>NW_022196898.1:5667646-5694933 GCF_008632895.1 Mastomys coucha
CGAACTCAGAAATCCACCTGCCTCTGCCTCTGCCTCCCAAGTGCTGGGATTAAAGGTGTGTGCCACCAGTGCCTGACTTTGTGTTTTCTAAAGAAACTAAAGTTTTAGAATTCTTACTACAGAAAATCTAGTTTGGTTTTATTCTTAGTTGATTTTAGGACCCAAGAGAACATTATTTGCTTATTTTATGTATATGAGTTCACTGTAGCTGTCTTCAGACACACCAAAGAGAGAGCATCAGATCCCATTACAGATGGTTTTGAGCTACCATGTGGTTTCTGGGAATTGAACTCAGGTCTTCTGGAAGAACAGTCAGTGCTCTTAACCACCGAACTTTCTCTCCAGCCAAAGAGAACAGTTTTTTATCTGAAGAAGAAATGTTACTTAAATTTCAAAGGGAATTTATGTGATACATTTGAATATGTAACTGAATATCCACAAATGTTATCAAGACAGACCTGAAGTTCTGAACTGGCCTGGAGACACTCAGCCAAGGGCAGTTTTGCTCCTTGAGAGATCACATGACAGTGTCTGAACCTGTTTTCATCACAGCTGTCTAATAGGATTCCTGTGACTGTGACCAAACACCATGGCCAAAGTGCAGGATGGGGAGGTATAGGTTTATTTGATTTACACTTCCAGAGCAGTCTATCAGTGGAAGAAGTCAGGACAGGAATTCAGACAGGGCAGGAACCTGGAGGCAGGAGCTAATGCAGAGGCCATGGAGGGGTATTGCTACTGGCTTGCTTCCCATGGCTCGCTCAGCCTCCTTTCTTAAAGAACCCAGGACCACTAGCCTATGGATGCCACCACCCTCCATGAGCTAGGCCCTTGCCCATTGATCACTAGTTGAGACAGCTGGATCTCACGAAGGCATTTATTTCTTCAGCTGAGGCTCCTTCCTCTCTGATGACTCTAGCCCTTGTCAAGTTGACACACAAACCCAGCCAGTACAGCCGCTGAGAGCAGTTGTTACTGGTGAATTAGATAGAGTAGTCAGAGAAACTGCTAAATGATCACAGGGTACAGCCCTATCAAGGGGAAAATTACCTGTCCCTAAACCTCAGTCAGGCCAAGGTTCAGAAGCCCTGGCCTAGAGGGCTGAACTACACATGCAGTTGGTCCAAGAGTAGAGACCAATTTGAAGTAAAGATGTGTGTTGGGTTCAGTGGGGTTGTCTTAGGGTACAGACCAGCAACAGTTTGCTGTGAGAAGGATGGGCTTCTGAAACTGGGTTGCAGTGTACAGTCAATGGATTTGTGTTTAAACAAAGCAGTTACCTCTACCCAGACTCAGATAAGGTAATTTTGCTAGACGTTGGCCTTCTGCAGTCCTCCTAATGCTACTTTGCCCTGGTTCATATGGAAGCCAACTTGAAAGTCATTAACAACAGTTGGAAGCTTATCAGAGGCGTGGAGAACACTTTCTTGGACACAGCTGAAAGATTCCTTAGTGGACAAGAACTGACTTATTGACTTGGTTATCTTAGGAAGAAGTCTCACAGGGCTCATGACTGAGGGGAGGGGACAGGTCTCAGAGTTTCTGCCAGTCTGGTAACAGTGTTTCGTAGTTATGGCACTGAGAACACTGGATCCTTGAAACTGGAAGAGCTGGAATTGGGCACCAGAAAGACGCCTTGGCTGCCAGATCTCAGCTGTGGAGTTGTTTTGGTTCCACCAGCAGTTTGTCTTGTCTTCATTTATTTAATTTGGCTTTTGACCTGTCATGTACCTTGTTTGGGGCTTAAATAAGAAGTAGAAGTGCACCCCAAGTTTAATCAGTCATCACTCAAATATTTGCAGTACTGTTCTGATAAGGCGTTAAGGCATGTCTACTGAATCTGTTTATCCTAAAAGACAAAACAACAAAATAGACAGTAACACACAGCTATCTACTAGACATTAGGTAAACTTTCCTGGGCTCTAAAAATCATTATTAATATATTTAGGATCTGAGATTAAGGTTATTTTCAATAGGCAGATTAACTAGGATGTATTAAATAATTAACCACTGGGCTCTTTTGTTTTGTTTTGTCCCTGGCACTTATACTCTACAAAACATTGTAGTTACCTTTATTCTAATCTACCTGAATGGCTTTTGAGATAGAGAAGAAAATCCTTTCATTAAAAAAATAAAAGAACTTGACAGTGCTTGTCAGGCACTTACCAGGAGCCCACCCTGAGTGCTGTGGTCTGCACATTTACCCTCTGCTGTTTGGGAAGGGGCTGATATGTCTGGGTTTCAGTAGACCGATCCCTCAGGTTTCTTTTTGATAGACAGTGTTCTAAGGTTGGGATGTTACATTTCAGTTGCTACAGGGGTGTAATAATGAGAAATGGATGCATTTAGGAATTCTGATTTAGATAGCCAGGATATAAGCTTAAGTCTGAATGTGGGGACAACTGACCTCCCCAGGTAGTACCACAGTATCATTTGCACAGTCAGTGGCACACAATGTTCTGTGCTGTGCCTGGGCATTAGCAAAAGCAAAACCTAATAATCACTCTGCATCTCTAACAAAGTATGTACTCGGGTGCAAGCTGCACTTTCTAGTTGTCAGTACTGAGAAACTTATGCGACCTGGCAATGTCTCAGTTTTTGTGATAAAATAACTATGATTCAGCATTTCGCAATGGAAATGACCTAATTGTGGGGATGAGTGGGTGAGGAATATGTGGCATATGTATACACTGGGACACTACGAACCACAATGCAACTGGAGGCCATTCTGTTAAGGGGAATCCCTTGACACAGTCAAGTAGCACAGGATGTAAAGGCTGGGAGCACACTGATGGTTACTGAGGCTGAGGCATGTGGGCAAAGTAGATGGGGGAGATGAAGGGTCATTGCATGGGTACTAAGTTAGCTAGGAGTCACCAGCTGTGCTTTTGGGCTGTCACTATAAAAAAATCATGGGTTTCTGAAGATGTAACATTCTGGTATATGTACACTCATCAAAATATGACTGGTTGCCAGTTAATATATATAACTGTATAGTTTCATTTTATCATTTAAAAGTAAAAATTGCTAGTCAGTTTGATAGAATGCTGTGAGGGTTAAATGAATATTGTCCAATATTGTACTAGAAAATAATTTAGTGCTACAAAGGGATCTAATGAGAAGAATCATCCTCCATTTTATGCTAGCCATCTTTTATTTAAAGCTAGCATCATCATTATGTTAAACTCAGGACCACTTAAGGCTGTAAGACTATTGTCAGTGGAGTATTGCAACAGTTTTTAATGCAGCAAGATTAGGATAGAAGATGGTGTATGTAAATTGGAGCTGCTGATAGTCGGTCTGTAAAACCTTTAATATGCATCAAACTGACATATTTGCTTTGATATAACAGTTTCATGGAGATCCATTTACTGATTACTGTGTTCATCTCACTTTTCCAGGTGTGTGACTGGTTATACCCTCTAGTTCCTGATAGGTCACCAGTTCTGAAATGCACTGTGGGAGCCTACATGTTCCCAGACACCATGTTACAAGCTGCTGGGTGCTTCGTAGGGGTTGTTCTTTCATCTGAGCTCCCAGAAGATGACAGAGAGCTATTTGAAGATCTGTTGAGACAGATGTCTGACCTTCGGCTCCAGGTAACCTGGATTCCTAGGTAAAGTAAACTTCACTGTGAGTGCCACTGCTTTCAAAGACCTGCATAAGCTTCGAAGAGACTTTCTTCATGCCATGGTGATGAGAATTGACTGCTGTTGGTTGTTCAGATTGTAGGTGCTGGAGGTAAATTTTCTGTGTAGTAGCTATTAATCTCAGCTGTTACTGACCTGCTCTGCCTGTAGTTTTCTCATGAAAATGTGGGGTCAGTGATAATGCCCACCTCACAGAGCAGTGGTATGAACTGAAGTTCTCATTTGACAGCTATCAAGTGGTCACACCCAGTAAAGGATGCCTGTTTGTTTGACCCCTGTTTACAGTGAGGTTGGCCTCAGGTATAAAATTTTGAAGATAATTCTGCTTTAGTAGGTTTGGACATTTTACAAGGTATTTCAGGAGAGATTTGGGTAGAGAGAATGATCTTTAATCTCTTGGAGAATAAAGGCCAAATAAAAAGCAATATGTGTTCATTGTGAATGGTAGCTTTTTGTCACCAGAGGAGGAAGCATTAATTAGGTAATTAGGTTCATGTTTACAAGGAGTTTTAGCCTGTACCTGCTGGTATATACTTTTAGATCTGTGGCAAGGCAGAAGCATGACAGGGGGTCATGGCAGAGGAACACCATTCACCTCATGTCAGCTGTGAAGCAGAGAGACAGAGGCAGACAGACAGACAGACAGACAGACAGACACAGGAAGAAGGCAGGGACGAGATTCTCTTTTCAAATGCACACCCCCTAGAGTCCCTCTTCCTTCATTCAAGCCTGCTTTCCAGTTTCTACCAGGGCCCAATAGTCCATTCAATTGCATGTCTGTCAGCACATGACCCCATTGACTTATAGCAGCACCCTCACAAGCGCATCCCCGTGATGACAGGACCTGTCCACTGGAGCCTGACAAAGCCTTCAGCACTTAGAGCCTTTTGGGGGACACTTCATAAGCAAGCCATGGAAATCAACCTGTGAACCCTCCTTACTTAGCCTATTGGCCCTGTCTGTGTTTTTGTCTGCCAAAAAGTTGGGCTAAGTAAGTGTAATAAAGTTTCCTTTAATTTTTTTCAAAAACATTATGAGTATTGATAGTACTTGTAGCCAAATTCAGTTGACAGCATGGCAATGCAGTCTTTTGTTCTCCTTCAGTCATCAAACATGGACTCTTATCAACCACTTAAACTGTTAAATGGCAGAGTACCAAGAGCAAGGACAGGTGAATATAAAGATATCACAGCTGTATAGTCATATGCAGGTGTTTCTGTGTTTGTGTTGGGTTAATACGTTAATCAGTGCTACTATAACACATAATCTCCATGTGGTGTGGCCCTGCCTTGTGTGTCCACAGGAAGGAGCGGGTGAAGGTTGGGGATGGCTGAGTGGATCCGGCACATCCCAGCTTCATGCTTACTTTCTGTGTTAGTGTCTTGTTGCTGCAGCAAAACACCTGACAAAAGCAACTGACAGAAGGAAAGGTTTATTTTGGCTTATAGGAGGAGAGTGTAGTCTACCGTGGGGCTGGGGTTGGGGGAGTGTGGCAGCAGAATCTGAGGCAGCTGGTCATGTTACATTCCCAGTCCAGAAGCAGAGAGAGATGGATGCTGCCACCCAGATCCCTCTCCAGCCTCAGTTAATGTATCCAATAACACCTGATACCTGCGCCCAGAGATTTGTCTCCTTGGAGGGTGTAAATCCTCCGAGGCTGGCAAGCGTAACCACCATGCTCACTGCAGTAACTCGCGGCTGCTCACTGACTTAGTACAGAGTACCTTCGCGCTTAGCTCTGTGGGCCTTCGCTGTCAAGCCTCAGGAAAGGAACTAAGGAAACTCCAGGATTGCAGGATGCTACTCTACTTAGTTTTACTCTTTGGCTCTGTTTTATTTTTGGCTCTGTGCTGTTCCAAAATGTCAGTTATAAACTAGAAGTATTGGCCCTGATTTTTACATTGAAGCATTTGCTCACTTGGCAGAGTATATGGAGCCCATGGTGCCTGTGGCATTAAATGCAGACACTTGGAGCCTGCTTTCTAACAGTGCAGGTATACATGCTTTCTTCATTCCTTGCCTTTGAACACATTCTCGTCTTGCTTTATCTTCTCAGATTTATTATTGCATTATTGATTTAAAGCTAACTTACATGAACGACTGCTGATGATCATCTTTTATACCTTTCGTGTGAACTTACTGTCAGCCATATTTATAACCCAAAGATTCTCAAGAGTTTTAAGGTTTGGTAAGGAAGTGAACAGTAGTTTAGATGTAAGAAAGCAGGGTCTTGGATTGTGGCTGCAAGGGCAAACTACCTGCTCTGCAACGCTGATGACTGGACAGCAGATCCCAGAATCTGCTGAAAGCCTCATACAATAGCAGCAGCGTCTGTAAGCCCAGCACAGCCTGTTGGACCTAGGAGGCAGAGGTAGGGAAATCTCCATGAACCCAAAGTACGCCTGGCCAAACAGAAGCCATGAGAGCCTCTCAGATAACGGTGGTTTAAAGGTGAGGACCAACATCTAAGACTGTCCTGTGACTGTCATATGTATTCCATGGCATTAGCACATACGGCTGTACACACACACACACACACACACACACACACACACACACACACGGAAACAGTAGTTATCTATGCAGTTGGACACACTGGTATTTGGACATGTGTGTCATGAGTACATGGAATGGTATACCTGGAGGAATGGCCTGCAAAGGCTGGCTGAGCTAAGCTTAGTCCTTTATGCTCTAGGCCAACTGGAATAGAGAAGATGAATTGCAAATCCCTGGGAGAGCAAGTCACCCCTCTGAACCTCCGAAGGAAGCTTCTGGCACCGATGTCAGGCAGTCAAGCTCTTCGGGTTCTTCAATAGACCAAGGCAGCAAGGATGCCCGCCATAAAGGAAAGCGTGGGAAAAAGGCAAGTTAAGGAAGCAGTGGGAAGTGTGGCCCCAGTCTGATGGCCACACACCACTAGAGCGTGTCTCAAGCAGATCACAGGCACAACTAGAGTCACCACACATTTGTGCTCACACTGTTCTGAGAGAGACCTTGTGTTTGGGGATGGACTCTTCTTCAGTTTTTCAAAAGGCTTTCATTTTCATAGTAAGGACCATGTACTTTTCTATGCTCCTGATTGTTGACTGAGAGCTTGCTCTGGGTCTGTACTTCTTTCTCCAATACATAATAAATGAAGAATGGATTGTCTGAATCTGTGAAGAAGAAAAAGGCATCCTGCTTCTGTTCCTGTGAAACATTCTCTCCTTGTTGATATCTCTAATTACATCTTATCGTATATATTATAATCATACACATGTAGAAACTTAGTCCTGATATTGCCTACTATTTCCAGGATTGAGCACGTGTATGACCCGGCACCCACTGGATCCCATGCAGTTAGGCTGCATACTCATCTCCACATGGCCCAGGCAAGGGTGGGTGGCCAGCATTTTGTTTTTATATGCATAGTGTAGTTTACATTCATTTCGTTTTGGATGAGGTTGAGTACTCTGTACTGTCTGTTCCTCTCCTTTACCCACCTTTACTATTGGGTTGTTAGTCTTTCTCTTCTCAGTCTCCAGGGGTTTTTATAAGTTAGATACATTGGCCCTAGCGATACAGTGGTACACCCAGACTGTCTTTGGATTTACTGGCAGGACGCTTTTCTCCCATAGGGACGAGTTTGCTCTTCTTAGCATGTGAATCCACAGACACTCCTCTGTTTATCTCTATATTTTAAGTCACATTCTTTGTCATCTGTTGGGCACAGAAAATCTTTGATTTTTCAAGTTATAACACTTTAAGATCTTTGTTCTTAGAATAGATGAATTTGGCTTCGAGTTTGGGTATTGGCCAAAATCCTGGCAGTTGTCTAGTGAAGTACTGCTGTTTCTGTTTAAGTGGACCGGCGGGTCATTGTGTAGCTGGATATTCAGGTTTCAAATTGGACTTTTTCTTCTGTCAAAACAAGTTTACGTACATCCTTCTTTACTGGTTGAGTCCTTTAATCTGTTAACCTGACAGTACCATATACATGAAACTTTGAGGGGTGAACTCTGTGACATGGGTCCAGGGAGAGAATACGGTAAGCTTGAGTGTGATTCGGTGGATGCAGTGTTGGAGTTATATTTCCACTCAGAGCCCATCGGAGTAGCTGATCATTTTCAGCTTTGTGGCAATTGTGCTTTTGCATTTTTTTATTGACAGGGTGGATTTTTTTCACTAACCTTAGCTAGTGTTTGTTGATATTTTATCATGTGATGCTTTCAGTTTCTTTCCTTTATACTTCACTAACCTTTACATTTTGAAACCTACTTTCTGTTTAGACTAAAGATTCTTCAAGTGAAGAAGTTAATCTGAGCCAGATTGTGCCCTGTGAGCCAAGTTCAGAAGAAAAATCAAAAGAACTGCCTGAATGGAGCGAGAAAGTGGCCCACAACATTCTGTCAGGTATCCTCAAGCTGTTTGTCACCCCCCACAGAGTCAGACCTCGGACCAGTAACAGTATTGCTTATCGATTTATGTTTTAAATAGCCGATTTAGAAACACTGGTGTGGGGGAGGACGGGGCTTCTGAGAAGGTCACACATGCTGTGTAAATGTATGTTCTTCCTGGGCTCCTCAGCTATCAAAGAGCTGTGAGCAGAAATCATGATTCTGTCCCTAGAGTTCTTGTCCCTTCTCTTCCTCCCTCCAGTGCTGTATTCTGGTCTTTGTGTCTGCTAAGATCCCCATGTTGAAGTGTCAACCCAGTCACAAGATTAGAAGAAGGTGGGGTCTTTGAGCAGCAACTGAGTTGTGAGGGAGGAGCTTTTGTGAACAAGACTAGTTCTTCATTGAAGGGCCCAGGAGGCTGCCTTGCTTCTTCTGGTATTCAGTGAAACCTGGAAGTGGTCCTCAGGAATTCATCTACCTACACTTGCCACGAGAAGTGAATCTCTGTTGCTTATCATCTACAATGCAGAAAACATCAGCAAAGTCAAGGGTGGGCCTGTGCCTGAGTCACCTGTGGTCCAGGCTACTCCTGTCTCTTCCAATGTCCTCACACTTTTGTCATTAGGTGTAGCACACTGAAAGGTCTTGAGCTCCAGGAAACTGAGTAGGGTTGAGAGAAGACCAGGATCCTTGCCCAATTAATGCTTTAAAGTCCAAAGGAAGCGACAGTTCACTGGCTTCTTACAAAACAGGTTCTTTGTTTTCTGGCTTGAATTGTCTTTCTCAGGATTTAAGAAGGAAAAGTGTTGCCTAAGCTAAGGTAGAAAGGACAAGAATGCCTCATTCCTCCTGCTAGATGCTGCCTTAGTGACCCCAATTCAGAATCCAATACAAGGACCTGATAATAGAAAATTGTGATCAATAGCACATTACTGTGTACTATGATACAGCTCAGAGTAATGCAGAAAACCATTCTGGAGAAATGTGTGGCCTAAGTAAAGATGAATTTAGTTCGGGCCCCACAGATGGCTCAGTGTTAAGCTACTGGCCAGTTGGCACAGGACCTGGGTTCAGTTCCTAGCCTCCTCATAGTGGCTCACAGCCACCTGTAACTTCAGTCCCAGGGCCTTCTACCCCCTTCTGGCCTCTGCAGGTACTGCATGCATGCAGTGCACACATGTTCATGTAAAAACTCATACACACATAAAATAAAAATAAATTTTTATTTTTTTGCTAGAGAAATATTCAAGGAAGCCATAGGTGTGCAGTTGGCATGTTCATGGCCCATTTAGGATCTACTGCTGAACTCTTTTGTTTTCTGCTGATGTAATTAAAGGATTTAAAGGCACAATTAACCCTAATCTCTGTAATTTTGAACTTCCCTTTTTTTAAAAGGTGCTTCCTGGGTGAGCTGGGGTTTAGTCAAAGGTGCTGAATTTACTGGCAAAGCAATTCAAAAAGGTGCTTCTAAACTCAGAGAGCGCATTCAGCCAGAGGAAAAGCCAGTGGAAGTGAGTCCAGCTGTCACCAGGGGACTCTACATAGCGAAGCAGGCAACTGGAGGGGCAGCTAAAGTCAGTCAGCTCCTGGGTAAGTGCCTATAGGCTGAGCAAGAAACTAATCTAGCCTAAATGTTTGCATAAACAGCTCAATCTCCCAGAGAAGGAGTGAGGACTGAGGGGCTCCACCTCTCCACAGTTAAACCTGCAGCCCAGCCATACAGTGGGTCTGGTGCCCAGCCACGCAGTGGGTCTGCCATCTGTCGCCCCAAGTGACACTTTAGAATCATGAAATTTTGCTTTTATATAGTCGTATAGATCTTTAGTGATTTCCATTAAATTGACTAACACTGTCTTTTTGACACTAAGTCTTTGAATCAGAAAAATAAAAGTGGATGGTTTTCTTTCAAAGTGAACTCTGCCTGAGGGACAGGGTCTCTGTAGACACCACAAACAGAGCTTCAAGTCACTTTAGGGCCTACCAAGCTTCACCTAACAGACACAGAAATACTATGCAGCAAACCAGTTGTGGATGGCCATTTGAGAACGTTGTTGAGTGCAGGTGCTGAGGTCAAGGGAGCGATTTCTGAGTCTTTTCTCTGTGGTTGTGTTAGTTGATGGCGTCTGCACAGTAGCAAATTGTGTTGGCAAAGAACTTGCTCCACATGTCAAGAAGCACGGAAGCAAACTCGTTCCAGAATCTCTGAAGAGAGACAAAGACGGGAAATCTGCCCTGGATGGCGCCATGGTTGTGGCAGCGAGTAGTGTCCAAGGTAACAGAAGGCCTAGGTTTATTTTACTCTTTTATTTTAGTTGTGTTTCTGGGTGAGCACTGAGCTACCTGAGGAACTCAGGCAGGCTTGTTCATTATGTGAGACTGACTTTTGAATATGTTTACAGGATTCTCAACTGTCTGGCAAGGACTGGAATGTGCAGCTAAATGCATTGTGAACAACGTGTCTGCAGAAACCGTACAGACTGTCAGATATAAGTGAGTCCACTTCCATTTTGGGAGTCAGTATCCAGTGTCATCAGCTCAGTCCAGACGGCTAAGATTTATGTGCTTTCTTTTAGTTAAGTTTCTGATAAACTTATTTTTTCCCATTCACTATTTTCTAAATAGGAAACATTTTTAGTCTACTGATTGAACTCCTGTGGCTTTGATTTGTGCTACTAATTGTTGTCATTGTTCATTAATGCAAAGAATATATTTAATTTTTAATTACATAATTTTGATAGTAGTATTTGCTTGAAGAAAAAAAAAAGATTTGATTGGTTTGGAGGCCCCTTTTAACATTAGCTCATTAGTGTGTCATGGCTGAGCTATGATTTCCATGGCACATTTATATTGGGCTAGAGAGATAGTTATCTTCTATTTGATACATTAAGTAGACAGAACAGAAATGGATGTGTACAGCTTAGCTCATAGTTGGTGGAATGTTTTCTTTGTACTTTGGCTTTGAGGTCTCTGGAGAGAGGTAACTTCAGTGTGCCCAGCTGGTTGCTGTCAGACCTTGGCAGGTGGCTTAAAGCCTGTGTCTTTCTGGGAGCCAGGTGCCTTTGTCCCAGGAGGCTCCTCAGATCTGTGTGGAGTTTCTTGACTGGAAGGAGCGATTGCTGTGTGCTGACACAGTAGGCCCAGCAGGACAAAGCACAGGAAGTCAAAGGCATTTCACTGCAGGCTCATGGAGAAGAGGAGACCCCACAGACAGTCTTCAGGCAGCGGAGCCTCAGCCAGAAGGTGGCACAGGGGAGACAGATATTCACAGAGGAGAGGAAAGAGTGGTATGACTTTATTAAGGTCCATGGGATTTGGGCTTTAGTGTTTGGGGTGGGGTTTGGGGAGGTAGGCCAGCTGCCTGGGAGGAAAACAAATGTCTTAGACAAGCTTTCTTACCCGGTGTCTGCTGGTGTTGGTGTGAGGGAGCAGCAACACTGAACCTTTGTAGGTGAATATATAGAGAATTTTTTTGTCAGTTACATTAACACTTCCGTCTTACATTTTTAGATTTAGCAAAGTGAAGAGCTCCAGGAATAATGGAAAACAATAAGTATCTTAACCCACTGAACTCAACTGCAGCACTGTCTGTTAAATAGCCCTCACCTTGCTTAGCTCGAGGTTCCTGAGCTCCACTCTGTTAAGGAGAATGGTGTCACTGAAGCAGGTTAGGTCTGTTTGTAGAATTTATCTCTGAATATCTATTTATGGAAAATAAGCTTAACAGTGTTTCTTGGAAGAAATTTACTCTCAGATGCTACTAGGTCATATTGGTTTATTTAGAGTAAAATTTAAATTAAATACTTCTTAAATTTCCTGAGGTGCTGAATTAACTCCAGTGAGAGTTGTCATGGTCACTGAAAGCAGGTCTGCTTGACTTCTGTGCAGGAGCTGCAGCTGTCCTCCTGTCAAATACAGATCTGAACAGATGGACAAACAACACTGCTGCCCCTGTCTCTTGTCTGTCTTATCTGAGTGCTCCCATTTCTTGAACAATTGTAAATATAATTTCCAGGTCTTTCATCTCCCCATTACTGCTCATTTTAGTGACAGGTTTGTCAGTTTTCTAAAAATATTCTAAAGGTAACCAGAGCTGACTTGGGTGCACAGATGGATGCTGATAGGAGAGGTACCGTGGGATTGCTGCTTCTGTGTTGGTCACCTTGGCTCTTAATGAGGGAACGAAAGACACTGACACATAAGCCAGTCTTTGCTGTCTTGTATCATATTTGACACTTTAAATAAACTTTAGAGGTCCGGACCCTCTGTGTTTATTTAGTGCTGGGAATGAGCTCAGGCTATCCATGCTGGCTTTTCCATGAGGCTGTGTTCCCATGCCTGTATTGTTTTAGGGTCATCCCTGTTTTGTTTATAATTAAGACCTTTCCTTTACAATGCTTACTTTCACTTTGCTGATTTCTACCCATTGTTAAGGTGTGTTTTGTTTTTCCACCGTTTTTTCTGGATAAAGTCTAATTGCATGCATAGTTATCCATCCTGGCTGACTTTGCTGCAGTACTTACTGCTTAATAAGACCAAGAGGTTCGCAGTCTGCACTTCACCCTCCACAAGGCTGCTGCCTTCTAGCTGTGTTCATTACACATTGGTTATTTCTAGTTACTATTGGTTACTTTAGTCCAGCCTCCTTGTTTCATGGCTGTCATTGTCTTAGGTTTCTGAGGCTATGAGGAAGCACCATGACCAAAAGCCAGTTGGGAAGGAAAGGACTTACTTGGCTTACTTTCATCATGGAAGGAAGTCAGAATAAGATCTCAGGCAGAACCTGGAGCCTGAGTAATACAGAAGCCATGGAAGTGTGGTACTTACTGGCTTGCTCAGCTTACTTTCTTACAGAACCGTAGACCACCAGACCCAGGGATGGTACCACCCACAATGGGTTGGGCCCAACCCTCCCACATTAATCACTACTCAAGAAAATGAGTAGGCTTGCCTATAGCCCAGTCTTTTGGAGACATTCTCTTAATTGAGTTTCCCTCCTTTCAGATGACTCTAGCTTGTATCAAGTTGACATAAAACTATCACAGTCATCTGTGCTTGTGTGTGTAATTTAGACCTGTGCATCAACAAGTTTCAAATCTATTCTTTGTCCAGGCTTAGTTATACACCATCCTAGACTTGACCCACACTCTCGTGTGCTCCCACCTTTAGACAGACCCTGCCTTTCCCTGTCTGATGTACAGCTTATTTCCTGCCTGCTCTTGTATTTCTGCCCCACTAGAGTTAGAGGGATTTGCTGAAACATGCATGTGGCCAGTCCAGTACTTTGCTTATTTTTCCCCCATTTGCTTTCATGAAAAATATAAATTCTTTAGCTTTACCTACAAGGTCTTCCTAAACTAGCTACAGCCTGCCTTCTTTCAATAAATAGGAGAAAAAGATGTTTCTTCTTTAAATTTTTCAGGTCACTATTTCTGAGCCTAGTATTGATGGCTGCACATCACTTGATTGATGTGACAGGTGTCATGCTGAAGCACTAGTCTGTAAGACCTTGACTCATTGTGGCGTTCTGTCTCTGTAGACATCAGTGAACACACTGGGCATATCTGAGCAATTCGGATTCAGATTACACATGGGGCCTCTCACTTAGGATGGCTTCACAGTCATTTGAATTGTCCTTCAGTGTGGGGTTTGTTTATGAAGTGTAACCAAAGCTTTTATTTTCTAAAAATGTAAAAAATCAAAACAGTTTTATAATCTTACCCGGATCCTTGATTTTTGAGGAGTTTTAAGCAGTGTATTTTAAGTTAAAAGACAGTAAAGAACTGAATGGTTAATTATCTAGGAAGACAGGAATAAACATCTATTAGGAGAATTGTGTGTAAGCGACATTAAAGCTGATAAGTGAGGATATATTTAAAAAATAAACACAGCAAGTAAAAGCCTTGTAAAGTACATATTTTTTCATATTATGAGATAAAGAAATTGAGATGCAAAGACAGGGAGAGTTGGGCAAAGGCATATGACCAGTTGCTTGCACAGTAGTGTATGATATCATTTCTAACTCTGGGCCTAGTGTGAGTTTTCCACATTGTAGCAGTTGTCTTAGCCTGAAGAACAAGCAATCAATAGAGACAAAGACATTTATTTCACACATCAAGGATGGGGTAGCTTTTAGAAATACATTGCTCACAGAAATAGCCAGTGTCATAAGAGGCATTAAACTGCTCAGGAGGAGTGTTCTCCTGAGTAGCCATTCAGAGTTGAGCATTTATACATGTAGAAGATTTCCAGTTCTTGAAAACAGGACTAAACTCAGCATTATCTCTGTGTGGCCCCCACTGTGCTGGAGAGCATTCTCTGGGATATGTTCTGGTGTCCTTGTATACTCTCAGACTTGGCTTTAAAGCTTTACTGATTATCTTGTCAAATGAGGATGGTCACTTTCCCATGCTGAAGTTAACCACCTCATTGATTCAGTCATAGCTGATGGATCTGCTAAGAGTTCCCTTGGCTGCCATGTCCCTTCACAATGCTGAGAGGTTGCAGAAAAGCAGCTATGGGAAGCTCTTCTGTCATGTGCCTAGCAAGAAAGTCCCCATTGCAGGATGCTACTAAGCTAGGATTTGACTGACTATGTGTTCTGGTGGTTGTAATTACTAATTCTGTGCTGATCATCCAGGGCCACAATAAGATTACTTTGAATTTAGAGCACTGGGTTGGAAAAACCAGGGAGCTGTGCAAGCCTGTTCGAGTCAGCTGGCAATGGGTTCCTTAAGGCAAAAGCAGATCTGCTTTCGTACTAAATGTCTAGGACTGGCGCTCAGTGCCAAGCCTGTCAACTTGAGCTTGATGCTGCGTGATGGAAGAAGAGAACTGATTCTCTTGCCAGTAGTCCTCTGACCCCCCCCCTCTCTCTCTCTCACACACACACACACAAATATTAAATGTAATAAATGCAGAGAGGTCACAAAGCCCTGTGAGATCTCCTGTGTAGGGAATTTGAACTTGGGCTTTGGCTGTTGTTTGTTGTCCAGGCAGGCTTGTGCAGATCAGAGACGCTGTAAACCCCTGTCACCAGGACAGGTAAGCAGTGTGGAGGTGCATTGTGTTGTCCTTGTGTAGTTCAGATTGACTCTCAGAGACACAGTGTCACAGACTTACCACCATTGTCAATAAGTGCTTTTGTATGCTTTTATAATTTTCATGTTTTCACTATATTTTATTGGTGTATATTAATTGTGCACAGCAGTACATTTCATGACATTTCCATGCTTGCACATAACACACCCCTATATTGCTCTTCTAGCCTGCCGTCTCCTCTTCCATGTCCTTGATAGACTCTGTTTTTCACTCTCAGATCCCATGTTCACTGAATATGGTCCTCTCTGGTTCTGCCCACTCCCTTCTAACAAGCATCAGTTCACTTCTGCATTTCATAAAAGCTGGGTTGTGTTTATAGCTCACTAGCTCTCTTTTTCCAGTCAGTCTTCTTTCTCCATTCATCCAGTGATGATCACTTGACTACTGCAAAATGTGGTGGTGAGCATGGATGTGCAGGTGTCTGTGCAGTGACTGTTCACACTGAGGGAAGGATCCAAGACAGGTTTTCTGCATGTAATCTCAGCAGTGGAAGGCAAGAGGGCTGAGTACGCTCTCAGTCCTGGCTTTGCAGGAAAGAGGGCGGGGAATGGGAGGAAAGTGAAGAGAACAGGGAGGGAGATAAGGCCACAAGTGATTGTATCATTCATTCATAATACTGTCTGGATGTCAGACACTCAGAAGCATAGGTACATTTGTGAACAAAGCAAAATTAACCTCTGCAGTGGGCTTTATATTTTAGTGAGATAAAGATGAAAGCAGTTGTCATTAACACATTTAGTGGTATATAGGGAGTGGTGAGCTGTGGAGGAAGAAAGGGCAGTTAAAATAGAATTGGCTGTCAGTGAAGTGGGTGCATGGGCCAAGGCCATCTAAACAGGTTAGACACTAAGAAGGTAGCAGTGACTACTCAAGCTCACTCAAGGCAGTGAGGCAGCCATGTAGGTCTGCACAGAGGCCATACAGAACAGAGGGCCAGGGCTTCTGTGTACTTCGTGGGTTTAAAGACAGCAAGATGGCCAGTGAGTTGGCAGTGGCATGGGGTGCCAGGAGAACATTACAGTATCTCTGCTAAAGGACAAATCAGATGCTTGTGGGTTAGGAGCATTTGTGATGCTGGAAGTTCTGTGTCCTGCAGTCACTTCAAGAAACAGATTTAAACAAATGAGTAACAATGTTTTAATTTATATTTAGTTTTTTTCATCATTTTATTACTCTTCTAGCTAATCTTTAATCTTCATACACAGTGTTTGCTAAAAGGGAGAATGCAGCTTTGTAGCTGTGGTTTTTATTTTCTCCCTTGTCTTCAGTTATTAACTAAATTGAAACCTAGGTTTCAGTTTTGCTTTCAAGAAATGGCACAGACATCATATAACTTAACCACCATTTATGTCAGAAGAATGTTCTTTAGGAATATTGTGTGTTCTAATGTCATTGTTACACTTTCACCTTTTTTAAAGGTATGGACACAATGCAGGAGAAGCTACACATAACGCAGTGGACTCGGCTATCAATGTTGGGGTCACTGCCTACAATATTGACAACATTGGCATCAAAGCCATGGTGAAGAAAACTGCCAAGCAGACGGGACACACTCTCCTTGAGGACTATCATATCATTGAGAGCCCTCAGAGGGAAAGTCAGGGAGGAGCAACAGGCACAGAAGGGAGAAGAGACATAGCAGAGCAGACAGAGGAGGAGAAGCAAGGGGCAAAGAAGAAGGACAAATAACAGGAGTCCTGGGCGTGACCTGCACCAAAGCTTTACCACATGGAGGATGGGAGTGGATGTGGATTCTCCGCAGAAGAGCAGCAGCTTCTGTCTGTTCATTCCTACAAAGTGACTGTTGGAAGTTTGGGGCATGTATCCACTTACAAGGAAAATAATCAGTATTCTTACATCTGGCTTCTAGACATATGCAGTTTGTAGTCTCAGTAAGTTTATTTTCCCTTAAAGGTGGCTAAAATATTTTTGCAGTTAGAATAAAGCTTATAATATATGTGATTTAAACCTAATGTCAATCTATTTTTATATGTGCTAGCCTTCAGAAAGCAAAGTAGGAAGCTGTGCACGTGATTTCACAGCCACCCGAGTTCTGGTTCTACAGGGAAATGACTTAAGGTTGATGCCTTTCTTTTGCACTAATGTGGATTTTTTGAGATTCCCAACAGGATTTTCAGCATATAAGCTAAACAAAACTGTGATCTTAAAGTTTGTTCTCAGATAATGTTTTAGAAATCTTTCTCAAACAGGGAAGAGCTCAGTCATGAAAGTGCCTTGAAGCTCGGTAATGTTTCTATTATTTGCTAGCTCTCCTGCCTACTAGGAAACCAAAATGGCCTTGTGATTTAAACTGAAGAAAATGCTTCTTTAAGTCTTTATGTTTGAGGCTAAGAAACTTATTGATGGAATGATTTTTTATTAATTTTTTGAGAATTTTGTACATGCATAAATGTGTTTTGATTGTACCCCCACCCCCATCTCCTTCCAGGCCCTCACCTTACTCGTCCTCCCAACTTCATGTCCTTTTGTGTGTGTGTTTTACATAATCCAGTTTGTGCTGCCCATATGCTCATGGGTATGGGACCATCCACTGGAGGTTGACTCATCTACCAGGGACCATGCTTCTCAAGCAACCTGACCTCTTGTTCCCCAGAAGCCACCTGCTATCAGTGGCTCCTCAGCTAGCTGGGGACTTAGGAGACCCTGCCTCCTGCAAGCTGGGTGTTGAATGGTTTGGTCAGGTGGAGGTGGCCTCAGCTGCCAGGAGTAGAAGGGTCCTATCCTACCCAGAAGAGGTCAGCTTACCCACACCTCCTGGACTTTTGACTCTTAGTCTTTCCACTCCTCTCCCTCCATGTTCCCTGAGCTTTATGCAGGAGTGTGGTATAGACTAGGGAATTTTGAAGTATGATTAGTATTCTATTAAAATTTAAATTGATTGTTACTGACATTAAGAAATCACTTTTCCATATCTACTTCTGTTAGTTTTTCCTAAATTTCTAGAAAGTAAAACACAATGTACTTACTAAGTGTACTATATCTCCACTCAGTCATTACAGTTTATACTAAAAGCCAGGAGGAGCCCATCCGTCCCACAGTAAAGAATATGGAACCCTTTGGTGGGTAGTCCCTACTTTTGCAGAACACAGGACAGACATTTGCCGATTTTCTTTTAAGTTACAAATATGTAATTAAATACTCCATGATATTTTACTTCTATTACTTTTAAAAGTTTGATATTGGTTTTCATAGTTGTAGCTTATTGTAATCATTCCTGAACTTGTAGTTGGCTAGCTTATGGATTTCATTTGAAATTGGTTAAAGTGAATGTGCTTTGAGAATAAAATGGTTTTTGAATCACTGGGCCTCAGATGTATTCACTGGACTTAAATTTCAGCAATATGGAACTAATGGGGATTTTTTTTTTCTTACAGGCTACTATGTACTAGTTGTTGAAATGGATTGGCAAGTAGCATCTAGCCAGTCTCTGCTTTGTTCAGGTTTAAGAAACAGGATGGCAGATATAGGGCCTTAGTTTAAATAATCTCTTTAAACCATGTATCTGCAAGCATGTTCCACTGACTAATCCCATTGGCCACTTGTTTTCAAAAATAAATTCTTATTGGGACAGTTACACGCACTGTTTGCACATTTGCTATGGCTGCTTTTGGTCAATGTGCTTTTACATAGAAATCAGCTTCTCTGAGAACATAGGGCCCTCAAACTGAGAATGATGACCTCTTTGCACTGACCCTGTCTTAAAGAAGGTGACTTCAATCTCCATAGAGTTGGAGCCAACCACACTTGAGACTTGTGAATATGCTCACTAAACCTTACCATTCAAGGTCTTTAAGGAGCCCCACTATGTAGGCATAGTTAAATTGCTGGCCATTGGATAGTTAACTTTCCATCTTGTATTTATTCCCCTTGAGGTTGTGGGCTCAAAAATGGAGCCAAAAGTCTCAACCTTCTCACCATATGCTTAGTTATAGCCACTAGCCCATCTTCTAAGTCATCTCTGTAACATTAAACTCCTCGGGTATGCTTAAGGAATGATCGAAGATATTCTGTGAATCTTCAAGGGCTTTTGGGGCTTTGTCAGGAACCAGGTACTAAGACTATTTCTTTATTAATATTGATTTTTTTTTTCGTGTATATGCACGTCTTCATGTGTACTATGTTTGTAGAGTATCTGTGAAGGCCAGAAGAAGGCATTATCCCCTAACCCCTGAACTGGAATTACAGGCAGTTGCGAACTTGCCCCATAAGAGAGGAATTTCAATGGAGAAAGGAGGTGTGGATACTACACATTGATCACCCTGTGATTTGTTGAGAAAGGTGGGAAAAGGGAGGCTGAGCTATTTGCTGTTTCTTTCCACAGGAGGGGTGCAAGAATAAGAGTAAAACAAGATGTCTGCTTAAGAACACTTTCTGTGACCCAGAGACCAAACACATGGGAAAACTAGACAGCGAGGAGGAAGGGAACGTGCTTCGAGTGTTGGGAGGTGCCTCTCATGTCTAACCATTAGTACAGAGGAAGGGGAAACCCGTGACTCAGCCAGTGTAATAACTCCTAGCACAGGACACTCAGGAAACACTCAACATTTTTGGGAAATCCCAGGGTGGCCATTTTCCTCTACTTGGTATCAGATATCATGTGCAAGGGGGGTGCAGGGCACCTGAGAGGGAGAGCCAGGGAGAAGAGAGATTCCAGCGCGAGAGGGCTTTTAGACACCCACAAGCCCATTAACCATGGGGTTTACTCATGAGGGACAGTGTGCCTGGGAAACCTCATTCTGCCTGCACGCAGTGCCTGCTGAGACCAGAATAGGGAGTTGGATGGCCCAGCATCCATGGAGCGCTGGAAACCAATCAGCATCCTTCTCGAGAGCTGTGTGAGAAATACAAACAAAATGCACTCTTTTCTATCAAAGAAATAAGACATCCCCTTTTAGAAAAAATGGTAAAGCACTTGGCGGAAATCTGAACTCCTTGTGGGTCAGTACTTCTTGAAGTCAAAATAACGTATTGACAGTTGCCTTGTTTGGTTGTCATTTGCTTACCTGTTGTGCCCTGTCCATTAGTGTTAGCATGTGAGGCCTAGCACTGACCACTCAAAATGAGGCACAGGGCCATTTCGTGGTAGGAATGAAAACCCTGAGGAACCTTCACTGGGTGTTCTTGCCTACTGATATGACCTGCTACATTCCCTTCTGCCGAAGTAAAACATTCTACCTTGCTGAGGTCCTTTGGATTGTGCTGTCGTTTTCTTGGGACCCCGGACCCATTTCTAACAGCTCGAGTGCTCATCTCTGCTGAGCCATCTCTCCAGCTCCTCTGATCAGTTCCTAACAGTTGTCTGGATTCGTGAATTTTTATGGGGACAACTCATACACATGGGCAGACAGAGCCTATCACCTGCCTGGTAAAAGACGAGGGAGAAGACAGGGTTATTAAAACTGAGATGTCTCAAGAATAGGATGAAAGCTGTGATAAGCGGGCCAGTGCACAGAGCTGCCCAAACCCCAAGGCAGAGAATTTCTTGGCCCGAAAGTTCACAATTGTCAAAGTTCAGACTATCTTTTCAAAGTTTACCCCACTGAACAGAAGCAAATGAAGTCACTCTTAAGCCAGGAACCCTAGGGTATCCAGAAGTTGGATGTTCTGGGCCCAACTCAGAGACCCTGGCCTTGCACAGAGGCTATTCACAAAGTTGATACAGAAATGGGGCACCCCGCCCTGAGACTGTTTTCCGCCCAGCTCCTACCAGGGCCTGCAGACAAGAGCAACACCCTATGACGTCATGCCTGTCTCCTGGCAACGCTTTTTCCTCTAGGGTTCCTAGGCGTGCCCAGGTCTTAAGCTCTAGGTGGTGGACAGGGGACGGGCACGCGGGAGGTCTTGCGATGGGAGAGGGCCACGGAGACACTTTCGAGGGGGTGAGCACAGACCGCCTGAAGCTGGAGCTGCTGGAGGAGATCCACATGAAGTGAGTGGGCCGTGTGGGCTCCATCTCTCTGCTCGGCCTCCCACGACCTGAAGGGCAGGCACTCTGATGGCGCAAGGAGGCCCCCTTTGTGTGGGAATTAATGCAGGCTCACTAGGCATTCACTCAAAGCGATGTTTATGGAGAGCTTCTTTGTGTGTATGTGTTAGCGTGCGGGGGAGTTAAGGGTGTGGGGTGGTGTGCAACAGATAAGTGCAGTGCCCTTAGTGTCCAAAAGGGGGCATCAGATCCCCTGGAATTGGAGGCACTGTGAGCCTCCCTGTGGGTGCTGGGAATTGAACCCTGTTCTCTGTAGGTCCTCAGCTCTTAACCGCTGAGTCATCTCTACAGTCTCCATTTACCTTTTTGTTTAATGGAGGCCAAGGGAATACAAAGAATTGTCTAATATCCTGAAGAAGATATGTGATTGATTTTGATGGTTCTGCGAAGTCCATGTTTTTCTGTTCAGAAGCCTGGACATTTGTGGTAAAAGTGAGCTCTGGGACCCTCTATGATTTTTTGGGGAAGGGTAAGATGGGGGTGTGGAAGTGTGGGCTTGTGACCCTGGGTCAGAGTTCTTCAATTGAGCTCTATCCTGTATCTTAAATGCTTTAAGGAGGGAAAAATGCTAGTTTTATCCTGGCTTGGTGACAAACTTGTAAACCCAGGTCCTCAGTAAGATTGTGTGGGGCTGTGAGGCAGTTAGGGTACATAGGACACTGTTTGAAGCTGAGACATGGGCTGACGATGCCCGGATAGCATAGCGTATGCAAGGCCCTGGATTCAGTTCTTAGTATGGAAAAAATAAGACAGTATTTCATGTTAGGATCTTGAATATTCTGAGAGTTTTGATTTTATTGTTTGTTTGAGACAGGGTCTCTCTGTGTAGCCCTGGCTATCCTGGAACTCACTTTGTAGACCAGGCTGGCCTCAGACTCAGAGACCCGCCTGCCTCTGCCTCCCAAGTGCTGGGATTAAAGGCGTGCGCCGCCGCCATACCTGTCTTTAGTCTGAGTGTTTTGAGTAGCTATCCACGGCCCCACTCATAGGCCTTATGAACATCAGCTTCCACTCCACCCTCAACCCCTCCCCAAAGTGAGCACTTCAGTTCTTTCCCAGTTGCACACTGTACTAATTGCCTCCGCAGTCTTGTACCAAACTCAGAGCATTCTGAGTACAGCCTCTGTATTTCAGCAGCTGTCAAGGTTTAGAACAAGTCTGTGCGAAGTCACATCTCAGCTCCGTCACCCAGGAACTCTAGGCCCTGGTGTAGCTCCGTAACTCAGCTCATTCACTCAACCTCCGGGGACACTAGCTGCCATCCCTGTGACGTGTACACTGAACTGTGGGTGGTTCTGTTTGGTTTTGTTTTGTTTTTTACATTTGTTGTGTGTGTAGGCAGTTGCATATTCATAGTGCACAGACACAAGTCTGAGAGGTCAGAGGTCAGAGGGCTGAGGTCAGGGGGCTGAGGACAGGCTAGTTGTTTCCCTCCTCCCACCATGTACTTGCGTGGCTTTGTAGCAAGTGCTTCCAGCTGCTGAGCCATCTCGCCAGCCCTGTGCTGCCTCTGGATTGGATATCCACACAATGGGCATTTGGAAGTATTTACTGGCTAGACAGTTCTCTCATCATCCTGTATGGCAGCCATGGGCAGCTCACTCATTTCCTAAGCAAGCTCCGGAGTGCTTTTGACATTTTAATTTTTTTTCTCTGTGTGCTTTGTTAGTGCCTCTCACATCTGTGTTTGGGGCTATCTGCTGTTACCTGTCACCGTAGCTGTTCATCATGCTAACATTTAGTGGGATCCTGAGAAGCATGTAACTGTCACTGGGATCATATTTAAGCACAGACACACACTGGGTGCAGGAGATTCTGGACTTTGGTTCCTCTCAACTGACTTTTCATTTGCACCCGATTCTCAGTTGCACCTCCCTCGAACAACCTTTCAGAGTAATTTGGTCCTAAGTATGGGTGGGTTGCTGTGCGTTGCTTTCCTCACATTGTCTTCAGCTGGATTCTTTCTAATCAATCTCTTCCTGCTGACAGGGATGTCGTGCAGCTCTCTACACTTGAGATACGGCATAAGATAGCAGAGCTGGAGGCCAACCTCAACTGTGATCTTGCAGGTATGCCGCACGTGGTTATGCGTGGGACCCATGCCTGGTGGCTAGTGTGGGTGAAATGACTCACAGTCAGTAGCGGTACCAAGTTTCCAATGCTGAGTCAGGAAGGCTTCCGTAGACTACTTAGGAATGCTAAGCCTCAGACTAGATATTTTCTATCCGTCCATACACAAAGTTTAGTTATGAGACATCAGTATGTAATTTGCTTTGTAATAAAATATCATAAGTCTATTTAATCAAGTCACAGCCTCTTGTGTCTTATTGGACATGGACCATAATTAAAATCGGGGCTTGGCTGTTTTGATAGGAAGAATATGAGAGGAGGGAAGGGGTCTCTCTTTCTTTCTCTCTCTCTCTCTCTCTCTCTCTCTCTCTCTCTCTCACACACACACACACACACACACACACACACAAACACATATACCTTTAAAATTTGTCACATAGGAAATCTATGAGTACACAAATATTGACCAAGTTCCTGTCTCATGCCAATACTTTGAAGAATCTCTGTTTCTTCCATTCAAAAGAAGTTGCCTAATGATCAGGAGAAAAGGTCAGGTCAGAAATCTTCATGTGAGGATTCTCTGTGAGATGAGATGGGA
Source organism: Mastomys coucha (assembly GCF_008632895.1). Taxonomy (NCBI): domain Eukaryota; kingdom Metazoa; phylum Chordata; class Mammalia; order Rodentia; family Muridae; genus Mastomys; species Mastomys coucha. The sequence continues at coordinate 5,691,446 of NW_022196898.1, forward strand.
AGTGGGCATGTGTGAGTGACCCTTGGAAGCATCCAGTGCTTGAACTCAATGCTGAGGGACTCAAGATTTTTGTTAGGGTTGTGGGGATGAACTTTGGTTTTAAAGCTGGTTTTACATCTCTATTCCTCTTGGGGAGCCATAAATAAATGGGTTGATAGCCAGATGTGAGGTGAAATGCAGTTCTGTAAGTAAGTAGCCAACAGTCATAGTCTCTGTCAACTTGACACAAACCCAGACATAATCAGAAGGAACGTCAATAGAGGAACTGCCTCCGTCAGATTGGCCTGTAGACATGTCTGTGAGCACTTTCTTGATCACTAATTGATTTGGGAGAGCTTTGCCCACTGTGGGCAGTGCTATTCCTACACAGGTGGGCTTGGACATGTATAAGGAAGGTACCTGAGGAATCCAGAGGGATCAAGCCGGGAGGCAGTGTTCTTCCATGGTGGTTTCTGCTTCAGGCTCCTGCCTTGAGTGCTAGCCCTGTCTTCCCTCAGTAGCTGTGAGTTGTACATTGAAATGAACCCTTCCCCAAGTCACTTTTGGTCTTGGAGTTTTATCATAACAATGAGAAGTGAATTAAAACACCAAGCCCTATTACAGACTAATTGGAGAACACCATTTTAGCTAAGGTGCTAATAGTCTCTTCTAACCTCCAGATGTATGCTATTACTGGGCCTATGGGAGCAGCCTTTAGCCTCACTCACTCAGTTACATTGGCTGGGGTGTCCTCAAGGATCGTGGTAGGTATAGGAAATGTAGAAGGTGGTAAAACGTTGCTGAATAGAGTGTTGATATCTGTCTTGGGAAGGATTGAGGATGAGGTACAAAGATCCTGGGTCATGATGGTGGGAACGCTGCAGTCCTTGGTCTAAAGTATGAAGTGAATGGTGTAAACAGCTCCCACCCATGTTTAGTGCATCTGGAAACCCCCAGGAGTTGTTATTCTCCCTATTTATTCAAAAACGAGATTGAGGAATTTCGATCACTCCTTAGGTCACTCAGTTGGTTGTACAAAAACCTGGCTGTCCTTACTTACTGCTACCGCCACGTTTGTACTTAACGTGTCAGCACACAGGATAGTTCTTGATTATTGTTGCCCTGTACTAAACCACCCTCCCATATGGCTGCATGAAACCAGTTATAATGCAGTGGTTGGCTGGGTTGGCTAGATCCCTGTGGTTGCAGCCATTGCTGCCTGGGGCTCAGTAAAGGTTCCAATGAGCTGGACATTCAAGATAGCTTATGAAAATCACTGGAGTGTGATGTCGAAGCCCAGCTGGGTCATCCATCAAGACTGCTCTTTTGTCTTCCACTCTCTTACAGAGTGCAATCCTGAGCAAGCATTCTAAATGACAGGAGTGAAACTGCTGGGTGAGGAAAAGGATAACTTCTGGGATGATGAATGGTTAGAGCCACTGTATTCTATTGGTGAATACAGTCTCAGGTTCAATGGATGGAGACAGGCATACTGTCTCAATCGTGTTGCAGGCTGGGGTTGGAGCTTAGTAGCAGAGCATTGGCAACACCTTGAGCTCAACCAGTATCTGAGGGAAGGTCACATTTCACCCATATGAGATGGCTGTGACCCATATGAGATGGCAGGAGGACCCAAGTTTAAATCCCAGCACCCGAATAGAATGGCTCCAACCACCTGTAATGACAGTCCCGAGTGATTAAACAGCCTCTTCTGACCTCCTCATTTACCTACGTGCATGTGAAACACACAGACACACACACCTACATAAGTAAAAATGCGTATTAGTTTTCCATGGGATCCTAAATGCAAAGCCATTCAGGAAGAATGCCCAGTAACCAGGAGGGTGGCACAGCCTGCAGTAAGAATGCAGCAGGAGGTGAGGCTGAGGTTCCTGAAGGAGACACATTGTGGCGACTGCTTGTACACCAATGAATCCATATTTATCCTGATGGCAGTATTAAAAATTCCAACTTTATTGCTATGTTCACCTTTTAGAGTTATGGTAACCATCAACAACTGTGGTTACAATCACAGGGTGATGGAATTCCCACCAGTCCCCTCCTCTCCAGTCCTCAGTACCCTTACCACTTCTCTCCCATGCTCACTGTCACTGGTGTGTTTACCCTCTCCTTCCAGAGAGAAAGAGCAATCCCCCAAAGACTTCTAACACCACCCAAGCTTCACACTTCACTGCATCTGATTCCTCCTCTCCCATCTTGCTTCTGGTTGGCCTGGCCTCAGCCAGGCATGAGTCCCATCTACTCGTACTGGTCAGTGACGTAACTCCAGAGGTAGACCCTTTCTTTCATCTTTTCCCGGCTTCTCCCATCATCCCCAGTGCCTGCTGACATGCCGACATGCTGAATTCACTTCATCTGAAAGACATCAAAAGATGGACCCATCTCTTCAGCTGACTTCCCCCTAGGTTGCACCTGCACAGTAACATACTTTACAAAACAGTGGTTTTCCAAGTTCTACTCTTTCTTATCTGTCTCTTATTGCATCTAATCTGTTTGGTAAGTGGACTAATTTACAGGTGAGAGAGCAAACACAATCAGTTTTGAAACAGGCCTCTTGAAGCCCTTTGGCACTGGCGGGCACCTATGTTCAGGAAAATGTGATTTCCTGTAATAGCTGAATCTGAATTTCACCTCAAACCTCAGAAAGGAGACAATAGGAAAGACATTTGCTCCTCAGCTTTTTTCATCTGGAGACAGAAACTTTGGCCTGCTGAGGCTCACGGACAGTTCCCCTGTTGGGGATGGAGGTGGGAAATGAGCTAGGTTTGTACAGTAAGGTCCTGATTGCCTCCTTCACAATTGCAGTCAGGAGATTTGCCTCCAGTTGCCTAGAGCTCCTCGTCAGGGTCACTAGTGATGCCCCGTGTGCTAATCCAGTACTCACGTGTTCTCACCCTTGGCCTGTGCCTAGCATCGATTAGAGACTTATCTTTGAAACACTCTGTTCTCTTGGCCTCTGGGACATGAACCTCTCAGTTGTCCTATGCACTGAACCTTGATGTTTCTCATCATCCAGATTTAAAAACAAAACAAAACAAAACAAAACAACAAAAAAACCCAACTTGCAATACCTCAGGCTTCAGTCCTTTCTTTTTTAATATGTGCACTGTGTTGGGAAATATTCTCTGGTCATGTGGGCTCAATGCCATCCTGTATTGATGACAGGCCTCTGCCTTGGGGCCTTCCCTTTGAGCTCCATTGAATTTTCATTTATAGCTGGTTTTAATTCAGAGGCCCTTTGGTTATCTGGCCAAGTTATTAAGGGATTAAACATTTTTAGACTGGCCTTAGCAGTATATGCTAAAGTGTTTCCATAAAATTCAAATTTTCTCATTTTAGAACTCAGAAAAGAATGTTATTGATTTCAGCCTGGCCTACTACTTAAAGGTGTGGCATTAGAGTGAATTACATTATTTGTAAGGAGAAAAAAAAAACCACAGATGATGGCTGCTATTGATAAGATGTCATCTATTTGAAAATTATAGCCA
>NW_022196898.1:5694950-5796159 GCF_008632895.1 Mastomys coucha
AAAAAAAAAAAAAAGCCAAAAAGAAATGAGTGTAATTATTAGTTAGGAAGAGAGAATTATTAGTTTTCAGTTTGAAAATGATTTGCTATCCACAGTTTGCCATGTGGTCAGTGAATATTGGGACACACACACACACACACACACACACACACACACACTGCTCTGCTCAGACTGAGCCAACTGAGATCTGCCCTAGTCAGGGACAGTTGCCAGTGTCTACTTGTGAAAGCAGTGTGGGCTGTTGTTAGTAGGCCTTAGCTGGGAAATTCAGAGGTACAGAATTTGGAATAAATTGCTTGATCACCTTTTCCCTTCAAACTGATGAAAAACTCCATTATCCATAGAGTGGAGGACTCCATGGTTTCAGCTGTATGTCTGTGTTTCTCAGCCTGTGTTCCAGTGGTTCTCAACCTGTGGGTCTCAACCCTTTGGGAGTCAATTGACACTTTCACAGGGGTCACAGAATCAGATGTCCTGCATATCAGAGATTTACTGTTATGATTCATAACAATAGCAAAGTTACAGTTAAGTAGCAATGAAATACTTTTATAGTTGGGGGTCCCCCCAACATGAGGAACTATATTAAAGGGCTGCAGCATCAGGAAGATTAGAAGCCGCTGCGATATTCTATTCCATGGTTCCATATTTGCTTTTGTGCCAATACCATGCAGTTTTTTTTAGGGGTTGTATATAATTTGAAGCCAGTCTTATACCTCCAGCTTTACTCTTTCCACTTAAGGTCGCTGTGGCTCAGGGGCCTTTTATGCTTCCATATGAATTTTTCACTGTTTTCTCTACTCACACAAAGACTTCCCTTGAAATATTGACAGGGATTGTGTTGTGTCTGCAGATCATTTTTATAAATAGTTTACAGTATTAATTCTGCCAGCTGTGAGCACAGGAGGACTTCCAGTGGATGTCTCCTTTGGTCTTAAAAGTGTTCACTATAGCAGTTTTACCTCCTCGTTAAATTCATTCCTAGGATCTCTGTTTTCTTTCATTTTGAAGTTACTGTGAATGTCTTTTATTCTTTTAACTGGCTTATTTTCCAGCAAGTTCATGCCCACTAATCAGAAGCGCCCTCACTTGGGGGCGCTGACTCTGTCTCCTGCTGCTTTGGCGAGCTGTTGCTTGTATTTAGGATCCACCCTATCAGCTGCAGTGGTCCTCTGACTTCTCCCTCCCCCCTCTGCATCTGTCACTTGGCGTTCCAGCTAGGGCTTTGAGCCCTTTGTTAAATAAGAATAGAGGGAGGGAGCTGTCTGTACTTGTAGAGGAGATGCTCTCAGTTGTTCCGCATTCAGCACAATGTTGGCTGTATGCTTTATTGTGTTGAAAAATGTTCTTTCAACTGGCGGTTTCTTTGGTGCTGTTGTGAAGGGATGCTTTGCCTTGTCAGTGGTTCTTCCTGTATCTATGGATAGGATCATGTGATTTCTGTTCTTTAGTCTACGTTGTATTGCACGCAGTGATTTGCACATGTTGGGCATATGTTAATAACCTCATGTCTTACCCCTGAATCTAATGTAATATCCTTTGACTATGAAATGAAACCTTGCAATACATTCCCAGCAAATGCCTAGCTTCCACCAATCTAAAAGCCAAGAATGTGACCAGACAGCATCCAAGGCTACCATAGAATTTGCCCCACGTGTGTATATCCTACCTATCCATGGACATACAAGTATATTAGGTAAATAGCTTAACTTATGACTTTCTTAGTTCTGTAACTAATAAGCCGTATACAAACACATCTGTGGCAGCATGTGGTATCTGGGGCAGCTTGAATCCATGTTCCTGGGCTGTGGCCACTTGTACTTAACTAAGAATCAACCCTCTTCTGCTTTTTGAGGGGAGGTCTGTGTTTTGTATCCATAGTAGCATATTATTAAACTGATGAAATATACTCATATAAATAAAAATTTAATTATTTTGGTAGCATTCTTATCTATAAAGCTTCTGTTGTCATGATGCAAATTGGGAAAGATGGCTTCAGTTACATGGTCAGAGATAGAGTTGCATCTACTTGGGGTCAGTGGTATCTCGTGGAGGTGTGGTCAGTAATTTGGGGCCTCTTTCCTCCTCTTCCATGAGGAATTTGGTGTAGTGACTCTGCGCATCAGCCTGGGAGGATGTGCATCTCAGTGTTGGAAGGCTGTCTGTGTCTAGCAGCGCAGATGTGGAGTGCTGGCTGTCCCAGTAACAAGTCCAGTCTGTACTGGTGTTTGTTTGCTGTTTCATTCATCCTCCAGCCCTGATTTGTATCCTTTTAAGGAACAAATAAGTGGCATTGGGGGTGATCTCCTCTCCCCACTTTTATCCAGGCAGTGAGTGGAAAACCCGGTATGAGACCCAGCTGGAGCTGAATGACCAATTGGAAAAACAAATCGTGTCTTTGAAAGAGAAAATGGAAAAGATCCGTGGGAACCCTTCAGGTACAGAAGCTGCGCTCCATGTGCTGTGGGCCTGAGGAGGAACCACGGGCATATCAACTGTTCCTTTTGCTTTTCTGCAGATCGACTGTCTTCCATTCGTGTCTATGAGAGGATGCCGGTGGTAAGTAGAGGGGGCCTAAGTGAAAAGAATCACCCGGGGAAAGTTGTACACAAGTGTCAAGGCTTATGCGAAACCTGGATAGAGTTCAGGGGAGCTGGACAAGGACTAAGGCCTCCGGGCTAGTCCACCCCGTAAAAGCCAGGCCAGCATCGAATGTAGAGCCAAACACAACAGAGTGAAAAATAGTCAGGCTGGCTAAGAACTTGAAGAAGCCTGTTGACCACCGAGTACCTTCTGCATTTCTAAAGTGTGTGCGTTCTGTTTCCACCTTAACACAAAATGTGTAGACAGAAGTGTGTATGCAGGAGCACACACAGATAGATATACAATAACACACAAAATCAGCACAGCTACCAGATTTGGGACAAAGCTTCACAGAGCCCTCTCATGCCTTCTCAGTGTCGCCGGTTAATGTCCTCTCCCTCTCTAATGTTCCTTTACATCCCAGGCACATGCGAGTCACACAGCTTATCCTTTAATAAAGCACATGTTTTTTATCCTTGTGAATTTATCCTTGAGAGGAAGGTAAAAAAGTCTCAAGACACGACTCTGGAAGAGTCCTCCCTGCTGACAGGCAGACTTTCCTCAGAGCCCAAGCTGAATTTTTACTTGAAAAATAACCCAGACAAAAACATAAATGATGCTGGGCAGTGGTGTTGCACGCCTTTAATCCAGCACTTGGGAGGCAGAGGCAGGCAGATTTCTGAGTTCAAGGCTAGCCTGGTCTATAGAGTGAGTTCTAGGACAGCCAGGGCTACACAGAGAAACCCTGTCTCAAAAACAAAACAAAACAAAACAAAACAACAACAACAACAACAACAACAACAACAAAAAACACTGAAAGGAAAAATGTCTTTTGGCAGGGTGGGGAGAAGGATATTAATATAATTCTCAGCTGAATTTGTAGGATTCAGTATTGTAATAGTAAATTGTCTTTAATTAAACATACAAGGTACATAAATGAATCTCTTTTATGTCAGTCTCAAGACACAAGTGAGATAAAGCTAAATTCCCTCTATAGCAGGTGATACTGAGTGTAAAAAGAGGCAGGGTTTGCCCAGATCCACCCAGCCTAGTGCAGAGCCAGCCTCATCCTTACCTTCTCCCGTTAGAAACACGGTGCTAACTTCTCTCAGAACTAACCCGTGTGTTTTGAGCAGCTAGAGGCAGAGCAATAAGCACATTTACAGGGCCCTGGGGACCAGTGAATTTCTGGATGTATTTCGAGTAACTGCTATTCCTTAGTGAACAATACAGAGAAACCTCTCATTTTTATTAATGACAAACTGGGGAAGAATTAGTCTGTTTGCCCACATTTCTGTTACCTCTGACCTAGAATACTCAAATGTCTTGGAAGGTCAAGAAAATACCCCTCCTCCCTCTGAAATTGGAAAAAGCAGGTTTTTCTCTCCTCTGGTGGCTCACATCGCCATCTTGTGGCACTTTTAGGTATTGCTGCTCCAGCTGTTGTAAGAGCCTTTCTTAGTGACAGGTAACATTTTAACAGGACCTATGTAGTGTAACGTGTAAAATACTCCTTGCGGAAACAAACTCCCTGCCCCCTGCCTCTTCATGCCTGGACCTTGCCCTCAGAATGACTCTGTAGCTCATATAAGGGACATTTAATATTTAAGTATCTCTGTAGCTCATATGAGGGACATTTGGTATTAAAGTATTTCTTCTTGTTGACATAGACAAGGAGGTTTCTGAGCGGCAGGGATTGGGAAACTAGCAACAAGGAACAAGAAACAAGGCCCATGTTCACGGAAGTATGTCACCGAGGACTGAGCAGCAAGCACCGAGGCCTGAGTGCTGTGGACTCAGTCTCTAGATCCCTAAGGCGCACAGACACGCTGTCTTAGTCTTCAGAAGACAGGACGGAATTTGCGTTGCTCAGACATATACACACTTGTATATATATTTTTTTTCAATTTTCCCTTTAGGTTGGCAGAGTAAATGATTAAAATGAGTTTTACGGGTCAGATTATGAATATACAACATCTCAGAATTTCTGACTTTAAAAGAGATATACCTATGATTTTACTTTTGTGTATGAGTGTACATTTGCATCCGTGCATGAGCAGCATGCATGTGCAGTGCCTGAAGAGGCTAGAGGGCATTGGGTTCCATGGAGCTGGAGTTCTAGGCGGTTGTTAGCCCCCAGATGTGTGGGCTGGGACCTAGACTCAGCTCGTCTACTATGGCGTGAAGTACTTTTCACAGCCAAACGTCTCTCCATCCCTTCTCCCAGTTTCTCTCTGTCTTTCTTATGAATCATCAGTTTCTAGGTACAGCTTCCACTGACATACTCACAAATTGACGTCAGTTAGTTTGAATGCTAACTTTGTTTCTATGACCCCATTGACAAGCAAATTCATGTTTTGTATAAAGTATATTAAGTTGCTTTGCCAACTGTATCATGAAAAGATGAACGAAGAAATCTTGGGTTATGAAAAGTAGGTCGTAGAATTCCCATTGTCCATCTGGTTGTGGTGGACCTGTGACCGATCTATGCATCCTCCCCAAAGATCAAAGCAGTTTACTTGAAGGCAGGTGCATAGCTTCAAACCAGAGAGAAAAATTAACAAATGTGGTATATATTGTAATAATCAGGTTCGTCCACAAGGGGGCACTTGTAATGTCAGCGTGAAGAATCTATCTGGGCTGGCAGCGTCTGGGGTGAAGTCATATTGTTGTTTCACTCTCTTAAAACCTCTAGCAGGATATTTTAATTCGTAGTTAGCCCCCTACTCCTGTCTATTATTGCTGTTGTTGAATTCTTCAGTGCAACAATTAACATTAGTTTTGAGAAAAGAAGTAGCCGTTAGGCTTCATTTATGTATGGGATGGAGGAGTAGGCATTTTTTTCCCTTTTATTTAAATCCTAAGTATATTTTACTTCAGGTATCCAAACACAGCCCTGCAGTGTAAGCTTTTCAAAGCAAATTAAAACAAGAATGTAGGTGAAAATGCTAAGTTACAATGCTAAGAAGCAACTGTTGTCGAAAACAGTTTCTCAAAGAAGCAGCATGAAATCCTGGTGTCCATTCTGAGAATCTAGTTTCTAGGAGGACCTTTAGCTTTAGTTTGTCTTTACTAGACAATTCTCTGGCTTGTGACCATTGATTTACGCAAACAGAGACACACCAGCTTGGAAAGATCAGAACCATTTCAGTAAGTTCATTTCAGAAAGAACAGAGCCTCCCCTGGATGTGGCGACAGGCCCATCCCTCTGATAAAATCACTTTCCAAATAGCCAGTTTAGTAAGTTTGCCATGAGGAAAACAAAGAATCAAAATCCAGAATAGACCCTAACTTTAACTTAGAATATTTTAGTACTGTTAAAGGTTTCCTTTTGCTAAATACAGTACTTATTCCGTACTAGTCTAGACTCTAGGGTAATTTGATGATGGTGGTAGTCTTAGGGAAATCCAGAACAGGTTCTTGGTTTTTCCAGTGCATAACTAACTTTGATGCTGGTCTAATTCCCACCAGACTGCCAAGCAAACCTTTATGCCTGATCTATACTGTAATTTTAAAGCACTGTGTGTGTGTGTGTGTGTGTATGTGTGTGTACACACGCACACATGCGTAAGAGGGGGCAGAGCTCATAACAGGTCCAGGAAGGAAAATAAGATGTAGCCTAGGAGTTGTGACCACTCAGCTGGAGCCATTTGTGTGTGCAGTGCTGAGGCTGGCCATAGAACTTGGATGCCTTCTTCTATGGGGACTCATCAGGCAAGTAAGAGGAGACTTGATGAAGAAAGTCAGGACAGGACAGGATGGAACCTATGGTTGATCAAGGCTGCTGGTTAGCATGGGAGATGAGTACACAGCCAGACGGAGAAAAGCAGTGTGATTCATAAGCTCAGACAGCAGCAGGGCAGGTGGTTAATCTTGAGCCTGATTTATTTAAGGATTCATAGTTTGAGTGTAAATTGTCCCCTGTGACTGAAATGGCAGCCCTGCTGTGCTTCTCAGATGTGTCTGAATAGAATGTTCTATTTTAGCCAACACTCTTCACTGTGGAGCAAGTGATGGAGACAGAGGCTGAGCAGTATGTCTGGAGCCTGGGCTCTGATAACACTTTTTCTTTTTTTTCTTTTTTTAGTGGAAGAGTGTAGTTTATCATTTTTTGTACCCCCCTTTTTTTAAATTAAAAACTCAAATCTATTCTCATCTAGCCCATGGAAAATTGAAAAACCACGCTTAGTGTTGTGTGACAACGAGTGTATTAGGATACAAACTGTGGAAGTGAAACCACAATGTTAATCTGGCAAAGCTGAGTTTGAAGTGCCAAGTAAAGATTGAGGACACCCAGGGCTCTGCTTTTAGATTTGGATGTGACATTGGCCAGCAGTTAAATGGCAGTTGATGCTTCAAGCAAATGACTGAGCTGAGGCTGAAACTTCACAGGCAAGAGACGTAAGGACCTCGTGGACGTCTAAGGCTGGAAACAGGGTAGTTTGCATGGGACAATTGAAGAAGGCTCAACAGAGCACAGAGAGGGACAGCAGTGGTTTGGTGAGCAGCCCTGTAGGTGAAGATCTGGCAGCCACAGGTATGGAAGAGGTAGGGTGCGACAGAGAGTGCCGGTCACTCAAGACTCCTTGTCACCTCGTGTAGTGGGTACAGTTCCCTTCAGCCAGGAGTCTGTTTTCAGGATAAAAAAAAAATATGTTATAGCTGTGGATCTCAAGGTTTTACAAGTAGAAGGTGAGAGTGAGATGGAGCACTGAGAAAGGAACTGGGCTTTTCTAAGAAGCAGAGTTTGACTCTGACCTGTGCCCAACCCTGCACCCCTCCCCCTCTCCTCCGCCAGCCCCTTCACTTACAAAACTCTGGCCAGGTCAGCACCACGAGGTTGTTCTGTTGACAAAGGAAACATGATGGTTCAGGCAGCGTGACTCTGACTCCGCAGGCAGAAGATTGATGGAGGACCTTAGGAGCCTGGCTTTGACTCCATTGAGGCCACATTTGCCAAGGTCTGCTTTCTGCCCTCCAGCTTTGGCAGCAGAGAGACAATGGCAGAGCTATTCCTGGCATAGATGGGATTCCGAAGTTGACTGATTGGGCTGAACGTTTCCTCTTAGGGTTTTTTCCTAAGGTGTTTTGTAGGCTGCAAGCAGACAGAAGAGGGAGTACCTGCTTCCAGCCAAGCTTCTTGGCCTGCCTTGTGGGGAGCCCATGAGACTGCTCTCCCAGCCTCCTGTTTCTCCCTCCCTCATCCTCACATGGGCATTCCTGCTCTCTGCACTTTTGACCCCACCTTGGCATCGACTTCTCAGAGGACTAGGTGTAAAACTCGTGGTACTGGAAGTGATCTAAGGAAGCAGGAAGGCGGGGCATGCCTGTCTGGGCCCCTGTGTACCTGGCAGATATGTCCTGATTGGTGGCTAAGATTCCAGTTGGTCAACCCAGGGTGGCAGTTTACTTTCTCAGGCCTGATCAGCCAGGCGGTGGTGGCGCACGCCTTTAATCCCAGCACTTGGGAGGCAGAGGCAGGCAGATTTCTGAGTTCGAGGCCAGCCTGGTCTACAGAGTGAGTTTGAGTTCCAGGACAGCCAGGGCTACACAGAGAAACCCAGTCTTGAAAAATAGAAAAAAAAAAAAAAAAGGATGTGCCCTAACAGACAGGATACTGTAGGAGAAGCCATGAGACAGGAGTTTTGGAAATACAGGGTTGCTAGTAAGTTGCCGTGCAGCGTGCATTAGGATGAGAGACAGGGAGCTGCTGTTAATGAGCAAGATCTTAGGTGTGAGACCAGATAGCAATTTTGGGGAGTTCTCAGGAAGCCTCTGTCACCACAGCAGGAGAGCAAAGCACAGTAGGACATGGGCTGATGTCCACTCTGTGAAAGGCACGTGAGTGCCTAGGCCAGATGGACCTGCTGTGTGCAGCTGAGGACCCTGATAGAGATGCCAGGACTCCCAGAACTGTGACGGTGCCCCTGGAGAGGCACCACTGAGGACGCAAGGTGCAGCTCCTCCTGTACCTCACAGGCATGAGAGCGGCCTCATTGCGGCTGGAGCCCAGTGTTACTCTACTTCCCTGACTCTTAAATATGTATAGTATTATTGATCTTGGTCACCACAATCTGCTTCATTTCCTCCTCTTTTAGGGGAGAGGAGCCTTCAGCTTTTCTCTTGTGGGGATGCCTAGTGTCTCTGGTAGTTTACACTAGTGTAATGCATGAAGCACACGGTTAGCAGAGGTCATGTAGTCTGCCTGTACCACATTGCTACTGTGGCAACAATAGTGTGACTGGCAATGTGAGCATGTGTGACCCTGGGAACTAGCTTACCAGGGTTATGATTCCAGCTCTCCCAGTAGTCAGTGCCTCACCTTTGGGATAATTAGATAACCCCCGTGCTGCAATTTTCTCTATATTAAGCAGAAAGACAGGCTAGCTGATGATTTGTAATGCAAATCCAATGAAGTCATCTATGGAAATACATCTATTTTGATTTCTCTTCAGATTTTATAAATCTTTACTTTTCCCTAGAAATTTCTGTGCAGAGACACAGTTTTGGAGACCTCAGGACAACAGATCTAATTCTGAAATAAATCAAGAAGGCGCTTAGTGTAATTCACCACACAGACCTCAAAATATGACAACTGTTCTATGTATTGTTGCTGTTGCTTTAAGAATGCCCAGTACAGCTCATGGACTCACAGCCGCCATTGGTGCTTAGCAGTCATCCTCTGGGGAAGATTTTAATGATTTTTAATTGTTGCTTAGAACCACAAGTACATAAAACTCTCTGTTCATATTTCCAGGAATCTTTAAACGTATTACTTAAACAACTAGAAAAAGAAAAAAGGAGTCTCGAAAATCAAGTGAAAGACTATGAACTTAAACTGGAGCAGGAGTCAAAGGTTGGTTTCATCCCTTAGGAAGCGGTGCTCTTGGAGCTGGAGATGCCATTTATTTCTAGTAGCTTCTATTTTTTTTTTTTTAAAAAAAACCTTTGTTGTTTTGTTTTGTTTTTTGTGAACTTCACATCATGTACCCAAATCTCACTCCTCTCCCCATCCCCTCATCCTGACCCTCTGCCTTTGCGACCTATCCCACTAAAGAAAAGAAAATCTTGTGGAAGCTGTAGTGTGTCATAGTGTGCCCCACAGTATACCCTTTGCCCACACTTCTTTGTTTGTAAGTGTTCATTGCAATGAGTCATTGGTCTGATTTGAGGCCTCTGTCTTCTGCTATCCTGTCAATACTGGAACCTCACTAGGACACCTCTCAGATCTCTTGCTGTTGTCATGGAGATCCTGCAGCTTTGGATCTGCAGGACCCACCCCTTCATGTGCTCCACCAGTTCACCAGTGGGGTAGATGTTGGACTGGGTCAACTCGAAGCCCTGGATCTGAGCCTGGGAGGTTTCTGAGCTGGTCATCCCACCAGCTCTTCCTCACCCACACTGCCAGAGTGAGCTCTCCAGTACTGCCCCAGCTAGCTCATCAATGCCACAGCCTAGAAGGGGCAGAACTAGCTCTCCTGCTCTCATGCCCTCAGGGCCAGCTCACCCAACCTCCATCCCCAAACCCCCCTGTTCAGGTGAGGTACAGAGTCTGCACTCCCAAGTGTTGCAGCCAGTGAGGGACAGGGCCAGTCTTTCCTTTTGCATGACCCTGGGGCCAGCTCTCCCACAATGCCCAAGTGAGGGATGGGACCAGTTCTGCATAGCCCTCAGACATCAACATGGCCCCAGGCAGCAGCCCAGACCAGGCAAGTCTGCTTTTGGTGGTTACAGACCCCCACTGCTGTAGGGCCACGGACCTAGACATAGCATTTGGTGGCAGCACAAGCCAGGACCTTACACAGCTGGCAGCACTGGCTACTCATATCAGTCTGTTCCTCACTACCCTCGAGTCTCCAGCTCTGTGTCTCTTCACCATGCATACTCACTACCCTCGAGTCTCCAGCTCTGTCTCTCTTCACCATGCACACATTCTCCAGCTCCGTCTCTCTCCAGCTCTGTCTCTTCACCATGCATACTCACTACCCTCGAGTCTCCAGCTCTGTCTCTCTTCACCATGCACACATTCTCCAGCTCTGTCTCTCTTCAGCTCTGTCTCTCTTCAGCTCTGTCTCTCTACAGCTCCGTCTCTCTTCAGCATGCACACATCCTTCTGCTTCTCCTCTTCCATCTTTCCACCATGTACTTACTCATCGTGGTGATGCCTGGGGCCTCTGGGTGTCTGAGGTCACCTCAGGAGGGGTCTCAAGGGTCCTATGCCCTTCCTGTGCCATGTGACATCATGCAGGGGTCTGCCTGGCCAGGCTACATGGCACCAGGTAGGGGTTGTCTCTCTTTGGGACTCTAGCACATTCTTTAAATCCACATTTCATTTGATATAAAAAGCAGGAGATGTAAAACCTGGCCTGTTAGTGTGGCTATCCCTTCCTCATGCCGGCTTTTCCTGCTATCTTTTAATAGGCATACCACAGGACCAACAATGAGCGCCGTTCATACATCGCGGAAATGACTCAGGTAACTCCCTTTTTTTTTTTTTTTTCACAAATTCTAAATTTCCTCTGACTACAAGTCATTTTGTTTTTCCATTCTTGTTTGGTTGACAGAGAAACCAATGTTGGAATTCTGGGAGGAAACATATGGGGTTTTCTTTTACATATGGAAAGTGGAAAGGAAGGCTTTTATAAACTTTTATAAAGAGATGAAAGGGTCTCCCCAGTTAATAGATACATTTGCATGGTTTGATTCGTAATGGCTGTGATGCAGGTAACCTAATGATGTCAGGTGTTAGAAAATTCCAGGCGTGTTGCTTCCTGCTTGTGGCGGGGGGTGGGGGGGAGGGGGTCTGAGCTACACAGCAAGCACTGCTGGGAGAGGGAAGTGATCAATACAAGTGTCCCTGACTCTTGATAGCTTCCATTTGGTTTCCGGTTTCATCTGTGCTATTGGTGACATTACAGAGGCTGTGCTTTACATCGCTAGTGCTGTGACGTAGGCTTCTGTGTGGTTTAGAAGGTTGTCTTCATCTTTGTGTTTTATAACATCCACCGTACCATTCAGCATGTATGTACTTTGCTATTTGATGCTCACATGCATATTTAATTTATATAATTTTGTTTTGATACATGTTTTAAGATGAGGATATGAGGTCAGTTTTCAATGAATATTATCCAAACAGAAGTATCTAGATATCAGGTGAATGTCTAAAATGATCAGGAAAATGTACTAGATTAGAAAGAGACATTTAGAAAATATTGGCACACAGAGAGTAATTGCAGACATGAGAATGAGATAGAGCAGGGACTACATGTAAGAAGAAAAGAGAAGACAGTTCAGGACATAGTTCTGAAGAGCATCAATGGTGAAGTCAAGGGATCCAGAAGGAGAATGCAGCTAGGCAGGTCGGGAGGTGGGGGACCCAGGGGCATCTGGAGCATCCGTTACAGAGCATTAAGGATGATTATGAAACAATTCAGACAAGGACCTAGGTATGGGGATTTGGAGGCCAGAAGGGCAAGTATGGTAGAATTTGGGAATGAAAATTAGAGTTACAGTGGCAAAGGGATGCTTGGGGCTTAGTGTCAACAGGTTCGTAGGAAATGAGACAAGACGGGTCAGTCCCTGCCATCACTCATCCTATGGTCACCATCAATGCTGCCGCCTTCGTTCTTGGCAATGGTTGGGAAGCAAGGCTCATACCTGCAGCACATGCTCCCTCCTGCCTGTCCTCTACATCCACACTCTGCTTGGAATATACTCTTTCTTGTCCGAGCCTGTTCCACTCCATTTGGAGTTCTCTTCTGAACACTATCTTCTCTATGAGGCCTTGACTTGATGGAAGGACCACAGACCATGGTGCCAGACAGTGTTAACTTCTTAAAAAGTGAGTGAGTGAGTGTGTGTGTGAGTGAGTGTGTGTGAGTGTGAGTGTGTGTGAGTGTGAGTGTATGAGTGTGTGTGTTTGTGTTAGTGTGTGTGTGTATGAGTGTGTGTGTGTGTGTGTGTGTGTGTGTGTGTGTTTGTGTGTGGTAAGCTCTTAGGATCTGTGGGTCTCCTTCCTGTTAGAGTTGCAGGTGCACACAACCATGCCTGGCTTTTTACTTGAATTCTGGGAACTTGAAGGAAGGAAGGAAGTCCTCATGTTTGCCAACTATATGTTCTTACGTGTTCTTAGCCCCTGAGACATCTCTCAGCCCCTTGTTGCTATGACCATTCTGGACCTCACCTTCTTTGTCTCCCTTGAGGGAAGATATAATAACATCAGTTTCCAGGTCTGGAAGTATTCGGAGAACCCTGTGTTTGAAGTGTAGAATGAAGTGTCTGACGTATCAGAGGCTCTAAAGTCCAGTAAGTGGGGGATGCTATCTCCCCATTCCTTCCTGGTCTTTGGACATTCTCGCTCTGTGATGAGATTTCCACTTGCCTTCTGGATTCTTACAGCTAACACATGTGTTTGCTTTACACAACTGTATGTCCCTGTGGAGGTCAGACAGGGTGCCCAACTCTTCCTGTTGCCTTACTGTTTACTACGAAGAGTCAGTCAGTGTTTAAAGGAAGCATTTATACAACTGACAATTAAAAGCCCATTGTTAGGAAAAACTTTATTCATATAAAACAGCCTTGAAGATTTTGTCTGAAAAGTCAAAGCCTTTTGCCTCTGAAACATCCATTTTACCTTTATCTAAAAAAATTCCACTTAGGTGGATTAATCTCACTAACTGTGCAGACTCATCAAATGTTCAATCAAAGCCAACAGCTTTCCAGGAAGGCATTAATCCTGGTATAATGTTATAAAATATAAACGTTAATGAGGATTTCACTCTAGAGCAAATTGTTAATCTTCATCATCAAAGGTGGTTCTGGCCATGTGCACACTACAGCGCCTGGGAAGGTTAATGGGTGACTTTTGTTCTTCCCACACTGAATGAATAAAAACATCGATCTGTGTTTGCTCAGTCTGTTGTAGATGTTTCTGTAATGCTGGTTCTGGCTGTCTCCTTTTCTATCCACTGTTTGTCACCTGACTCAGTCTCTGCCTTCCTTGTCTCCCTTCCTGTGATCTCTGTGGGAAGAATTTAGACAGATACAGTGAGCAGTGTAGAAGACAGGCATGGCGTATTACCGAGTAAATGTGCTCTCCAGCAGTGTGAGCAGACAATGGCCAAGGAGACCCCTGGCCTGACCTACACGCTAGGTAGCCATTATGCTATTTCTAAGGTCTCTAGAACAAGCAGCTTCTCCTGAGGGACTCTGTCCTGTCCAGGGGATTGACAGGCCTGTTTACATCTTCACTTAGAGGAGGAAGGCTGTGGCGTGTCTCTGTTCTTGATCAGAAAGCCTCCTAATCCCATACAGGTTTAGGGCTCCTTCAGCCAGGCTTAGAAGGTCTCCATTCGTGGCCCTCCAGGCAGCTCATGTAAGGCTCCTTCCAAAGTCAAAGATGTGAGTTGGGTTCCTTTCCTAGCCAGTAATTAAAGTTCGTTTTAGTTCTTGGTTTAAAGTTATGGATTGTGAGGGAGGGTCCGGCCCCTGTGTCTTCCAAGCTGTTAATATCTAACTTGTCATTTAACAACCCAAATGGGTGTGTTTTGACTGAAACCCACTCCCTCCACAGGTCTTCTCAAGGACGCAAGGAGTTATTAAAGAGCGAAGCAGGACTGACTTCTGAGTGGGTTAGAAGACCTGATAAATTTGTTTTGCTGTCTGTTGCAAATATCAGAATTTTAGCAAAGAGCACGAGAATGTTAAATATAAATGCTTTTGGTTTATAGATAAGAGGCTGTTGGACTGTCCACCAATTCTAAATTCTTTTGATGTCTTTTGGATATGAGTGTGTTGTGTGTGTGCCACATCTGTGCTCATGTGTGATATATCTACCGAAAGCATGTACAGGCATGCATGGATGCCAGAAGAGGACACGTGTCCCACTCTCTGCCTTATCCACTCATGGCGTCTCACCAAACCTGGGTTAGGCTGGTGCTGTGACTCCCTGACAGATATTCACTGACAGCATTAGGTGGATCCCCTACTGTTAATATGGTGTCCCTTAGATACTGTAGTTTACTGTATATCACTGACTTTCTTCTCTTCGGTGATGCTCTTGATTGAGGAACTCATTCATTCATGGCTTCAGTAGCCATCTTGAAGTTGATCAGCCTCCAATGTTCTTCAATCGCTTGAGACATCCATTTGCCTACCCTGGAAAAAAATCACGAAATAAATGCATTGAAAATAATATCTTACCTTTCTGCTTTCCTACCATGTATACTGCTCTTTTCCTTTTCTGCCTTGCTGGCAGGATCTGTGTTTTATGTGTGTTTAATGTCTGCTACAAAAATTCCTAGTGGCCCACCAATCGACTTTCATAGATTTCTTCATATTTAATTTAAAAGTCATGTGGACTATGGGACCAAGAGGGGCTTTGTACAGAAACTTCAAAATGTTTATCAGATTAGAAAATGGCTGAACTTCTTGTCACTCTTAGCTGCCCCTACACATGCTAGTAAGAGACATGCTTGTGAAAGAAATGGACAGGAAATAGACTCTTTTAACCCAGAAACCAGTTGGGGAGTAAAAGGTAAACATGCTGGTTTTTTTGTATGTGTGTGTGTTTCAGGTTTCTGGCTTAAATCAAGTATCTAAGAGGCAACAGATGGACCCGCTGCCTAGAATGAAGGAAAGTCCTGTGAAAACGTACGTCTAGGTACATCTCCCCTTGCCTAGCTCATTATACTCGCCCTCGTGTGGCAGTCTCACAACAAGGTGTCCGTTATATTTTGAAAGCTGAGATTCTAGATTTTATAGCCATGTATAAAAGAGCACATGGGAAGACACTGCAGAGAATCTAGTGGCCTCACATGCCATACACATTGGATTGGAGCCCCCTGGAGCACTGTTAGTCTCCAAAGGAGGGGGCATGTTAAACTAAAGCAACAGAGAACCCGGGCAGAGTTAAAACGACACTCCTAACAACACAGCAGGCACAGCTGATGCCTGTCTGCACCTTTTCGGTGGAGAAACATGTTTGTTGCTATGGATACAGTACAGCTTAACTATGGATCCCATATAAACGAGGCTACTTTATGCTGAAGAACAAAGGATCTTGCTGAGGTTTTATGTACTTGTGAACTTTCTAGGTTCTATAGAAAATATGGAATCACCTGATCTGGTCTACATGACAAGGATATTCATATATAGTATTGAAAAAAATTAAACAAAGTTGTAAATTAGTTCTAAATCAATCCTGTCTAGCTGTAGTCAAGATGGGAAGTTCTCAAAGGATATGTACTATGAGAGGTTTCTTTGGTAAAGATTAATGGTGTAGCCCAATTCTCAGCTAGATGGGCCAAAGCATATTTTTCACTAATAGTCATTACTTATTTAAATTAAAATTAATTATCTTTATACATTTTCATCAGAATTCTAGTGTAGTTTAAATATTAAAATTTGACGAAGGACCTCCATGGAAAAAGAATCAAACCACTGTGTCTGAGATTCCCAGGATCGTCTCCATGGTAACATACTCCATGGTAGGGTCCAGAACTCAGGACATTATTTGTACTTGTGCTAGGATGTATCACAGAGGGAAGATTCCCATGGACATCCACAAGGGAAAAGGTTCTGGAGTCAAGTTTGTGAGGATTTGGTGGCAACTCATCAAGTCCTGTCTAAGCAGAGTCCTGCTGACATACTTAGTCCCCTCCAAGAGTGACTTACAACAGCAAGCTGACAGCACACTAGGTCTCGATCTCGCTGCCTGGGTAGCACACACTCATTAGGTTCTCATCTCCCAGGGAGGCTCACTGCCTGAAGCACCCGATGGTTCTGTTGCCTGGAGTCACACATCTACCTAACTCCTGCTGATATCCTAGACTCTAAGAACATAAGCAGGTTTTGTGATGGTATGGCACAGAGTGATATGCTTCCCACGTAGGGCAAGGTTTTATTAGGTCAGGGAACTGTTGCCACTAGGAACTTTGTGGGCAGGCTTTCCAGAGGACAGTAATCCCAAGATATTGTGTCAGCTCCTCTCTACAGCAGTCTACACAGATTGCTGTAGTGTATAGCAATCCAATCCTATTTTTAAAATACACCACTACTTTTCTGAAATTTTCTTTGATAGCAAAGAGGTACTTTGAAAATTCAACTAAGGCCTTATTCCCATTACATTAATATACATATCCAAAAACATTCCTATGCTGTGATTCTGAGGCCAGTCTAGATTTTCACTGAATACTCTTGAGGTTGGCTGTCTTAGAATAA
The DNA here is from genome assembly GCF_008632895.1 of Mastomys coucha. Lineage (NCBI taxonomy): Eukaryota > Metazoa > Chordata > Mammalia > Rodentia > Muridae > Mastomys > Mastomys coucha. Next base: position 5,711,751 of record NW_022196898.1, read on the forward strand.
ACCCTGAAATCACAGTCACCATAGCTAAGTACCTACTTCCTGCGGGATCTCATTAGGTTTGACAGAGGGTACCCAAGGAGATCACCAAGGTATCAGCCCCCCTCCCCCGTCTCCTTATGGAGCCATGGCCATACACCAGGCCTCCATCTGCTTGCCTGGGCCCTCTGGGCCTGAAGTTCTATATAGGAGGTGGATGCCATAGGCAGGGGCTCATCCAGTCAGCTGCCTCAGGACCTTCGGAACTGCTCATTCCACCCAGATCCACTCTGTCTCTGATGAATCTGAATGTGGAGAGATTGTCCACCATAGATTGCTGCTTAATAATCCTTGAATGGATCACTGAGCTGATGAGTGGTCAAACAGCTGGACTAATATGACTTTCACTGTCTGAAACTAAAAGCAACACTACTCAGACCACCCCCAACAGAAACATCTCTGTCTTCCTGATTAGATATTTGAATACATTTAAGTAGCCAGGAGTGCCTTAAAATATTGTTTCTGAGTTACTGACCTACCCACAGAATTTTAATATCTTCCTTTTGTTGATTGTATTGGAGTCATAGCTAGTGCTGGTGCTAAGCACCTCACAGTGGCATTGATTGACCCAAGTGGTGCTGAGCTTGGGAGGAAGTGTTAACACTGCTCCTCACCTACAGAGCAGTGTGGCCACATGAGGCACAGTCACAACAGTGCAGTGGGAGCTGATGGAATGTGGATTCAGATGATGCTTGGGAATGGTGCTCAGTATTCACTTCTATAGGTGCCCACACACCTACTGTTTCCAGCAATTCTACTTCTCAATACAATAGAGCATTTATACCATAAGACCTGTGCATGGATATCATAGACATTTTATCCATGATAGTCAAAGGTAGGAAAAAAAAACACCTAAAATGTTCATCAGTAGGGAATGGATATTTCTAGTATCTATACATATATACTACATAGTAATAAATACTCTTTATACAGTATTTAGACAATCCTCATAGTTATTTATAAGGAAATATGTAAATGTGCTTCATTCACATAAAGTTTAAAAGAGGCTGAAGTAATCTGGTGTAGAAACACAGGATAGTCCTTACAAACGGGGCTGAGAATTAGGAAGTACAGGAGAACCTTGCAGTCAGATGACAGTATTTTATCTATAAGCCTGGGGAATAGTTACTGGAATTTGAACTTTATGGTACTTTACAGAACTATGAGCTTATGGTTTGCACACTCTCAGACATGTCATGTTTTGCAATAGTTTTAAAACTCAAGAGCCATGGCCTTAGTGTTTGATCTGGTTGACAGTCTCATGTGCTCATCAACTTGCATCTGTAACAGAGGCTAACATGATCACTCGCTATTTTTTTAAAGGGTTACTTTAGCCTTAGTTTAAAAGGATCTTGTCTATGCTTGATTGCCCTCACTGTGCTGTGCCTGTGTCAAGCTGCATGCTGATTATTAGTTGGTATTACAAGGTAGAACAAAACTGAGGCAGAAAGGTGAAGAAGAAGGGGCTGGGTCTCACCACTGGCTTCAGAGATACGTTTCCAGTGACCCCAAGACTATTCCCATCAGACCCAGCCTCCTGAAGATTCCATATCCTCTCTCCCACTATTACTGCGGGGGGCCATGTTTAACACAGGGAGCTTTGAGTGACAAGCAACATCCATATTAGCAGCACCCATGTTCAAACACTGGCTTGTGATATGGTTCAACACTCAGGATGAATCAGAGTACCAGAAGAAACCCATTTAAGAGAAATTAGGTTTGAAACACTGATCAAAAAATGACTCTGCCCAGTCAAATATCACCAATTGTATTCCAACTTCATAAAATTGTGACTGTAAATGAATTTCTCCATCTCCATGAAAGATCTATGCTAGAGATCCTTGCAGAAACTGTTTATAAAGGATTACTAAGATAAATAAGGGAAATGCTCTTTAGAAATAGGTTTAGAATTTGTCCCTAAATTCTACAAGGCATAGGTAGATTTGGACTTTGGGCCATGGAATGTATTAACTGTGAATTATGGACTTTTCAAGTAAGGACCTCAAATAGTGATGGATACACAGCAACAGCTCATCAGAGAACCAACGGTGACCTTCCTTCCTTTCTTTCATTTTTTATTTTTTGCTATGCAGCTTCCTCTTTGCTTTGTTGATGAAAGTTTTATATAGTGATGGAAAGTCCTTGAGGAAGACAGAGCAGTCCTTCATGCTCCAGAATAAAGGCACCCTTGGGAAATTAATTGTGACTTCTTGAGGGACAGGTTGCTTGGGGAGCTTTATTTCAAGGCAACAAGCAGATATACAGCCAACATCTGCAGCCTTAAACTAATTCAATAAACTAGGAAAGGATTAAGAAGTTCTAGTCAATTCTAGAAGACTCTAGAATGCAGATGCTAGAATATATAACTGATGTAGAAAAAAACTATAACAGTAAGCAGAAAGTATAATGTAAAATTAATTTGGTGGTGGTACTGGATGATTTGTGATAATTCATTTTTAATATTGTCTATGAATTGTGCAGTTTCATGTCATTTTAATGAAAATAATAAATGAAGAAAAATTCTCTCACAAGCTAGCTTGTGGAAGTCTCCAAATCAAAATAACAATATATATGCAAGAAGCATGATGGTAAATGAAATTCTGCTCTGGATTCAGAGCAGACAGAAAAATCAATTTTCTCCAATCAAATTATCCAATGTGTCTTTAAATGAGTAGTCACTCCCAGACTCAGTTTTTTCCCCTGGTAATATGAGAATGAAACCTGTACTGGATGGGTGGTAGAAGACGTCGAAAGTTTTGAAGAAAATCCTAACTCGATAAATATTCTCAAATTTCATTCCTGTCCAATGTGTAGTGCATTAATAACTATAAAGAGTAAGCAAAATCAGAAGACATCCTCTTGTAAAGAGAGAAAAATAAGAATGAACCATAATTAGAGCACACAAACAACAAATGTGCAGCACTTACAGGGCATCATTCATGTAGCAACCACAGATAACGGTTTCTGAGCCTTCTTGAGCTAAGCTGAACATTATGGTTACCTGGTACTCCCACGTACACACCCAGACAAAACTGAAGCGTCTCAAGTCACACACACTAGATAGAGTCTTTAGTGTATTCTCCAGGTTGAGTAACAATCACCACTGATTCTAGAATGTACTCCTCCTTCAACTCCCATACAAGTGTCATGCCCATCAGCGGTCTCACTTTCTGGCTCTTGGTGCTCACCAATCTGTTTTTATGTGGTTTTGTTCCCTAATATTGTGTCACATGTAGAGTGCTACTCACATGTCTAGCTTCGGTTCTCAAGGTCATCTATGTTGAGCACAGCCAGATTTACTGTGTTGATTAGCTAGCATCCCAGACTTTTATAGACCATTGGTTATCCACTTGTCAGTTGATGGGGTTTTGAATTATTTATACATTTCTGATAATGTGAATAATGTTGCTATGGATACTCCTGACAATGTTTTATGCATGCTATTTATTTATTTGACTACAAAGTAACGGGCTTCCTTGTGGCATTTTCATATATACTTAGGTTTGAGTGGTCCCTCCAGTCCCAACCACTCCTCTCTTCCATCTCTTTGTGTTCCTCTTGTATTCTTCTAACCTCAGGATGCCCCTTTCCACTTTCATACTCTTCCATTCCTCTCCCTAAAAGCATCTTACCCCTGAAGGAGCACTGTCTACTTTCCTAGCATCCACATTCACTTCCAGGTAAATGCACATAAAAATTAGAAGCCAAGATCCATAGATGAGAAGAAGCACATGGTACTTGTCTTCTAACCTGAGTTACCATGTTTTGGTATGTTTCCATTTTCATTTCTTCTCATGGCGGATTACATTTTCATTGTGTGTCTGTGTCACATTTTCACTCTTCATCTGATGATGCACACCTAGACTGACTCCTTAATCTTGCAACTGCTAATACAGGTGCACACATATCTCTGTCACAGGGTTAGAGTCCTTTGCATATGTATCAGAAGCAGAGTCATATGGCAATTTTAGTTTTAGTTTTTAAAGAAACAACCACACCATGTTCTACAGTGCCTCTACTGATTGATAACTTCACCACCAATAACTAGGGTCGTCTTTCCCCGCATCCTTATTAACATTTGCTGTCATCATTTTTCCTGCTTGGGTGACTTGGATTCTCAAAGTCATTTTGTGTTTCTCTGATGGATAAGGATGTTGGATGCCTTTTCATGTTTGCTTCACCATTTTCTTGCTTGAGAACCATCTTCAGTTCAGTTTACTGCCCATGTATTGACTGGCAATTTGGGGGCTTGGGAGGTGAATATTTCAATTCCTCTGTATACTATAGATATTAATGCCCCGTCTGAAATATAGCGGGCCAGGACTTTCTTCATTCCTTCTCCCCGTCTCTTGTCTCCTTGCCACGCAGAAGCTTTTTAATTTCCTGTGATCCATTTGCTGCTGGGTTTCTATGCAGAAAAATCAACTCTTATTGCTGTTTCTTTTTTTTTTTCTTTTTTCTTTTTTCTTTTTTTTGGTTTTTCGAGACAGGGTTTCTCTGTATAGCTCCAGCTGTCCTGGGACTCACTCTGTAGACCAGGCTGGCCTTGAACTCAGAAATCCGCCTGCCTCTGCCTCCCAAGCGCTGGGATTAAAGGCGTGTGCCACCACCGCCCAGCTCTTATTGCTGTTTCTTAAAGTGCTGTCTCTGGGTTTGTTTGTTTGTTTGTTTGTTTTTGTTTTGGTGTTGATTTTTAAGTATGGCAGTTTCAGCATTTCATGTTTTAAACTGAGGTTTTATTGACAGCTCCCCCCTTTTTCATTAGAGCTATATTGTATCTGCATTTTTTGGTTATCCATTATTTAATCAAATTGGGCATTTTGTATAATATTACATAGCTATTCTTTATCTTAGATACTCTTTTTCTCCCCTAGCTGAAGGTTGCTATTATGTGGTGACATTTTCAAATTCATTCTGTGAAGATGGTATTCTTTGTCATGAGTGGTTACTACATACAATGCTGGGTGAGCAAAGTGGTTACCTTAGGATTGACAGGAGCATTCCTTTGCCCTCATTTCTGCTTTTGCAGCACCTGAATTTTGGCAGAGGCGAGAGCTTAGGTCCTTCTCAAGTCAAGATACACACGAGTCTAGGCATGTATAGCTACACCTGAATATGAGTGTTCCACATCTCAAGACTGGTGCTGGAGTTTATTAATACCTACCTCCAGCCCTTTAACTTTCCTAGATAGCTTAGTTTTAAATAATAGTAGCCATGAAATTAAATGATGGCTTCAATTTGTTCCGGCAAATTCTTCAATAGAAGTGATCATGCTGGACTGTGCCCAGAGAAGGCCAAAGAAGAGCTTTGCAGTCAGTGATAGGCGGCTGCTGCAGTGTGTGTTGGATTGTGGTTTTACCTTAGCTATGGGCTGTTGGTTTTCTTGGAGGTAAGGGGCAAGTGGAGAGCTAGGGGAAATTAAGTTCCACACAACTCAGTATTCTCACCAAGTCCCCAACTTTTTCTTTGTTTCATACATTCTTGAGAATTGCTACATATTTTTGATTTCTAGAGTTCTAAACCACTCACTTTAGAACTTTTCCCCCCAACTTCTTGCTTTTGTGGGGGAGAGAAAGTTTTCTTGCTTAGGAGGAAAATGACAGGTCTTTACTTGGTTGTTTTGCTGAGACCACTCTCGGATAGATTTGAAAAGCACAGGAACTGAAGCAGCCTCTGCTATCTCACAGAAGAACACAAAGAAGTCACCTGCACAAAACTGGATAAGCCAGTAAGAGAAGATCCCATGGGACCTAAGAACGGAAATCAGTGTGTTAGTGTTATCCTATTATCCCTATTCTATCTCTTGGCCTCTCTGTGTTCTGGACTTTAACTCAGTGTAAGTAGCAGATTGATCCCCTCGCTCTTGTTAGACAGGGCCTTCCACACTGGGTACCCCATGGGCTGCTTCGGGAGACTCATCTTTTGCAGTGGTTGCCCCATCACAGTGAGACAATGACATAGTTGCCTAAGACTGCGCTGTAGGCAGCATGTGCAGATGAAGGCTTCCTTACTCCAGACTGAAGGAGATGGATGGGTCGACATTGGTTCTCCATATGTGGCATATACTATTTTTGTTGCAGACAGCAGTGACAGAAAAATTATGATCGATGCTTATTTTATTTCAGTGGAAGACACAATTCCATGAATCAGAAGACAACAAATGCCAAGAAAGGACAAGTTAAAAAAGTTTCAAGATCAAACCATCTTCCAAAACTCAACCTGTGATTCCAGAGCTGGGCAGACTTCTATTTTTTTCCATCCTTTTCTTCATTCAGCGTCTTCGGTTTAGGTAGCTAATGTTCAATACATTCTTCAGGGGAGGAAATAGATGAGGAAGAGCAGCTTCTCTCGCTCTTTCAAAAGTTGATTCCTCTGTCTACATAAAAGTCATGTGTCTCCAGTGACCCTAAATATCCAGTACATATGCTTATAGTTCTTATAATACCTCAGAAGGGAACCTGAAAGTTGACATCATTCCAGCACTCTCAGTAGAGTGTTACACTTTTATGTTGTATTTGGTTTCTAAATTGAACATTAGCTAACATATATTATTTTATGTATTATATATGTGTGTATATATATACACACAACCATATATATGTGTGTGTGTAATATATATATATATATATATATATATATATATATACACATCTTTTTGTTATTTTAAAATGCATCATGCCCAGTTAAGCTTTTGAAAATCAAGGTTTCAACATAATCCCAGATCACATGCATATGAAAGTTTCAGGGAAATGTTGTCAATAACTTCAGCCATGTACTGCATTGTTCTTGGGGGTGCCCCTCTGCCAATAACCTTGAGGATTTAGGGCAAATCCTATCACCTCATGTTTATTTCCTACATCTATAAAAATGACTGTGGTAAATTCTATAGTTTATAAGACTTACAGAAAGCCTATTCAATCACAGGGGATTATAAAGTTTGTAAGATTTCTTGCAATTCTAGAAAACCTCTTCAATCACAGGGGACTGCCACTGTGTATGTGGCGTTAAAGTCATTTTGTGATATTTACTAACTCACATTTTGTGATATTTACTAACTCAAAACACTAATGGCCTAGTCTTTGGACCAAACTTTGCAAGATTTTGGAATACTGGAGATTAGAAGGAAATAGAGGGAGGATAAGAAATTGTTTTTAGGACCCATGAACTTTGTTGAGCTTTATTCATGTTTAGGGTGTTTTGTGACTTGTGGTTTTTTTTCTAATTGTAATCAAGGTCAGGAAGATCCATATAACTTACTTACCCATTTAAATAAGAGACATTGTTGGAATTTAAATTTCTTGTGCATATCTAAGCAAGTGATGTTTTGACCTGTATCTGATGAGAAATGTCATTTGTTTCCTTTTATATGTAATGTGTCTTTTACACCTGAGGGGTTTATGTGTATGTATGTATGTATGTATGTATGTATGTATATATTATGTGTAATATGTACATGTATGTGTAGATAATAGAACCACAATGCTGCACTCATGAACTTGCAGTAGTTATGGTTGCCTGCACAAAACCTGCACAAGATCAAGCTAGCCAACATCCAGCTCCAGTGGTGGAGGTACACATGGGCCTCACTCCTACCTGAGGAGCTGGTGACAGACAGGGAGGGCTGCCAGGAGAGGGAGGGTCCTTCCTTTTAAGGGTGTGGTCCCTGGTAGGTTCAGAATGATCCAGTAGATGGCCCCACAGCCATGTATTTATGGACAGCACTAATTGGCTTCAATGGAATATATGTACATATGTATATATGTGTGTATAAGTGTGTGTATACACACCTATTTAATGATATGCTTTTGGAAGGGGGTTATGGGATCTTGGAATTGGGAGGAAGCAGGTGTGTGTATGAAATAAATATGTTGTATTCATGTGTCAAATCATCAAAGAATAAAATATATTAATAAAGTGGAACATTGACATGATAGTGACTTTAATGTATGTATTTTCTCTTTATTTCTCTTCCAAGTTTTGTTTCTAGAGACTGATTTTTCTCCTGGCTTTGGGTCTCCAATTCTGCTTCTTATATCTATATAGTTTTTATTGAATGCTGAGTATTAATAATTTTACATTGCATATTGCAATGTTCTTATGAGCATTTAAATTGCTTACAGTTGTTTAATGTTTCAGACTTCCAATGGAGTAAGTAAAGTAGCCATGATTGAAGTTACTAAGATATAGTTAGCCTGAGGCCCTAGTAAAGATACCCCGAGTGACACAAAGGACACACAGCTCTGCCTGGCCTAGACTTGGATGCCCGAGGTTTGTAGGCATTCTGGTTCACCATTTTGCAGTTTGTGCCTTGGTGTCCTGTAGGGGCTCATGGTATCCTGTGCAGGCTTGAGGTTCTGTTTTTGTACAGGCCTTTGTGTTCAATATCTACCTCTCTTACCAGCTTCTTCTTCTCTAATGTGGGAAATGGTCTTGTTACCATGGGACTTCCTTCTCTGAAGTCTGTGATGTCCTATAGGGGAGGAACTAAGGGGGCAGCAGGACTTGCTTCTCAAGGATCCCTCTCTTATGCCTGCAAATAACTGTTTTATCTATTTTTAATCTACCCTTCTGTTTAGTCACAGTGAATGGATAAATTTGGTTCTGCCATTCTTGCAGGGCCAGAATTGAAGAACTCATTTACTTGATATTAAAATATTTTTAAAGCAAAGAAAGTGTATTAAAAGGAAAAGTATTAAAAATCCATTTTGTTTTTCAACCATTGTATTTCTTTGAGTTGCAACTGGATAAAGGGCTTTGTCCCTGTGCAAGTTTTGATGAAAAAAAAATGTATTTGGTGATATTTGGTGAGCAAACTAGTGGACCATGTTCCAGATTGCTTTCTACTCAATGAACATTCTCCTTTCTTGGAAGAATGCACCCGAGGCTCGTGATTCACAGATGGTTCTGCTTACCAGTGTATAGTTCATAAACACTGGGTTGTTGTATGTGTCAGAGACACTGTTCAGAAGCACACCACAGGTACAGAATTGTGTGTGACCCTGTATCAAGCAGCTGTACCCTTTTGTGCCTTCTCTCTGGTGGCCGTTGCAGGTTTGTTTTTGTCTTTGTCTTTGAGACTGTGTCATGTTATGTAGTTTAAAACTGGACACATCTAGAAAGAGGGAACTCTAGTTGAACAGTCGCCAGCAGATTATCTTGTGGGAGATACTTTCATACAGGGTACTTTCTGGATAGCCAGTTTGTAGAGGGGAGGCTATTCCGCCATGGGCATTGCCAAACCTGGGCAGGTGTCCTGGGCTGTGTAAGGAAGGTAGGTGGACAAGCCAGTGGAGCACATTCCTTCATGGTCTTGACTTCAGGCGCTAGCCCTGGCTTCTCTCAATGATAGCCTATGACATGGGAATGTAAACCAAATAAACCCTCCCCTCTCCTAAATTTGCTAGTGTTCTATAATAGAAGAAAAATAAGCTAGAACTCCTAGCCAGAAACTTGCCATCCTCCTGCCTCAGCTTCTGAAATGCTGGCATCAAAGACATGTACCACCATGCGCAGCCAGATCAAAAATCCAAGCATAAGACATCTATGTCATTTCTAGGACTGGCCCACAAAAGCACCCAAGATCATCATCCTTGGCTGTGCTTCATCCCCACTCTGATCTTCTTTGATGGTTTTGGATGTATTATAAACTTGACAATGGGTTTAATGTGCTTGTTTTCTATTTTCTTTATCCCCTCTGTTTCTATGACCAATTCCTCCCCTTCTGCCCAGCTTCTGATCTCATTTTCTGTCCATTATATCATTTTATGGATGCTGCGCATTACATTGTTGTTGATAACTTTATTGAGCTTCATCCTTGCAAGCATTTAAATTATGTCATTTAATGTGGATGCTGGGGATCAGGCTCAAGTCCTCAGGCAGGCAAGGACTTTACTGACTGAGCCATCTTTCCAGTCCCTGCTACTATATAGATGGAATTATATTAACCAAAGAAAATAAAATTGTATTACAGTGATTTTAAAAAGGGAACCTTTTTAAAAGGTTTAAAAGGTGATTTCTTAAAGGAACCTTTTGACATCCACATGTGTTCAGAGAATGAGCCATGGAAGTTCTGAATGTCTGAAGGATGGCATAGCTCCCAGCACCTACTTCAAATGTGACCTAGAAGATTGTGTGGAAAAAGAAACAAATACTCCCTTTCCTCCCTGAGTTGCGTTTGCTCAGTACTATGGATCACAGCAACAGAAAAGCAAACTACAACACCTAGGCTAGCCTTAAACTGGTCATCCTCCTGCTTCAGCTTCTGAAGTGCTGGTACCGCACATTCCAAAGAAGCAAATCTCAAAGCCCTGATGTAGCCCCACAGCATGGAAGACTCTCAGGTCCCAGAATCATCATATTCAGCATATTTGTTCTATTCACAGTGCTAATCCTCATTTGGTTGTTGGGTGAATAAAAGCATCCCTACTTGTATATGTTCTGTGTTTGGCCACCAATAATTGAATATTACTAACTAAAGCAATTAATCTATTCTCTCTATAGTACACCAAGCAATATTTCTAATAAATTTTAGAGGTATTGGGTATTTTATTAGATAACAGTATCTACTGAAATCTTCACAATCACACAGATAAATCAGGCCATCCATGGATTGTAGTGTCATTAGCCAAGGGATTCTCAACTAGCCCTCAAAATTGAACCTAACTGTACTTTCAAATCTTCTTACTCTAACTAGAACAACAATCTGTTTTATATTTCCACTAGTTTTATAATGGAAGTTCTCTTAAGCCTTGCTACAAATGCTTTATAAATTGATAGTTCATGCTAGCTGGGCCCAAAGAGTTGTGTAATGCACAGTCCATGACTGAATGACAAACATGTCCAGAACAGCTTCACTTGGGAGATGATTGTCCTGCCTCACTGATTCGTGGCAATTATGGAACCCCAATAGGCAGGCACAGTGAATACTTTCTTCCAGGAACCTGGCAGGCTCCCTGCTTGGGTCCTGACCTTATTTTCTGAGAGGAGCACTACTGTCCACTTTTTCTCAATAACCTTTTGTTCACTCTGGTTCTCTTGCTTCCCCATCATCTTGCTCAGATTTCAGGCGGGCACCAAGGAGTATATTGTCCTTTGGCATGCACAACTTCCAGAGCTCATTCTCTGAACAGACATGGATGCCCAGAGGTACCTTTAGTGCTACTTGAAATACCACAGTTTCACAGGTTTGGGGATAATATAATTCCAACTCCCTAGTAGCCAAAGGCTGGGGAGGCGACTTAGTTGGTGAAGGAGTCAGCTGACAGAGCATGCGAGTCTGATGCTCCCACATCTTCAAAGAAAGCTGAGCACTGTGATGTATCTAGAGTTCCTCTAGAGATCCTTAAGTTCCTTAAGGTCAGCCAGTGTAGGCTAACCTTAAGCTCCAGGTTCAATGAGAGACTCTGTTTCAAAACAAATGATGGAAGTGATGGACGATAACACAAAATACCAAACTCTGCCTCCAAGCATGCACATGCCCACTTATGCAAACATACATGTACACACACACACACACATGCACATACACACACATACACATACACATAATAAATAAGGAACAGTGAATTTTCTATATATAACAGTTATAATTTCTAAGCATAATTTGTTTCTTCGGTCCGTTCCTCTTTCTACCTCATGAAAGCTATCAAACATATTTTTAAAAAATCTGCCAGTCATATTGATTTCTCACCCAGTCTGTGTCCTGGTGCTCTTTGTGGTGTTCAAAAACACATCTCAGTCTTGCCTTCAGGGAACCTGGAGGTAATTAAACTTTCTTATTCTTTCATACAATGCAGAATTCTACATTTCTAGGTTTTTCTTTACCATGGGCTACTTGCACCCAAAGTCATTGTGCTTTTTAAAGGCAACCAACTACACCCCCCACACACTAAGATTCTTCTCAACATCTTAGGTCTACAATCTGCTGAGTACTTAGTCCTCTATGGAAAACAAGGATCTTCAGTTTTCCAACCTCTGTTCTGTCTAGGGTCTCCCAGAGCTGCTGAGTTAATGCCACTTGCTTCAGTATTATGTTGAGGCAGCAGCTAACTTGAAGAGTTGGAAGGTCCACACAAAAGGTTTTCTCTGTTATACAATGATCAAGTTGGGCTTCATCAACCAAAGAAGATACCTATGTGCATATATATAATATGGAGCTTGTCAAGAAAAACCATCTTAAGAGTTTAAATCATTGTTAGAGCACCAATACGTAAATCCACGTCTTTATATTATATACATACTCCACACTCCACTTGGGTATTGTGGAAGTTTCATAGTAAAGTTAGCTCAGTAGCCTTTTCTCTTCAGTCAGTTTATCTTCAACTATTCACAAGATGCCTCCTTTTCTACTTCACACATCCCCGACATGCATAGGTAAGACATTTCTCCTTTTAAGATTGCCTGAGTTTTTGGAGACAGAAATTCCTGCTGGCTTAGGCCAGCTGTCACTGTGGCTAAAGGACAACCAGTCCCTTTGTGACTGTTTTCTCAGGCAGCACAGCCACAGACACTCTGAGGAGTCTGCTGATTCTAACGTCTCAGTTGCATGGTCGTGCAGGGGAGTGGGGGCCACTCTGGACCCTGTGTGCACAGCCTTAGCCTTGGTTTTACTATCACTTCTCTTTAGTTCTAGATTCTCTTACAAGGCACCAAGGCTTAAAATGAGGTACATTTGATACAACCAATTCCTGCTTTTGAACAGTAGTATATTAGTTAATAGGAAAACTGTCAAGACCTATTACAGTCTACTGCTGGCATAATCAGTTCCTGTGTTGTTTTTTTTGTTTTTTGTTTTTTTGTTTTTTTTTTTGCCACCTAAGGGAAATATTTCTTAAGTCTCGGTGGGGGCTGACAGTTACTGGGATATGAATTCTGGTAAAACAGTCTCTGCCCTAAGATCTGAAAATAGTTGTCAATTGTTGGCTTAGAAAAAAACCAGAATTTTATTTCTACCAGCTCTGGAAGCTGCCAAGTCCAAGATGAGTATGATGGAAGATTCAGCGGACAGGAGATGGTCTGATTCTAACTCTATAGATGGTGTCTTCTCATTGTGCATTCACTGCCTTGAGAGGTCAAAGGACCTCTCTCAGGTCTCTTTTTCATCAGGGTACTAATGTAATTAATGAGGTCTCCTCCTTCACAACACAATGACCATGGAAGGTCCTCACCTCTTAATACCATTATCTCAGAGCTAGGACTACAGCAGGTTAATCTTAAGGGAGACCTGTATTATGGGCAGCCCAGGGAACTCGGGATACATTGCAATTTTTCTTGTTTTGCCAGATAATCCACAAAAAAACAAAATAAAAAAAAAAACCATTGCAGATGAAAATGGTCACAGCTAAGCACAGTGAACTTAGAGATTGCGGCTGATAGAATTAGACTTCCAGGTTAATGACTGAACAAGAAACAGGAAGAAGACACAAGCAAGAGAGTGTCTGGCTTCTCGGATGCAGGAAAAATTCAGGCAGAAGTGAGAGTAGCTGGTAAATTAGCTGTTAGCTGAGGAGGCCCAGAGGAAATGTACAGCACCGTCCCCAAGTCAAAGAACTGGCCCACAGCAGTTTGCTGGCAGTACAGCTCATCTCTGGGTCTCAGAGGGCTCATCCAGTTATTACTATAGCACCAAAGAAATTCCTCCAGCCTGGTTGTAGACCCTGTACTGGAAAACCATTGTGGGGATTCTGGGACACTGTTAAGGAAGAGACATTAATTTGGTGACTTGAAAGTCAACCTTGAGCAAACCCTGAGTGCCAACCCCCCCTGATGGGGAGAGGATAGGGTGGGTCCTGCTGTCACACCGAGAAAGAGAAGTTTGTGTAAGCAGAGCTATTGCAGACTTTTAAGTACAGAAAGGAACAAGACTAAAACTAGCCTTTTCCTTTCTGTGACACTATCCATGTGAAGACAGCGCATTCACTTTGATAATGAACTCATTTTGGTTATGCAGTTTTTCCTTTCCAACAAACTGTATCTTTGGGTCTCATTGTCCAGTGACTGGCATTAATAAACTCATATCTCTAAAGACACGAACAAAATAGACTGTTGTCAATCAACTACTGAGTGTTCTTAATTTGTCTTTTTCTTAAAATATATTTATTTTTATATGTACTGTGTGAGAGAGTTATGTGTCAGTGATTGTGTGTTGTGTATTGTGTATGTGTATGTTTGTGTACCATGTGCATGTAGAAATCTTGGGATACTAGAGGAAAGCATTAGATGCCCTGGAACTGGAGTTACAGATGCTCATGAGCAGCCATGTGGGTTCTGGGAACTGAACCCATTTCCTCTGTAAGAACAGCCAGTGCTCTTAACTGCTAAACCATCTTTCCAGCTCCATAATATGTTGTTTGATTCAAATATTTTAATGCCAGCTGTGGGTCAGGATCTTTCTAGGTCTTTATTCTAGAGATGAGAAGGGGAAAATGTGCTATTTACATCAGGGAAAACAATGCACAGAAAAATAAGAGTAAGGGGCTCCATTCTGATAGGAGCATCCCAGGAGGCGCCACCACAGCAGAGAGCTCCGAAGTGGAAAACTGGAAAGAAAGCACAAGGAAGAAGAAACAACAAGAAGACATCATGACCAGAGAGTGAGAGATAATAACAGCAAGATACAGAGTTAGAGAGACGAGAGCATCATATTGGACAAGGTAGAGGACCTGGAACATTTTCAGTGGTGGTTGTAAGACAAGGAGTTCATACTCTGGTTTCTGTTTTAAGCATGGTCCTGGCTACTCTTTGTTGAACTGCCAGAGAAGATGGGAGGAGAAGAGAAGTGAATCAGAAGTGTGAAAATTACAGAACCATTTCTGTTTATAATTCTATAATGGAATTTGATGTTTAGTGGAGTTCTGGTAATAATGTCTGTTGCAAAAGTGATATAACATTGTTTTAAATATATTATATATAATATATTTATACTACATTATCTATATATAATTTATTGATTAATATATATGTGTGTATATATACACACATATGTATATATGTATATGTATATATGATTATATGTATATACATATATATGTATTATGTATATATGATATGTATATATATGCATATGTATATACACAAACATATATATAATATATATATATATATATATATATATCAGGCAGGGGAAGGGCCTGCCCAAAAAAGATCCCCTTCAGGGAGATTCACTGTAAAACTCTAAATATATATACACTTAAAAATTAAGCTTTCTGCCAGGTGGTGGTGGCACACGCCTTTAATCCCATCACTTGGGAGGTAGAGGCAGGCAGATTTCTGAGTTTGAGGCCAGCCTGGTCTACAGAGTGAGTTCCAGGACAGCCAGGGCCACACAGAGAAACCCTGTCTCGAAAACAAACCAAATAAATAAATAAATAAATAAATAAATAAATAAATAAATAAAGCTTTCTTTTGAGATGCTGAAAATGAAAAAATTAAGCTTTCTTTTGAGATGCTGAAAATGAAACTATCTAGGTTACACATCTTAATTTTGGACTTTCACACTCTATACAAGTAGATAGACATATGGATAGATGGATGGATGAATGGATGGATGGATGGATGGATGGATGGATGGATGGATGGAAGGATGGATGGACGGACAGACGGACAGACAGACAGATAGATGAAAATGAAAGTTACTCCCCTCAACCTTGGAATGACTTTCTTTCACAAAATATAAGGGTCATGTTTCATTCGAACTAAATATGTCTGAGCTAATCATCTAGCTTCACAGTTGCTGTTCCCCACCCCTGGAACAAAGGAAAGTTGGTTACTGTTCAAGAGAAAAATGTTCTAAGTGGCTTAGTTCATACCACACCATGTCTGGGCATGACTTCACCCTTGTCCCACATCTCGGACGGATGGACAGGCCATCTGCTTCACATACATTTACTTAATCTCAGGCCCCATGAGGTAGAAGGCGGCAGAGAGGTGGAATTCAGGTTTAATAAAATGCATACAAGTACAGATTTCCTTCTTGTGTAATCAGAGGATTGATTCCAGGCCCCCTGTAGAGACTAAGATCTGGTGGTGTTCAGGTTCTTTATACACAATGCAGTTGGTTTTGCATATAAACAACATATTTCCTTTAAATCAGCTCTAGATTGCTTATGTAGGTGGAGCATAGCTAATCTGAAAATCTAAACTCTTCTAAAACTTGAAACTTCTTTGCTGACATGAGATCTTTTTTTCTATACCCTTCTACATATGGGGAGACTTGCAAAATTGTGTTTTAAATCTGTATAAGATCACCTTCAGATTCTAAGTACATACTGTTTATGAACACAAATGCACATCATGTGTAAGGGCTGAATCTCTGCAATATATCACCTAGAGTGAATTTGGTCTCATTTTATATACAAAACATTCATATATCCGTTAAAAATCTCAGGCCTGAAACCTTTAGATAAGGGAAACTTCCTTTGTAATATTTAATATGATGCAAATAGTGGCTATTATATTGGTCAGGGAATGAGAAAGGGTCTGGACTTGTTTAGCAATGATGATGGTTCTCCTCTTTTGTTTGTTTGTTTGTTTGTTTGTTTTTGAGACAGGGTCTCTGGCTGTCTTGGAATTTTCTAGATAGACCAGGCTGGCCTCAGAAGATTGGCCTGCCTCTGCCTCCCCAGTGCTGGGATTAAAGGTGGGTACCATACCACCTAGAGTTTTCTCTAACATTTTCACAGTTGGTAGAATCATGGGTAAAGGAGGATCCCTCAAACTATCACACCTCTTTCCATCCTAATAGAAGAGAGACACAGGGCTATTTTTGCGTATACTCTGGTGACCTAAATCAGACCCTCAAGCAGAATGCAACAGTAGCTCAAGAGACCCTGAGGGCTTGCTGGGAGACAGACCACCTGCAGTGGTGGGACACACAAAGCTCTTCTGTGTGGTGTTCAAGCGAACTGCGTCACCACAAAGCAGGTTTCTACGCATTAGAAAAACCTAGACACAGTAACAAGAGAAAAGATCTTGTTTCAGTAGCTCTCAAGAACATGCTGAACCAGGGCTGAATAATACGTTCGGTTCTCATGTCACCAGTCACCAGAAACCTCTTCACTGCCTCGGTTTCGAAGCTGAGAAAATGGGGACAAGGTCTTAAATCTCTCCAAACCGAACGATTGCAAAGATCCCGAATTAAAGAAACCACCATAAGAGCACTGTCCATACGTAACACACAGGCTGGATCGGACAAAAGTATTTTATCAGAGGAAAGCACACATCTGTAGAAAGCAATACGGCTGGTCCACCCCAGACAATGCAGCACACCGTCTGCCCATGCGTAGTATAACCTTGCAGGCCAGCCCGAGGCGTGAGTGGCGTGGTGAGTGGCGTGCCTGGGGTGTCCACGTCACTCTGCCCAGGGCTCCCACAGTCCCTGGGGGCGCTCTCTGCTTCTTGCTCCGCCCCTCACAGCGCGGGCCCGCCAAGAAGCTCAGAGCAGTAGACGCCATGGCCGCCAGGATCAGCACTGGGGAGCTAGGCCGAAGGCCGGGGCAGGTAGGACCTGGCGGGAGGCGGTTGTGAGCATCACCCCAACCTAGACCAGCAGGCCCAGGCCTGCGAGGGCTCAGCCAGGACGGGCTCCATCAAGGGCCCTGGGCCGCACGCTCCCGAATGGGGATGTTCCTTCAGGCGAGCACGCCACAGGGCCAGACTTCGAACCAGAACCCCTGGCCCTGGAGCTCGGGACAGAACCCCTGGGAGGGTGTTGGAAGTAGGAGACCCGGAGTTGTGCTTGGCTACGGGAAAGGTTTGGGCTTCAGGAACGGAACGGGCTTTTATCTGCGTTTATTTCCGGCTTTCCTGTCCATGGATTTTTTTTTTTTTTTTTGGCCTCGCGAAGATGGCGACCCAAAGTGGCCTTGCTCAAACAAAGCCTGCTTGCCCTTGTACGCAGTGTCTGCACCCTGCAGTTTAAGGTCCCAGAAACGCACCCCGACCAGACCCTTGGTGACCATAGGGTAACTGTACTTAGATTTAAAAAGTGGAAAGTGAATCCTAGGCCCGGTGACTTTTGCCCACGACGCCCGCGCTTTCATGGCCGAAAAGGGTTGCGGTGAATTCCAGGCCTGGTCTGGGCTATGGTGTGAGGCCGTGCTTTTAAGACAAAACAAAACGGCAGGAAAACTGAGGGTCTGGCCAGAAAGGATAAAGGATAGAGGATCATTACTCACCAGGTATCCGTTGTTCACAGATCTTTTTGGACAATACGAAGGTTCATTTTTACCTAGATGAGTTTTGTTACAGTCCCCCCCCCCCCAAGGAGGCTTTGTCTGCTTAATCTTCTGACCCTTTAAGAACAGGCTTCTGGAAACCGAATTATTTCTGTAGGTCATTTAGCAGGTTTCCATAATTCTAGGCGAGGTGTTTGTGCATGCGCGAAAGAAAGCTCTAAGGAAAGGGACTTCAGTGGCGCGGGATGAAGCAAAGCCGCGCAAAGTGGAATTCTGAATAAAATATCTGATTATCTAGAACACAGATAAGTGTGGATTCTGACACAACGTAGTGTGGAGTCCCTGCTGAATTCTTTCGATCTTCTGAAAAAAACAGCAGCTTGCTCCGTCTCTTCAGACTGAGTTAAAACCCTGGCTTTCTGGCAAACGGGAGGCCAGTGATTGCCCTCTGAGAGTTCAGGCCTAGGCAGCCGCTGCTGCTGCTGCTGATTGTCAGCGCTGCTCTCCGTGATAAGAGTGACATAAATAACAACTCACTAAAATGAAGGGGTTATTTGTTCTAAGCACTTCAGCACCTGCTGTTACTAATTAAGGGTTTAGACCAACACGGATTGCAGATGGAAATCTAGTGTCTTACAATCGAAGAGACTGCAGTGTCCTGATTGTGCGGTCAGAAACGAGACAGAGTAGATAAGGACATTGGCTGTGGTTTGACCTTATAAAACTGCCCATAATTAAAGAATGTGTGGCAGGGTATGAATGGGGCATACCCCAAGAGAGCATGGGATTTCACTTTCACTTCATTTTTTTTAAATTACCCAATGAATATGTATTTTTTAAGTGCACTAAGCAATTCTTAAAGAAAAAACAATTGCTGTCAAATGAAATCTAGCCAATTGTGTTTTTAGGTAGAAATCATAGACCTGTTAAAATGCAATTTTACAAACAAGAATATGCTAGGATTTTCCATTTCTTTTATTATTGGCAAGCCTAATTACTTATTGCCTATGTTCAGACATCACACCATCAACAAGATACTAAGTAAATATTCAGATTTATGTTGTGGTACTTTTTTTTTTCCTAAATTTACATGCCTGGATAGTGGACTTGAGTGGCATCCTTAGTGTTCTAGTCTGTGGGACTACTGATACCCTGAGTAGGTTGTGGCTCTGATTTCGTAGGTTATGGAAGGAAACTCAGATCTTTTGGCTTTGTTTTGTACCGTGTGCCTTAGCACATACCACTTGGTAAACGTTAGACTCCTGCATAGAGCGTGGCTTCCCATGCTGCTACCTTCCCACCCCGTCTGCATTACCTCCCCAAGTCCTCAGCCCCTTCCCTATGTCTCTGCCCCTTACAGTTCTAGCTCTTGACTCTTCTGCACAACCTGCGGACGCTCAGAGTGGAGCCTGGGAGAGGACTCATGTAGTTAAGAGCACCGGGTGCCACCTAGAAAAAGGTTCAAATAGCTGGCTGCCTTTGTTCTTTTTCCTTCTCAGAGCCCGTGATTCAGGATGTGCAGAGAACAGAGTTATCTAGAGCTGTCTCTGCTGCCCAGCCTGAATGCATCCTCCCTGTAATTCCATTTCTCATCCTCCCAGTTTGGCTGAATGGGCGTGTGAGTGTGTGTGTGTGTGTGTGTGTGTGTGTGTGTGTGTGTGTGTGTTGTGCTCAGGTTTGGTATTTAAGAAAATATAGAGGTGTCTGCCATGCACTGTGGGTTTGTCCTTCAGATGCAGGTCATGTAGTGATACCTGGCTGGAACCAAGAGGCAGATGCTAGTCCTTGCCTGCAAGTCTTTTCCTCCTTGGCTCCACATCAGACAGTTGGGGTGGCCTGGTAACCAAGGCTCACACACTGTTCTGCATTCCAACAATTTTAAGCCCTGCACCCTGGGCTACAGAGAAGGTATGGAAGGCCCTATTCGGGGCTCTTGGCTGGCCCTTCACCTATGTTCACTGCCTCTGCCCAGTAGACTTTTACCTGTGGAGACAGTAATTATCAAGCACAATTAAGCTAGATCACAAAGTGGAAAGATGTCTGAGAAAACTAAGAGAGTAGAACTTCCTAATGGAAGGTTTTACAAATTAGCCCCTCCCCAGGCCCCTGGTTTATACCTATTTTTAGTGTCATTATTCTTACCACATTGTTTTATTCTCAAATGACCCAGTGAGAGAAAAATCAACCCTATCAAAATAAAAGGGAAATTAGGTTCTCAGCTCAAGCATGAGAACCTGAGTTTGGCACCTAGTACCCATATAAAAGCTGATGTGGCAGCAGCATCCATTTGTAACCCCAGAGCTGGGGGAGAGGGGCCTGAGGCAGGGAGATCCCTGGGGCTTGTTGGCCATTCACTGGGTGCCAAGCTAGCCCAATGGCTGAATCCTCGTTCAATGAGAGACTTTGCCTCAAAATACATGGTGGAGAGTAACTAAGGAAGACACACCTACACTCATCACATACACAGGCACATACACCTTATATACACACATAACTACATATACTACTCTTACACACACACTCCGCATATACACTCACACCCAGTATACATACCACATACAGATATTATATATATTACATACACACGTACCATATACACCACATACATACCACATTTCACACACATTCAACAGAAACATATCATTTTAGGGTTACCTTATCTGTATCATGTAGATTATATTGGCACATTGGTAGTTGCTTCAACTAAATCCATTATTTAAAAACAACAAAACTCGAGCAGTGGTGGCGCATGCCTTTAATCCCAGCACTTGGGAGGCAGAGGCAGGCGGATTTCTGAGTTCGAGGCCAGCCTAGTCTACAGAGTGAGTTCCAGGACAGCCAGGGCTTACAGCGAAACCCTGTCTCGAGAAAAACAAAACAAAACCAAAAACAACAACAACAACAAAAAACACCAACAAAAGTATAACCCTCGTATAGCTGCTCGCACAACCAGTTATTACTGATTGTCACAGCAGCTTGGCTTTAGGGGTTTCAGGAAGGTGCTAGAATAGAATTAATCATGTGATACATGGACAACAGACACTAATGAGTTGCACTGGAAATGCAGCGGAACCTGTGCTGTGGTTTTCAGAGGAAGTCAAGGAGATCACAAGGACCTCGGTGTTCTACCTATGTCACTGAATTTTCCAGAAGCTGAGACAGGAAAATAGCATTTTTAAAGCCAGCCTGGGTAACATACCAAGGGTATTACCTCAAATAATGAATGAATTAATTATTTTTAAAGGAAAAGGTTACGGTGTGTTTTGAAAATATTAGGGTATTTGAGGAAAATAGAAATAAGTTTGGTGAAAATCAGATTGCAAAAAACAAATACAAAACCAACCAACCAAAAGCCCCCACACATTAGTGAGTGGGCATTTTTTATCCTTTCTGATGTTGGTGGGTGAGAGAGTGGCTCCTGCCTGTGGATTGAGCATAAATGCTTCCTCCACCTTCTCTGTTCTAAACTACACAGCTGAAGGCACTTTTGAAATAATGATAGCGAGTAACTATCACAGAATAAGAGAGGGGAGGGCGATCCTCCATTAAAACCTAAGGAGACTCATCTACAGAATGCAGTGCATGGTTCTTGACAGAATCTTGGTTGCAACACAGCAGTTTCTTTCACAACCGAAAATTCAGTCAGACTTAAAATCTAGACAGTGATGGATCACATGTCCACTCAGGAAGGCTACAGCTCTAAAGACAGGCAGAGAAGAGTGGCTTGGGGAAAGCAGAGGGTGGACAGGTGCTCACGTGTGCAGAGGCTAATCATCTGCTGTGGAAGTACCTGCATGCAGAACACCTGGAGCAAGGATGCTTCAGCTCCAGGATATGTCTGAACTGCTCTCTACAGAAAATGAGCTGCATGTGGGACTCAGGTTCCCAGTGGGTAATTTCCAGTTTTTTGTGTGGCCAGGAACAGGCACAGCTGCACCACTGGACTCTACTCTTCAGCCTTTTTTTTTCCAGTTTCTTGCTGTCTCACAGTGGACCCAAATCATATTTACAGCCACTCAGTCCTTGATTCATACATTTTTTTAGGCATAGAGAGCTGCAGCTGCACAACTGTACAGCTACACCAGTCACACACATTGTGACCTGCTTTATTATGAAATTCACATCCCATTGTGTTGAAGTGAGAAGGTGGGGCTTTTCCAAGGTGATTAGGTCACAAAGGTTTATTACCATTAGGAATAAGATTCTGAAAAAGAGGCCCACGGTGAACTCATCAGCCCTTGTACCACACACTCTCACGTGGTACCATGTGAGGGCACACTAGACATGGCCTTCTCTGAACCAGAAATCAGACCTTCACTCAATGCCGGACCTGCCAACACCTTAATCCTGGACTTTCCAGTCTTCAGAGTGGCAAGAAATAAGTTTGTTTTGTTCACAAGAAGCATTGCTTTGGTGCTTTTAAAACAGCAAGCTGGAAAGGCTAGGACAAAAGAGAATACAAATAAATGTCTGAATGTTAATTTGCAGGGCTGAGGAGATGGTGTGGTTGATAAAGTGCTTATGTGTAAGCATGAGGATGCAAGTCCATTGATGGAAAGATGGGCGTGGGCATGGGCATGCCTGCAACCCTCCTACTCCCCTGAACTGGGAAGGCAGAGATAGGGAGCCCCTGAAACTCACTGGTCTTCCAGTTTAGTCAAATCTGTGAGCTACAGGTTCGGTGAGAGATTCTGCCTCAAAAAATGAGATGGAGAGCAACAGAGGAAGAAATCCCATACAGACTTCTATCCACCACATGCAGGCATATGCGCGGGCAGTCCCACATTAACACACAGCAGGCATGACTGCGTGTTCATGCAATTCTAGCTCTGTAGAAGTGGAGAGTTGGGGATTCTGGCCAGCCAACCTATCATACTTAGAAAATTCCAAGCTCAGTAAAAGTTTCTGGCCCCAAAACACAAGGTGGACAATTCCTGAAAAAAGATACTCAGAGTTGTCCTGTGACCTCCACACATAGACACACATGCGTACACACACAGAGACAAAAGTAAAATCCGAATCTATGTCTTCAGAGAAGTGATCACATCCTAAAAATAATGGGTTATTTAGAAAATAAAACCTTAAAAATGCACAATTCATATTACATTCAAGTACTTTTTAAAGGACCAAAGACCAAGAAAGCTTTCTGGGAAGACAATTCTGTCATAGAGAAATGGAGAAAAAGAATCTACCTGGGTTTCTAGCATTTCACAAAAGATTCCCAAAGAGGGAAAGGCAACAGAGGGAAAGTGATCTGGGATTAAAGAAATATCTGTTTCCAGAGCAGGGAATAAGTGCTTATACTCAGACAGAGGAGATAAGAAAGAAAGAAAGAAAAGAAAGAAAGAAAGAAAGAAAGATAGGAAGGAAGAAAGAAAGAGAGAAAGAAGCAAAGAAAGAGAGAGAGAGAGAAAGAAAGAACACAAAATCACCCAAAGAAAGCAAGGTTGCTTGGCGCTTCCAGCTACCACTCTAATATCATAAGGCGATGGACCATCATCTTCAAAATTCAGAGACAGTGACTTTGACCCAGACCAGCTAGAGGTTGCCCTGACTTGTCAGAACACTGTGACAGTATTTTCAGGCAAGAAGAATCTTCTGAGCCTGTACTGAAATTCAATAAAGAGGATCCCAGGAAGAAGCAAATATGAGCTACAAGGAACAGTACAGATCAAAGAAATGACAACAAAGATCATTAAGTGTAAATATTAATTATAAATACAAAAAAAATCAAATGAAGTCTTAAATCCCAGGCATTCCCAGCAGAAGTGCATCCTTGTATAGAGAGAGACAAGTGTCTCACTGTCAACTCATGGTTTGCATGTGGCCAAGAATTGTTATGACCAAGTCCCAACACACAATCATAATCTCATTTTAAGCATTATGAAATGTTTTTGTGTAAGTATTTTGCCTGCATGATGCTTGGGCATCTTATGCGTGCCTGGTGCCTATGAGGCCAGAAGAGGGCACCGTATCCCTTGTGGAGATAGACAACAGCTGTAAGCTAGCTACCACACGGGCGCAGAGAGCAAATCTGGGCACTCCGTAAGGGTAAGCAGAGCTCTTAACTACTGAACCAGCACTCCAGCACCAAATTTAGATTTTTTAAAAAATTTGTTTGCTGGAATGTGTTTTTAACCAAAATAAATAATGTGTGACTTGCTGATTTGCCTTTCTCACAAAACACATTTTCTAGAAGAAAAGTCTGATTAGGAAGCTGGATCAAAAGAACTTGACCTGTTGCTGAGTGGTGGCTCAGGCCTTTAGACCCAGCACTGAGCAGGCAGAGGTAGGCAGATCTCATAAGTTCAAGGCCAGCCTGATCTACAGATCAAGTTCCAGGACAGCCATGGATACACAAAGAAACCCTGCCTCTAAAGGGCTGGAAATAATAATGATAATGATAATGATAATGATACTACTACTACTACTACTACTACTACTACTACTACTAATAATAATAATAATAATAATAATAATAATAATAATGGAACCTTACCTATTAATGGAATAAGAAAGAAGTTTTTAGGGAAACCACATTAGAATGGCCTTAGTGGGCAAGATCTTAACAAGGTAGCAGAATGCTCAGACCCAAGCCTAGGCTTGGGCATGGACACAGTGAAGAGCTTCCCGCCCTCGAGTGCTTAGGGTGGACTGCTCTGCTCCTGGAGTTCTTTCTCACTCTGGTAATTACATCTGGCCTCTGCTTTCTTCCTTCTCCTTTAGGGCAGAGTAGACCTGTTGCTAGTTGGAGATGCTACAAGATACATCCTGGCTGGTTCTATGCAGAAATTCTTGACGAGCACAGAACAGATCACCCTGACCATTAGCAACGTAAAGAAGGTAGCCGCGCTTTTGGCTGCTAACTCGTTTGACATAATTTTCTTGAAGGTGACTTCTACCCTAACTGCGGAGGAGCAAGAGGCTGCCAAATTAATTAGGTAAAATTTTCCAAATCTTGACCTTGTCTTTAAAATTGCTTTTAAAACCTATTTCTTAAATGCATAAGATCTATTGATATATTAAATACACAAGATATAATATATTAATATACTTGATTGATATATGTTGATATACTTGACATCAAATTAGTCCTCTATGAGTTTTAAGATAAAGCATGTCTTCCTGGGTAGAAGTGTCACAGTGCAGTCAGCTCTGTGGCCGGTTTGGTACGCCATTGTAAGAATCAGCATGTCAGTCTGAGCAGGAAGAGGCAGAGTGACAGCAGAGGGTTAGTTGATCGTAGACAATTATTTGCTATATATTGCTGATATTAGTCCCATGGTATGCTTTATAAATAACTGTCATTACAATGGCTCGTCTTTTCAGAGTTTATTAAGATTCTGGTGGATATTAAAGCAAATGAGAATTAACAATTCTTTAATGTTGACATATCTAATCAGAGTTGAGTGTATCCTGTCTATGATTCTAACAAAAAAAAAAAACTTGACAAAAACTCAAAGTTCTACTTTCTCTTCCTTGTATTATTTGGGTTTTTTATTTTTTATTTTTTATTTTTTTGGTCTTAAATTATACATGTGTATCTTTTTCAAATACACACAGAGGTATTTGTTTTAGGAGGGTTTTAGTTTTATGTAAATTTCCCGAATCCAGATTTTGCTGATTTCATTTCTATAGTGGTCTTGAAATGTCCTCTGTTCCTCAACCCATTTTAAACTAATGAGGAGTTTGAAAATGTGGATACAGTTTAGGTTATTTTCTTTTGGATGGACTAGCTAAGAATAGTTCATCACATCCTCACTGGTTTGAGATGCTGAGTTTTAAGGTTTTTGTTTTGTTTTGTTTTGTTTTGTTTTGTTTTGCATCATTTTAAATTCTCAAAGTTAAAGGCATGTATAGTTTAGTTTCTAGTAAGTTAAGCTCTTGAGTCTGATTTTTTTTTGAGTGATTATTTTGCTTCATTGTAACACTTTCCCCATCAGATCTGGCAAGAAGAAAAACACACACTTGCTGTTTGCTTTTGTAGTACCTGAAACACTTAGAGGTATGTATGTGACTGCCTGCTATAATATGCGTTCCATTTTCAAATAGAAATTACAAGGTTGCTGTTAACATGACTTCTGTAGGCTATATTTCAGAATTTGGAGCTGACATTAGTTTCAATGAGCCGCTGACCTTGGAAAAAGTGAACACAGTGGTAACCTACTGGAAAAAGTATTTCACAAATCCGGGTGAGTTACACATGCATTTACAAAGGGTTAAAGTACTCATTAACATCCTATAAAACCATGTTTGCACATGTCTACATTGATTTCCCACTTAGGCCTTTTACTGTGAATGAACAATTTGCTATGTATTTTATAAGAGTGTGTTTTTAATCATAGCCAGGAAATATGAAGAAAATAAATAGGAGGAAAAATCTTTTGTTTTTATTTGCAAGAGAAGCTGAAATGTTTAGAAATTTCCAATGAGTTAGTTGCATGATAGCTGTGTGATGAAGAGTTCTGTTTGCTTTTGTTTTTGTGTGGGACTGATACTATGTTTCTATTCATTTGGTAACCTAGCTACCATCATATCTTTGTTTTTAAAATAGAATTGATCAGGCTACCTCATTACAGAGATAACCAAAAAGTAAGGTAGTATTAACCTGAATTTCATAGTAACTCTGTTGCAAAACATTTTCATAATTATTTACTTCTTTAATGGATAATGGGTCATTCTTTCTCTTTCATAGTTTTAGATACAAAGCATTAATGACAATGCCTCAATTAGACTTCTTCTTTGTAATCCTTTTACCTATTGGATTGTGTGCATTGCAACATTTAAACACTAATTAAATTAGCTTGTTCTACAGAGGTAGTAGGCAGCCTCTGACTCCTGGAATTCATGTAGTTCAGTAATTATTTTTGCTTGATAGAAACTGGGATGCTAACTGAGAAATCTTTCAGGATTAAGTTGGTATCACATGGAGAACACTGGGCAAGGAATGGAGAGTTTTTGATATGTCATACGAGATTTTTCATATGTAAAATCTGAAGACCTAAGATAAAGTTTGATGGCTGTATTGACAATACTGTATGGATACCTGTGACTTATTGAGACCAACCATTTTAAGTGTTTTCAACATGCACAAGAAAATAGTTATGTAATGTGATGAACACACTAGCTTGATTGTGCTTTTTTTATATTGTATATGCTTATCAACTAGACACGCTGTAAATACACACATACACACACCATATTCACCATTATATTTCCAGAAGGCTAGAAACCTTTTTAAAAACTTAAATTTCATATTTTCTTGAAACATACTGAGGACTGTTAAATATAAATTTACATCCTGGAGTCAATGTGTCTGCCTCTTTAGAGCTAGTTTTCAATGGTCAGAGTAGTGAGTTCTCTTTACAACACCTCTCACCACTCCCTTTTCCCCAACCCCTACCCACTGTGGCTTCCAAGTTCTTCTGGGTACGACTAGGCATGTGGTCAGGGTTCCTTTGCACTCTGTTTTTCTGGTCTTCAGTCAGACAGCAGCTGCCCATCACTTGTCCAGCACCTTTGATACATCCCAACCATTCTCCAGTTGATTTATCATTGGTCCAAGGACTAACAGCTGCAGATTTTTTATGGCCCTGAGGCCATAATTTGACAGTGCAGTTGCTTGACATTTACTTATAAATAGGAAGGTGATACATAAACTCAGTTGGGGACGCTTTATAAAATATGTCACTTGGTTAGAAGGTTCTTACGGGTAAGAGGATGCCTTGGGGTACAGTGTGTGCAGCCTTTCAATGGTATTTTCTAATCGTAGTAGTTTTACGCTTCATGGACTGAAACCTATCTCTTGCTTTCTATTTTTAAAACCCTATTTTGTATAAAAATAATTGGCAGTGATTTTATGATTAAAACAAACCTCTTTCCAAACTTTCAATAGATATGGCAAACACTGAGTTGCCTCCAGAATGCCGACTGTACTTCCAGACGTCCTGCGGTGAACTCAGAGGGCATTTTTCTACAGATCTGTTTCTTTGGTTAGTTTTATTTAATTTTTTTAAACTTTTTCATGTCACCTACGCTTACTGTGTACATTTTATTAAATCTATTTCAGAGAACTTAATAATAGGAGACCAGCCCAAGTGCTGAGCATGGTGCCGAGAGAAGGTCTCTTCTCAGAAGACAGACCACAGTCTTCTGTTTCAGATTCTAGAGTCGAGATCATGAGTACACCTCACAAGATAATTCAACTCAGTATCAGAAAGCACACTGATATTTAAATAAAATAACAGCAGATTCCCCCTTTTCAAGCACACATTGGAAACTGATGTTTGCACAAGCACAGCCTTACCTAGTCTATGTCTACTGCACTTTCTCCACATTGTGTTTTGAACTCATAAACTCAAAACTTCAGCTACTGCATGTCTGTGATTTAGTCTCAGACATCCCATGAAGGAAGCACTTTGTTTTATTTTATAGGGTGCTCTCTCTCTGTCTCTGTCTATCTCTGTCTCTCCCTCCCTCTCTCTCCCTGTCTCTGTCTCTCTGTCTCTGTCTCTCTCTTTCTGTCTCTCTCCCTCTCTCTCTCTCTGTCTCCCTCTCTGTCTCTCTGTCTTTGTCTGTCTCTGTCTCTCTCTCTGTGTATCTTGTTTGTTCTACAGGCTGTTGAACTTGGGCCAGACTCTTGCTATGTTAGCTTTGCGTGTTGGATAAAAGTCAGCTTTGTGTGACTGCTGCCTTCTCTTTTGACACCAAGGATGTTTTAAATAGAGCTTAGAACACAGGGATGGGCAAGAGCTGAAGCCCATGGATGCTGATGATGGTGAAAATACTGGGTCAGGCACTTCTAGCATGTGTAGAATGTAGCCATCTACTGTGTAGAAGAACAAGGGAGGGACTTGGCAGCCAGTTCTGTGGCAAAGCAGAGATGATCTCTCTTAAGTGACACATGGACTGCAAAAGCTTTGTGAATCTTATTTAGCAGCTGAGCCTCAAAGAGCTGTTTGGAAAGATGGCCCCTTATCTGGCGTATAAGGTAGGGAAGGGAATTGTGAAGTTTCATCATTTTCATATGCTACATGAAAACATTTTCACTGTCTACTAACTTTGAATTTTTCTTTATCTTCCCTCAAAATCAAAGTAAAATTTTCAGTCAAGTTTTGCCCTTTTGGATAAAGAACATAGAATTACAGGGCTACGGAGTTACCTTGGTCAATAAAGTACTTGTCTACAGGTATGAGGACATGAGCCTCAGACTCAGAACTCAGATACAAAAGATTTAAGGCACGAGTGCTTTGAATCCCAGCACTGGGGAGGTAGAGACAGGAGGGGGCTCCTTGAGGCGCCAGCCAGCCAGCCTAGCCCACTGGGTGAGCTTCAAGCCAGTGAGAGACCCTGGGAACAGCACCCGAGCAAAGACACCAAGGTTGATTGCTCTCTTTCTGTCAGTCTCTGTCTCTGTCTGTCTGTCTGTCTGTCTCTGTCTCTGTCTGTCTGTCTGTCTGTCTGTCTCTGTCTGTCTGTCTGTCTGTCTGTCTGTCTCTCTCTCTCTCTCTCTCTCTCTCTCTCTCTCACACACACACACACACACACACACACACACGGAATTATTTTTAAAAAATTTAAAAAAACAATATAAAACAGTACAAAGGAGGCCTGTAGAGATGCCTCAGCAGTTAAGACCCTTGGCCCCTCTTCTAGAGGAACCAGGTTCAGTTCCCCACACCCAGTCACCCTGTCTATGACTCCAGTTCCTGGGGTCCTATTCCATTTCTTGGCATCCATGGGCTCCATACACACATGTATTACATCTATACCATAAGATAAAAATTAATAAAATAGTTCAAAACATAAAGTTCTAGATCTCAACTTCCCTAATGCCATGACCCATTAATAACAATTCCTCATGTTGTGGTTTACTCTAGCCATAAAATTATTTTTTGTTGCTACTTCATAATTAATTTTGCTATAGTTATGAATGTAATGTCAATATTTTTGGAGATAGAGGGTTGTCAGAGGGGTGGAGGCCCACAGGTGGAGAACCACTGTTCTAGATAGTAGAGTCAGAGTGATATCCATTAAATGACAAAATTTTAAAGAAGAGAAACCTTTGCTGATCAAGTTGGAATAGAACATGTAAAGTTGCTCTGTTCTTTTCTCTGTAATGGACCTTAACTTTTAAAAATGTATTTCATGTGTTTGGGTGTGTTTTGCTGCACCTATATCTGTGTACCACAGACATATAGTGCCCTCAGAGGCCAGAAGAGAGCATCAGATACCTTGGAACTGGAGTTACAGAGGTTATGAACCACCACATGGGTGATGGAAATTGAATCTAGGTCCATCCAGTGCTGTTAATCACTGAGCCATTTCTCTAGCCCCATGGGCCTTAACTTTTAAAGCTGGGATTTACTGTGGGACTGTAAGACCCAGTAGAAACAATTGTGAGTAAAAACCGCATCCAATCTGCCTAACATCGTAGCTTGCCCTGTGACATCCTCAGAACACTTAGTATTAGTTCACGGTTGGGCAGGAGCCATCTTACTCAGTCTGCTTTATAGCAGTTGTCTAAGCATCAACTGTCATATGTAATTACCAAATACAGCTGGAAGGAGAAGTGGGCTGGTGTTGTGATGCTTTTACAACACCATGAAGTTAAAGAGTGTATTGCCAGTGACTGCTTGTAATTTAGAAGAGCCATGATTGATAAGATTAGAATGTCTTATATTTGTATTTAATCAGTGTATTCTAGAATTTTGATCATTGGATTTATGATCTTTTGAAATCTGAAGGAAAAAATTCAGTACCAGATGTGTCAGGTACAGTGATTCAATGCATTCTCCTCCTCCGTGGGAAGCAGGAGATGCTCTCTGTCTGATTAGTGAATTGTTACTTATTGTTGGCAGTTGCCTGGCAATTTTTCTCTATAATATGTGGCATGCTTCTCACTTACTTGTAGCTCTGAACTGCTGAAAAATGACACTGGACGTGGATTACCGGCCCCATTGTCAAGTCTAGACAAAACCAAAAAGGCTTCTCTTCTTCACTCAAGCAAAGAAAAGCTGAGACGGTGGGTGGTATGGGGCTGTGGCCACCCAGACACTCTTTACACGGAGAAACCACTTCCATGAATCCATAACGTTAACACTGCTAAAAGTCTAGGGGAAACTGGTGAATACGACCACTGGATATATGCCACTTTCTGGCATTTGGTCACCTTGGGGGACCAAATAGCTGAGTAAGTGCCACCGCCACAGCATGATGGGAGGAGAACAGTAATGATTCTGAGTGGCGGGAATAGAAATATTCGTCTGTAGTTCTCCTGAGTTCCCTGTGTATTCAGAAGTTTTCTTAATACACATTAGAACAATGTGTAATGGCAGTTTTCATTGTGAAAGTGACATATGACTATCTAGCAAAACTATAGAAAAGGGGGAAGTTATTGTCAACAGATGAGTCATCTGTAGATAGCAATGGCTTAATGTTTTTGCTTTCAGCCCTTTTTTGTGTTTCATTCTTGCTTATAACATATTATTCTCACTGCCAATGAAATTCTGAAGATCTGATTTACCATAGTTCACTATTAGGCAACTTCTCATAGTCTACTGAGACTGCTTTGCCCACAGAGACTGCTGTGTGTTTTATCTTAGATTCTTTTGTAAGTAAAGTTTTTCTGTGTGAAACATTCAAAGCCTTCCAAGTGTCCAGCTGTTGGCTTCTCAGTGCTTCCCCTCTAGAATAGTTCTTGAGACAACTCTGGAGAACCCCAAAGATCCTGAAGCCCAGTAAAAATACCACCTATTTTCTACCCCGACTATATGCCAAATGATAAATATTTTTAGTCTGTTTTTCTTCTATTCTGAAATTAAGAGAAACTTAGGGATTTTCGTAAGGTTCCAGGTAGTGATTGTTAGTCACCTTACCCATGTCAAGGCTGTAACTGGACAAAACAAGTACTTAGGGGAAAATGCCAAGGGCTTGAATTGATTTTGAATCAGTTACATCTACATTTTCCATTTGCCTCTCCTGAGACGCATTCAAGATTTATTTAGTGTCTGTTGGATGCTAACCTGGACACTGCCTTGTATTCTAGTTCATCTGCTTAGGAAAACTATCTTCTCACTTTCCTCCAGCTCAGACCACAGCGCGATATGTGAAACTCACCTGGTACAAGGCACAGATGATTTATTTCTTGGCAAAAGTATTGTCCATACCTAGATCCTGATTCTTCCTTGCCTGCTAAGCTTCTACTGTGAATTTAAAAGTGATGTCTATATATCATGGGATTCTTTCCTGAGGGCAGTGTCTTCAGACCTTCATAGGCTTTGAGGGGTGTGCTGTGTACCTGTCTAGGCACTCTGGGTACCACAGCAGTGGGCCTCATCAAAGGAGCTGGGCCACTTTGGCAGTTGTCCCTTTGAGTGGGGACCCTGGGGGTTGTGATTTCAGGAGCCATGATGGCTCTTGGCCTACGGGAATACAGACTTCCTCTTAAACATGGATCAGATGAAGATAGGGACAGTCCATTTTCACAAAATCCCAGGAAAAAGAATTATTCATTCTGATGAAAAAGAGGTAATACTTCATCATGTTCATACAATTGTTTGAACAGAGAACGCATCAAGTTTTGCTGTGAGCAGTTGCGCACTCTCCTGCCATACGTCAAGGGGAGGAAGAGTGACGTGGCTTCAGTTATCGAGGCCACAGTCGATTATGTGAAGCAGGTCCGGGATTCTCTCCCTCCAGTCATTATGGCCCAGGTACTCAGTTTCTCATGTCCTATTCATGCTTCCATGTGCCATATTTTAGTTTTGCTTCTGTAACTGCACATCCATGTGTCTGTAGGTCTGTTTTTACAGATGCATCTTTGTATTTGTTTAGATTACAGAATGCCTTCAAAGCAATAAAAGGTTTTCTAAGAGGCAGATGCCCATCGAGCTGTTCCTTCCATTCACAGCCACATCACAGAGGTATGGCAAGGGCATGTGAATCCACAGTGTGTGTGTTGTTTTCCCTCCATGTTCATGCTGGATGATGGTGCAGGAACCGAAGACATACATAGTAAAAGCCCTGGTATTGGTTAGGGATTCACGGCCGTCTCCCACTGCCAGCACTGATCATCTTATTACTGTGATGTACACATCCAGTATCCCCAGGACTGTGGGCTTCCATCCTATGACCCACACCCTATTAGCCCTGAGAACCTTTAAAGGAGGCCCTTTGACTCCATCTCAATGAGTCTGCATGTCCAGGGGGGGCAAGATGGATTCTATAATCCTCTGCAGGGGTTGAGGGCCATGGAGCATCTAGAACTAGTTAGCTCGCAGTCCTGAAACTCACAGGTACAAAATGTGACATGCCAAGGAATGACTTCCTCACTCAAGTCTTAAAAGTCTATGCAAGCAAAGAGAACCAAAAGCGGCCTTTGAAGACTCCCAGTACTACTGTTTAAGTGATCTATAGCTGAGACTTGTCAGAGTTTTAGATCTTGATTGACTAATAGAGAGCCTTAAGGACCTTGGAGAGATGGCTCAGGAGTTAAGAGCACTGACTGCTCTTGCAGAGGACCTGGGTTCAGTTCCTAGTACCCTCATGGCAACTTACAACCAACTGTAACTCAAGTTCCATAGGACCTGATATCCTCTTCTGGTCTCTGGAGGGACTGCATAGGTGTGGTACACAGATGTACACAAAGGCAAACACTCATACATGTAAATGAATCTTTGAAAACACAGTTTAGAAGCGCCTTTGAATTCAGCACTGTTGACATTGCCTACCTGCAGGGATGTGTGAAGTGAATCTTTCTTGTCTTCCCAGGGAAGATGCCATGCTGACAAGCACTTTCTCACCTGTGCAAGAGATCCAGCTCCTGACTGATCAGGGCCTGAATGTGTATTCCATGTCTGCTGCAGGAGGACCTTTGGAGGAAGCTGTGAGAGGTGAGCTATGCCTGACACAGAGCATGTGAATAAAGGCTCTACAGCCCCTGGCTCCCCCTGAGTCCCTATTCATTTCCTGCTATAATCACGTGGTCAAGTGGAGTTGAAACACTGCCCAATGAGTCCTGGCTTCACCATCTTGAAGTATTTAAATTGACTGTTTTAGTTCCTTTTGTGTCACTGTGGCAGAATTCCTGACAGAGACCCTAGGAAGGAATTATTTAACTCCTAATGCTAAACGATTTAGTCTGAGATGGCAGAGGCAAGCATGGTACCATTCATACAGTAGGACATTACAAAGAAGGGACCAGGAATCAGAGCAGGATTTACACAGTAGGACTTCACAAAGCAGGGGTCAGGAATCTGAGCAAGAAGGAAGCAGAGGTGGAAGGCCAGCCAGCTATGTTCCAGCACCTAAAGGTTACACAGATCCACAAAACATTGCCACCAGCCAGGGAACAAGTTTCTAAAGTGGGTCTGGAGTGACGTTTCAGATTCAACCACAGGAGTATCTTAGGAGCAGAAGCAATGGATGCTCTTGCAGAGGTCCCAGGTTTAGTTCCCAGCACCCACATGGTACTTCACAACCCTCTGTACCTCCAATTACATAGCCTCTGTGAGTACTGCATATACATGGTAAACACACACATAAATGTATGCAAATAAATTTATCATATGTAAATCTTCTAAAAAGTTATCCTAGAAAACTGCCTCAAAATTGAACATAATTGCCAAAATATGTATCTTGCTAACAGATGACAAGTATATTGATAATTTATTTTTTCATAGAAATGAAATCTACATCTGTGTTAGTCAGGTACTGTCAGAGCCTCTCAGGAGATAGCTATATTTAGGCTGGCTTGCCCTTCCTTCAGTCCCTGCTCCATAGTTAATGTCTGCAACTCCTTCCGTGGGTATTTGGTTCCCCCTTTTAAGAAGGAATGAAATGTCCACCTTTTGGTCTTCCTTCTTCTTGAGTTCCTTGCCATCCATTGAACTGAGTACAGGGTCCCCAGTGAAGGAGTTAGAGAAAGGACCAATGGAGCTGAGGGGTTTGCAGCCCCTTCGGACGAACAACAATATGAACTAACTAGTACCCTCAGAGCTCCCAGGGTCTCAACCACCAACCAAAGACTGCACATGGAGGGGTCTGATTGTTCAGGCAGCATGTATATAGTAGAGGATTGCAAATTCAATCATCAATAGGAGTAGAGGACCTCGGCCCTGTGAAGGTTCTGTGCCCCAGTGTAGGGGAATGCCAGGGCCAGAAAGTGGGAGAGGGCGGGGTGGCAGGCATGGGGAAGTGGGAGGCAACAGGGGTTTGTTTTTGATGTTTTTGTTTGTTTCTTTGTTTTTTGGAGGGGAAACTGGGAATGGAGAATTTTACATGTAAATAAAGAAAATATGTAAAAGAAAAAAAAAGAATAAAATATAATCCCCTCCCCCCCAAAAAGAAATGAAATCTAGCTGGAAGCACAGTATCTTTCAGTACCCATGGAGAGTTGGTTCCAAGTCCCTCTACAGATACCAGATCCTCAGTCTCAAGTCCTTTCTATAAAATGGAATATCATTTGCATATAACCTGAGCATATACTGCTGCCTATTTGAAGTCTGTTGTGGGTTGGATGATACCTGATATACAATGTAAATTTACACAAATGATTGTTACATTGCATTGTTTAAAGAACAAAGTCTGTCCATGTTTTGTATAGCTTCACTGTAGTTGATTTAAAAATAGAAAACAAAAACCTTTGAATCCATGGTTAGTTAATCTCCAGCTCACTGATACAGAGGACTGACTGTGCTCACTAATTCAGTGCTGACTGTGTGCTGAGCATTTAGAATATTAGTTTATTTACTTCTTTCAGGTCTTTATTTAGAGGCCCTACTCTAAGTTCTTCTGAACTACCTAGTTAAAGACACTTGTTCCTATGTATACACATAGTACAGCCCACTCTTAGCCCACTTGTCCTCTTGGACTTGTCTTCATGGTCCTTACCACCTGTGCTTTTAATGTGTGTGCTTTGTTACTGGTTGTCTTCTTCCATTATAATGCCAGCTCCATGAAGGTAGGGAGTTTCCCCTCCTGTTTTATTCATTGCTGTATTTTTAGTAGAGCAACCACACTAGAGCAGTGGAGGTCAAGAAATACATATACTACAAATACCCATGTGGACACATTCAACCCTCCTTCCAGAGGCACCCCTATTTTATTTTTGGCAATTACCACATAGTTATGGAAATAATGGTGGTAATGAACCAAGCCAGAGGTAAAGAATCCAGGTCCAGTGTGTGGCTTTTGGTGTTCCTGAAGGCTATTCTCTCTCACGGAGGAGCCAGTAAAATACAGACCTCCTCAGAGAGTGGCTGGTGCTCACTGTCAAAGTCTCCTGTCCTCAGCTTATCTTTTGTGACTCTTTCTGATTCCTTCCTCCTAAGAATTGTGTTGTCATAGCATCCCACCGTGCTGGGAATACCCTTGACCATCACTGTCCCAAAACTGTCCTCTGGTTCTCAGCTTGGCATCCCTGCCTCAGAGATGGCAGTGCATAGATGAGATGCAGTACTTCTTTTTATGGAACTCAATGACAGAGGATCATAAAAGCAAACTTCTGTACTCAGTGTGTTTAAGAGCACAATAGATGCACCGTGACATGCATAGAGGCATGGCATACATGTCTAGGGGACCAGGGGGAGTTCTGGAACAAATGATATCCCTATGGTTGTGTCCAAAGTCAGAAGAGAAGGGGCCAAAGTAGAACACAGCCCTCCTTGGTCCTGAAATGAAGGAAATAAATTCAGGACACTTCAGTTGTCTATTTAGCCTTTTCTCTTCATCACCTGGGGAGATTGGAGGACACTAGAAAAAAAAGAGAAGTCATCCAGTTAAGCTACTCAAAATGCCTGTGTCTCAGTGTGACATGGAATGATTAAAGTGATCCAAATTAAGAAAATTAAGCTGTGGCCATGCTCAGTGCCTCTTAAGGATATATCTTTATACACAGTACTGTTTATGTTCTGTGCAAACAGTGTTGATGACAACACATTCAGGATTTTCTGTACTTGAGTGTTTTGTGAAATCACATCACTCAGAGAGACCACTCTGGGAAAGACACAGTTGTGCTAGGACTGTATACAATTTTTCCCTCTAGATTGAGCATCCCATTTTTATCTCTTAACTTTAAAAAGATATGTATCTATTTTATGTGTGTGAGTGTTTCCCCGCACGTATGCATATGTACTGTGTATAGGCAGTACCTGTGGAGGCCAGAAGAGGGTGTTGAATCATCTGGAACTGGAGTTGGAGTTGTGAGCTGCCTGTTGTGTGTTCTGGAAACCTAACTCAGTCCTCTACAACTGTGAGATGTGTTCTTAACCACGGAGCCAGCTCTCCAGTCCTGGAGACTACTTTTAAAACATTACATGTTTTACAAATCTTTGAATTCTAGCTACTTTGTAGAACTAAAATTTAACTGTGTTGGTTTAACCTACTTTAATTATAAGAAAAAAATAAGCCAAGCTTTCTTTATAGCTTAATGTATTTGTTTTTGTGTGTTTGTTTTATTTTGTTTTTCTCACGTTCTTCCTTGCTTTAGAGGAATGGAGATAGGGGTTCTATTGCTGTGGTAAAACACCATAACCAAAAATCAGCTTGGGGAGGAAAGAGTTTGTTTCATATTACAGCTTACAGCAGTCCATCATAGGGCAGTCGGAGCAGGAGCTCAGGGCAGGAACTTGGAGACAGGCACTGAATTAGAGGCCATGGAAGAATGCTGCTTCCTGGCTTTTTCATCTTGCTTCCTCCTAAACCCAGGACCTCCAACACAGGGCTGGCCCTCTCCCACATCAACCAAGAAAATATGCTGTGGACTTGCTAGTCTTTAGGAAGAATTTTCTTTATTGGGAGTCCCTTTTCACAGATGACTCCAGCTTGTGTCATGTTGACATAAAGCTAACCAGAACAGATGGTCAGTTTGGTTATCACACACACACACACACACACACACACACACACACACACACACACCTCTGCCTGTCCTCTGAAATCTGAGATACACGAATGTTAACATGCAGTGTTTATATCGAGCGGTGACAGGAATAGGCACTAGTGTGCAGTAGCTGTATGCAATATGAGGAAGTGCAATAGAGGACCATGTATTTCCAATGTGTAGTCAGAGCCACAGAAGTGTGCACAGCGCTCACAGATACCTGTTTTCCTTCTTGTTACAGGTCAGCCAGGCTCTGTTTCAAAGAGCTCCATTGAGGATCTTTATGAGACTCGTGTCCCCAGCACGGCCCTCTCTCTGAATTCCTTCCGTGCTGTCAGATACTCTTCTGGACCTGTCTCTTCCCATGAGGCCGCTGCCAGGGCAAATCAGAACATTTCCATTTATTTACCACCCACTGCGCCCAGTGTGTCCAACTTTATCCCTCAGCACTGCAATTCCATGCTTTGCCCAACATGTCCAACCAATCCCAATTGTCTGGTAAGTGAATAAGAGACTTCTGGTGCCTATGAGTGAGCCTGGATCCTCTACAGCCAGCAAAGGCCCTGAGACACACTTGGCTGTTAATGCCCTGGTCTCAAAGCTCAGAGTCTGCACCCCAAGAGCTGAATTGGTTTCTAAGTCACTATCTTAATGGTGATAATTGCTGTAGTTAACCAAGTCCCTTATTCTCTGCACTGCAGACCCGGTATCTAGATGCCTGCTCTCATGAATCTAGATGTGGCCTAGGTAGGCTAGCATTAGGTGACCAGGTGGAAACTGGGTTTTTTGGATCTAGTTACTTCTCCCTCTCTCCTGTGCTTCTACCCAGAATTCCTTGGATGTGACAGCCCATTCTTTGATCTTCATTCTCAGCCAACCCCCTAACAGCCTCTGTTGTCTCTTGGCATCAGTAGATGCCCTCACTAGATGAAAACCCATCCTTCTACATTCTCCATCAGGCAGAGTTCAGATTCTGGTTTTTATGCGGCAGTCGTTTGGGCACCTTCATGCTATGATGCTCTGCTTACTGGTATCTCTGGGAAAGTAGTGTCTACAGACATTACAATCACACCATGAAGTCTCAGGGATTCGGCCAGAGAAGCAGGCGGCTGTGATATGGGTTGAAGGGTGCAGATAGAGGACATATAGTTGAGTTACTTACTGCTGACCCATGGAGAAGTACTTGCGGTCTAAGCCAAGATCTAGAGACAAAGAATTAACCTCACAGGGGGTCTGGAATCAGAGCTGAGCAGAGGAAAAGGGTTTGGGGTAGATGGACCAGTATCATGCAGTGAAGTGCATCTCTTCACTTTAATTTTTAGTTGCTGACATGTATTTACCTTATGTCTTATTTTGTAGAGTTTTTATAAGAAAATAATAATTTTTGTTATTTTTATTTTGTTTTGCTTTTTGAAGTATGTGTGTGTTCATGTATGTTTGTGTGTGCATGTGTGTGTGTGTGTGTGTGTGTGTGTGTGTGTACATGTGGAAGTTAGAGGACAGCTCTCGGGAGTTGTTTCTTCCTTGCTGAGGCTTCTCTCTTGTCTCTGCTGCAGTGCACTCCCGGCCGTGAGCTTCCAGCCAGTTCTCGTGCTGCCTCATCCAGCATCTTTCGTGGGTTCCAAGAGTCAGACTCAGATCACCAGGCTTCTCAGCAATCCGCTGGGCCATCTCCGCAGCCTCGTGACAGTAGCTACTTTTAAGAAAAATTAATATTTGAAAACATGTAGATTTAGTTGCCTGAAGATGCCAGTTAGCTTTATTAACTTTCCTGATACAGAAATGCATTTGTGACATTGTGAGTAAGAATGGGCTAGACTCAATTAATGTGCACTTCTCCCTGCCAACAGCTTGGAGTATATTAACAGTCCATGTGTGGGACTCATATCTACACCACATGCTGTGCATAGCTGTTCAGCTGAGGAGTAAGGGACAAAGACAAATATTAGATGCTGACCATGTTGTCTGATAAATGTGCAAGAACCTTCCAAAGGTACATAGAAAGATAGTTGATGACAGTGACAGCCTTGTGTTCCCAGGCATCTTCATTCATGGTGGGATTTCCCTGGTCAGAGAGCTGCAAGCAGCTCTGAGTGACCCCACACGCATTCATTCTACCAAAAAATAACTGTTCACTTTGTGAAAATCATACTACAAAGAAGACCCACGTGTACGTAAACATCTAAGACCAGGAAGGGCACACCAAGCACGGCTCCTGTGGCCTGGTGATTGTTTCTGCCATTGATTTCTATTGGTATCTTTTCTAGATTTGGCATTTTAAAGAGCCCTCTTCTTCATTCATCATCCGAACTAAAATAACCAGGGAGATGTGGAGCAACATCTGCTTGTCCAGTTGGTGGCTATGGATAAAATGATATGCGTTCCACTGCAGTTTGCAGTCTTGTGAGTGGAATGGAGCTAGGAGGGGCATTACTTACCTTGCTGGACCCACACATTTCTGCTTTGTCCTTTCCTTGTATGGGGTGTTTGAGCAATTTTTGGAAACAAGGAGAGAGAAAGATGGTTGTTTTATATTTCACTGAAATGTTCTTACACAAAAGTTTTATTGTTAAAGTGTCTAGGTTTACCCTGTAATCCATTGTTTTGCTTAATAAAATGTTTTCTCTTTTAATAATAGTATGCAAGGAATTTGATTTTATTATGTTTTTGAGAAGCTTAATTACTTTGGCTTTTTTTTCTGGTTATAAGTTTTTTGAAGATGCTAAAATGACGAACTCTGTAGATTTGGGGTACACAGTGTGAAGGAACTCAATGTGTCCAACTGAGGTTCTATGCCTCTTACATGGATAATGAGTTCACAGTCCCAGCTGCAGTTGCTTTGGCATTGGAAGAGACGTTGAGATGTTCTGGGCTCTGTAAGCGTTGCCCTATCCCTGGCTGGCTTCCTTTACTGCTGGAAATGCTGCTTGGATGGGAATTTCTCCAGGTTGACACCTGGATGCTGAGAGAGGCAATGGCCATGGATTCTAGGAGAAAAAGGCTCACTGAGCCTGACTCCAGGAGCTATTTGTCTGCTTATTGCTCCCTCCGCCCCCATTTTCCTTTCAATGTGAACAGGAGCCTGCCCAACTCATACTTAAAGCTTTTTTATTCAAGGCTGTTGATGCTAAAATTCCATGCCTGGGGACATAGACTTCTCCCAGAGTCCCAACCACAGAAAAGGGTGCAGTTCCCCAAAGTTTTCTCTGAGGAGCCAATGACTTCAATAAGCTTCCTTACAAAGCACAGGTGAGGGTTTATCTCAGGGTTGTTGGTGTCCCAGCAGCAAAGACTGTACCTAAAAATTCTTCATCGGGGATGATGGCTGTCCTGGAGCCATCCTTTCTCTGTTTTTTCTCAGCCTATATACTCCAGCCCTTCTGCAAAGCCATGTATGATCAAGGCAGTATTGAATTCCCAAAATGGCAGTTGCAATCATAGGACAGTCACAAAAGCCAGCTCCAGACTCCTAAACTTCACGCACGTGTCCAAAATCCTCTAGGTGAAATTTCATTTTTAATAAACTACTGTGCTCTTCCAGATAAACTCATCTCTCAACCAAAGTCTTAGCAGGCCTCAGCCCATAAGATACTCTTTTGTCATTTTGTGCATGGGTATATGTTATGTGTCTGTGGTGCATGCCCGTGAATGTGCAGGTACATACACCTGTGTATACACATACAGAGGCCAGAGAAAGATGTCTGCTGTCATTCTCCATTGCTCTCTCCCTTATTGCTTTGAGCCAGGGCTCAAACCCATAGCTTCTAATTTATCTAGGCTGGCAGGCAAGCCAGGTCTTTGATTCCACTTGTATCCACCCTGTAAGCAGGTGTTACCGGCACACATAGTTGGGTTCAGTTTTGAACACTTTTATCCACTGACCCATCTCTCCAGCCCTAGGATTTTTTTTTTTTAAAATCAAGCTGGCAGGTCATGAGACAATATGGAATTATTTTCTAAGTGAAAAATGTACAAGAAGGTTGCCTAGAGTAAATGATAGCTTCTAGGTTTCAGTTGGTGGTAGAATTCACAAGATGTGGTAGCTATCCCATGTGGAGGGGCAAAGGATGAAGGCAGACACATGTTTCCATCTTCCGTGGCTAGTAATGAAGTTCATTGAGAAACTAGGAAAGCTGTACTTGGCAGAATGTCATGGAAGAGTAACAGCCCTAATTAGTATTTGCAGTGTAGCAGGTTGCTCTTGTAGATGCTACCTAATTACATCCAGATACATACAGTACGGGCAGGAGACCTGAATGACAGATGACATCATCCTTTTCTGATACTACATAATTCATCCCAAGGAGCCACTGGGTCAGGGCTTCTGATGGTGTTCTATGGTGATAGCTTCCCAGAGATTTCATGTAAATGGGGTAGAGCCCTCAAAGACAGAGAGCACAAGAGAGCGGTGACTGCTCTTTTGTTTTTTGGTTGTTTGAGTCATGTGGATCTGAATTTCTCCTTATTTCCTTCTAGCTTCTAGAAGTTTTCAAGCTTTGACAATGCCAGGTCTAGTATGTTAAGTAGCAACTAGCTATCTGTCACACCGTAAGTAAACCTTTGAATGGGACTCGCTTCCCTTTGGGCATTATCCCATCTGGTCTGTCTGATTCTTTGGGGTGACATGCCTGCTCCATCAGGGATTCCAGTTTGATTCCTAAAAGGTCGGTGGTTCTCCTGTATGAGTAATCACTTATCCACAGGAGTTGGGGGGAAGCTTGTTTGATCAATTTCCAGGCCATGCCCCCTAGTGCTGCATGCTGCACAGACAGATGTGTTAATGTCTCTCTGATTATCCTACCTCAACACTCCCTATACACATAAGTGGATGCAGATACTTACATCAGGCATGGAAAAAGAATGGGCATGCAGTCATTCTTCATTGACCCCAAACCTGGCAACATTTATAGATTTATTTAAAAAAAACCATTCTGTCTCCATCGAGAGAGGGGAGGCTAGATTTAGGGTTTATCTAGAGGGAGTGGATACTGTGAAGAAACCTGCTTTTGAATTTGTACTAAAGGTGTTGTCTAATGTAGACTACCCAATGGTAGTCTACTTTTAAACAGTGAACAGTG
Organism: Mastomys coucha; assembly: GCF_008632895.1. NCBI lineage: Eukaryota > Metazoa > Chordata > Mammalia > Rodentia > Muridae > Mastomys > Mastomys coucha. The sequence continues at coordinate 5,754,920 of NW_022196898.1, forward strand.
GTCAGCCTTGGCCGACTGATACCAGCCCCCGAGCCTCTTGGCAGTTTTCTGTTGAGCTCTCAGGAGTACCACTGGCCTCTGGCTCGCCTCTGCTTTGTGGGCTCCCTGGTATGTGGAATGAGGAAGCAAAGCAGGAACCCCAGGATCACCTTGGTTAATCTGGTATCAAGAGCTGGTTTCATCACCATGGAAACACAGAACCCCCATGCAAGACTGAGAAACTGCTTATCTCTGTCTTTCAAGGTTGGTTTTACATTGCAGGATAATCATCTTTCTGAAAACAATAAAATAATTGGAGAACACAGGCAGCTGTGATTGCTTTAACAACAGGATCTTGTATGCTGCTAAGTGTCTCAGACTTCTATAAAGCTTTATAAGAATGCTTTTCTCAACACGAAGGATATTAGGAAGTACGGTTATGAAGCAGGTATACTGTGTGCTAAGTAAGATCTCACAGAAATGGGTTTCTAGAATGTCTGGTCAACTTGTTTTGAAAAGTGGTCTTTGCAAACAAATATTTCTTGTCAGTTTAATTTTTTTTGCCTGAGATGGGCATGAGGCTACATGAGAGAGGAACTGCTAGCATTCTATAAAACATTAAATTCTTATTCCTTTCAGCCTCTCCTCAAAATAATAGCCAAATTTTAAAAATCAGGCTTAGGGCTTATGCAAAACTGCACCATTTTAAAAACACCCGAAACAGGTTTCAGCCTCGCAAGTGTTGCGAAGATTATTTTCCCCACAGACTTGAGTTTGAACCAGGAACTATTGAAAAGTAAGATACTGTGTGTGCATCGGGGTCAGTACACAGAGCCAAGAAGGTCCTGATCTCTGTCCTGCTTTAGGCTCTTCCTGGTACTTCCCTGTGTCATGCTAGTATTCATGCTCAGGAAATGGTAAGGAGTGAGAAGCCTGCTGGATTTAAACTACGGAAGTCTATTTGATTTTATTTACTATATTCAAAAATGTCAAATTGACATGCTGATTTTATCTCCTAGTGGGATATTATAATTTAACTATCTTTAACTACTAGAAGCTGACTTTTAAATGAGTTTGTATGTGTCTTGCCTGCATGTAGGTATGCACCACTTTCCTGTCTAGTGCCTGAAGATGCCAAAAGAGACACTGGATCCCTTGGGGCTACACTTACAGATCTTGTGAGCGAAGATGTGGGTTCTGGGAATTAAACCTGGGTCCTCTGCAGGAGCAACCAGTTCTCTTAGTCACAGAACTTTCTCCCAGTTCCCAAGATCCTAATTTCTAAACCTGTTGCTTGAAGGTGTTCTGTAATATTCATTTCCCAATGCAGTAGTAAGCTCTTTTTCAGAGTGATAGTAAGTCAAATGCAGGGCAAAAATGCCCCAAAGCCTTTGACTGAGTTCAGGGAAAGAGACAAGTGAGAGTCCACAAAAGCTCTTTTTTTTTTTTTTTTAAAGAAGCAAAAATAGCATTGAGGGAAAAAACTGAACACAGATTGTCTTGGCATGAAGGGGCACTTTAAAGGGTTAATTTTGAGCCAGTGCCTGGGAGAAATTCCTGCAGAATCTACTGAGCTCAAAATCCTTGCTAGCTATCTTGAGACTTGTGGGAAACTGAATATGGAGAAGGGAATTCCTTTCTTGGCCACCGTTGCCTGTGCCCTGTGAATCAAGATGGCTGGATTACAATGTAAATATTATTGCTGGCCTCAAGACTTCCTAGAGCCTTTCAAAAACCTACCCTAGGATTTGTCTGGTAGAGAATGTGTTTATATGTTGTATCACTGTCAATTCTGCCCGAAATGGAAAATCGATGCACAAAAATGGAGGGATTGTGTCAGTAGAGGGCAGATTCAGAGAGAGTATGCTAAGATACTTTCATAGAGAACCTTGGCCCTGGTCCAGTCAAGGCTGGAAAATTAGACTCAGTTCTCTATCTCACCAGCAGTGCGGGTAGGAGTCCACTCCATGAGGAGGCTCGTAATGTCAGAGCCCTGACGGCCTCAGCAGAGGTGAACGCCCACGTGTTTGTGTAAGTGGTCTGATCACTGAGGACTTACATAGCTTATGAAAAGATGTCTGGCCAGCAGTTCAACACAGATTAACTGTGTTAGAGAAATTGGGTTAAAATGTTAAATCTCTGCTACTAGAATTGGCTTTGTGTCATTTGGGTATTTTATGCAGATGCTACTGAGAATACTCAAGAATACTAATCGGATCCACACCAGTCGTGGCAAACTTCCAGCTGAAAATTGCTTTTCACTGTCTGCATGACTGGTCTGCTCCCTCTTACACAAAAGCATTGGCAATTATTCCCCCATATCCAGGCCCCACTTCCCCAAGTTCATAATACCACTCTTTTCTGCTTCCTAACCTCCCCTTTGTCATGAATACAGCCTATTCTCTGTATTATCCAACAACTGATGCTTGTCCACTGTTCAGACACATGAACACGCCTCCCATCAGAGGCAGCTACATGTCTTGGGGAGGGCACCAGATTGGAACTCACAGTTCTGTCATAAACTTTATCCCACCACTCTGTATCTCCCAGGTAACTTCCTTCCCTCCCTTTATTTGTTTTCTTTTTTACATTAGTAACTTATCAGGCCCTCAGCACAAGGCATTTCTTATGTCGCCTGCCTCCTAGCAATCTGTGTGCTTACTAAGACACTGGACGAGATCTCAGTTCTTAAAGTCACTTGCACCTCTCCTCCCAGCTCCATAGGACTGTACATAGCAAGAGCATTTGTGTTCCATTGAGCTGTTAAGATTTTTTTCCCTCTTGTTAAGTCTTAAATTCGGCAGCACTGGGGAGGTAGAAGCCAGAGGATCTTTGTGTGTTCATGGCCAGTCTAACCTACAGGGCAAATTTCAGGCCAGTCAAAACTCATACTGATGCCCTGTCTCACAGAAACAACACACACAAACAAACAAACAACCCCACAAAAGTAACCATTCATAACATACTGACACGTTTCCTTCTATATTATCCTTATATGAACATGCAGGGTGAAATTATATGAATTATACATGTAGAGGCACATTTTGGTTCCTTACAAAATTCAAACCATGATTTCACCTTTTTTAATTGCTGAAGAATTCTATTTTAAGAGTGTCTCAAAGAATATTTAGTTTTCCAGTGGTAAGAATATGGTTCCTGACTTTGTATGTTTTTACAAACAATATTACAATAGTCAAGTGTCTACTGAATCTTTTCTACTTAGCAGTCAATGTTCTAGCCCCGTCTCTCACTTAAAGGGGTGAATGGTCTAGCAGAAAATTTATGAAATTAACATAGCAATAAATATAAAATGTCAGTTAGCTGGCTGAGGATGCTCAGAGGTGAAGTGGTACTTGTTGTATTGCAATGTGCCAGACTGTGGGATAGGGCATCACGGGGGCAGTTTCAGGGGCACTGGAGGAATCCATGGGATTATAAATAAATGACTCTAGATGTAAAATGCCTTTTCATTTGTCTATGATCAGTCGTAAATACCCTAGAGAAAAAGGAAGCAAGGTTGGGGTAGGATGTTATTTGAGATAGGGATGGCTGAGGAGATGCTCTTGATGGAGTGACATTTGGAAAACAACTATTAGGAGGAAGCAAGCCCGGTAATGGCTCTGGGAAAGAACACTCTAGACAAAAGTGCAGGGCCTGGAAGGGCTGTCACTTGGCAGTGCCCCTGAAGATGCAGGGAGTCAGCAGGGCTGGAGGGAGATAAAGGACATATGCGGACTCAGGTGCTGTTGGCTTCAGAAGCCTCTGTAGGACCTTGGCTTCTTACAAGGCAGAAGCCAATGGAGGAGGAGATAGATGTGATCTGACCGTTGGACAGAATGCAGACTTCAAGGAGCAGGAACAGAATGATGGGCGAGAAGTTGTCAGTAGTCCAGGCATCCGGCCAATGCTGGTGCCAGTGTGAACAGTGCTGTTGGGCTAGTGAAATTATGGCCTGGCTGGACCAGTTGAGAGGCAAAGAGAAGAAATAGCATGTGTGGATAACCTTTATTTTGTCACAGAGCAGGAGATGCTAAAATGACGAAGCATGTAGAGTTGGGATAGGGCATTTTAGGATATGAGAAACTTCAGCATGTCTCCCTAATTGTTTAGAATGAGAGTATGGTGGCAGAAGGCCTTTGAGCATAACAGAGCATAGCAGAGCCATGTTCCTGAGTGGCTGGAGGGTGCTGAGAGACCTCTGAGATAGTCTGTCACTGGGGCACAGGGGAAGGCAGCAAGCAAATGCCAGGCCAGATGCAGATTGATGATCCAGGCGATGGTGAGTGCTTTGGGTGGAAAAATGGAGGAGAGAGAAGAAAATTCCAATTGTTCTCTAGGATTGTGAGAGAGTGAATAAACTATGGGAATATGCCAGATCCTAGAAGCCTGGGTGTGAAGTGAGGCTACTCAGCTCCTCTTCATGCGTTCTTCAGGGAGACTGAGGCCTGTGAAGTTGTGTAGATGGGTTTAATCAGGGCAGGCTTCACCAGGAACTGTTGACTGGGAAGAAAACTCACAGGAAGTCAAGTAGAAGGACTTGATTAGGAGAAATCCAGGGGAGGTAAGCTTACAGGGTAGGGGAGGAAGGACAGGGGAGCATGAGCAGCAGAGATGGTGCTGAAAGTCAATGGTCAGCAGGTCGAGGCTCATCTCTGTGTGCCTGAACGTTGTTGATATCAGGGCACTGCAAAGATGACGCATGGTATGTCCTGCTGTTCGAGAGCACCCATGTTTGGTTCCATCACGCATGTCAGCTAGTTCACAACCACCTATAACTCCAGTTCCAGGGTATCAGAAGCCCTCCTCTGGCCTCTGTGGGCACCTACAAACCCACAACACACACACACACACACACACACACACACACACACACGTACACACACATACACACAATACACATGCAATATCTTGTAAAAAAATCATTGACATCGAAGTGGATAGGAGAATGAGACGTAGGGTCCGAATGGAGAAAGAGCAGGAGATGAAGAAAAAGAAGAGGGAGGGCCAAGCCTGAAGAAGAAGGAGGAGCAGATGATAGCAGAAGAGCAGATGAATGGCTTGGGGAGTAAGCCAGATTATAGTGATGGCTGCATCATCACTAGGGACATGTGAACGTTTTGGTTTCTTTGTGGTCACATGGAGAGAACTCATTCACCCTGGCCTCTGATGTCCATATTTGCGTGAACAGTTCAGAAGACAAGTAGGTAAAGCATGGACTTAACGTTAGAGACTCTGATGGCCTTCTTTCCAGTAAACACTTTGCTTGAAGCTTCAGTCACATTACCATGGAGTAGCACACATGGACAGTGGAAAATACAAACAAAAGCAAACAAACAAGGCAGGAAGAGGACTGCGAGCTCTTAAAGAAAGGATGTAACATTCTTTACAAAGGGCAGCCATTTCTAGGGACTTACAGAGCCTTCCCAGGGTAATCAGTCTCCATTTTTACAACAAGTAGTGAGGGACCTAAGTAATTATTTGTTGAGTACTCATCCACCTCCAGTCAATATTGTCCAAGAAGGACATCAATGTGTTAAAGACCCAGGAGCATAGCAGGAGACTGGGATTTATGTAGTTTCAGACCCAGATTTCAGAGCCCGGTGTCCTAAGTATGGGAAGTAACAAGTTTAAGCCCTTAGGTACATGAGGTACACCTGGATCTCGAGGAGGCTTGCTTCCTCTGGCTAAATTTATAAGCACTTTTTTTTGAGAGAGGGAGGATAACGTTGGCATTCCTAGTATGCTAGGGGAAAGCAGGATAATCTAATAGGAGCACTGGGGTTACCGACTAGCCACTCAGGGGGAAAAAGATCAAGAATAAAGCTGTATTGCATTTTAGCAAAAAAAAAAAAATCAATCCATGGTATATAATAGATGTTGGGAATTTAAAAATGAAGATGTAAGCCGGGCAGTGGTGGCACACGCCTTTAATCCCAGCACTTGGGAGGCAGAGGCTGGTGGATTTCTGAGTTTGAGGCCAGCCTGGTTTACAGAGTGAGTTCCAGGACAGCCAAGGCTACATAGAGAAACCCTGTCTTGGAAAAAAAAAAAAAAAAAAAAAAAAAAAAAACAAAAAAAAAAACAACCAAACCAAAAAAAAAAAAAAAATGATGTAAAGCCCTTAAAACAGACATCCATTTTTATGAATACGAAGTGGTGACTTCTTTCAAAGAGTAACAATGATGCCTAAGTCTACATGTTTACACATTCCCCACCCATGCATGCACACATTTTCAATAAATATGACTGTCAAATGGTTTGTTTCCCTAACATGCAAAGCGTTCTTCAAGTTCATACAGAAAAGATAAGTGACCAGAGAGAAAAATGGGCAGAGGTCATAGCTAGCTTGCCACGAAGGAGCAACGTACGGAAAATGTATTTGAAAAGATGTTAACAACAACAGTTGGCTTGTGTCCTGGGAGTCTCTTGCTTCCCTGGCATCTGGGACTTTCTAGTGACTACTGCCAGTTCCCTATGCCCCACTGCTACACACCTCTGTTCAATTTCCTGACCCTTAGTACTTCTCTCCTGTCTCTTCCTATACTTGATCCTGCCCCCCCTTTTCCCTCCCCCTGCTCTCTCCCTCACTTCCTTTATCTGTAGTGATTATTTTGTTCCTCCTTCTAAGTAAGACTGAAGCATCTATACTTCGGCCTTCCTTCTTCTTAAACTTCACATGGTCTATGAATTGTATCATGGGTATTCTGAGCTTTTGGGCTAATACCCACTTATCGGTGAGTACATACCATGTATGTACTTTTGTGTCTGGGTTACCTCACTCAAGATATTTTCTAATTCCATCCATTTGCCTGCAAATTTCATGAAGTCATTGTTTTTAATAGCTGAGTAGTACTCCATTGTGTAGATGTACCACACTTTCTGTATCCATCCTTCTGTTGAGGGACATATGCGTTGTTTCCAGTTTCTGGCTATTATAAATAAGGCTGCTATGAACATAGTGGAGCATGTGTCTTTGTTATACATTGGATCATCTTCTGGATATATGCCCAGGAGTGGTATAGTTGGGTCTTCAGGTAGAACTATTTCCAGTTTTCTGATGATGATTTCCAGAGTGGTTGTACTAGCTAGCAGTCCCACCAAAAATGGAGGAGTGTTCCCCTTTCTCCATATCTTTGCCAGCATCTACTGTCACCTGAATTTTTGATCTTAGCCAATCTGACTGGTGTGAAGTAGAATATCAGGGTCATTTTGATTTGCATTTCCCTGATGACTAAGTATGTTGAACATTTCTTTAGGTGCTTCTTGGCCATTCGATATTCCTTAGTTGAAAATTATTTGTTTAGCTCTGTACCCCATTTTTAATAGGGTTATTTGGTTCTCTGGAGTCTAACTTCTTGAGTTCTTTGTATATGTTGGATATTAGCTGTCTATCAGATATAGGATTGGTAAAGATCTTTTCCCAATCTGTTGGTTGCCTTTTGGTCTTATTGACAGTGTCCTTTGCTTTACAGGAGCTTTGCAATTTTGAGGTCCTATTTGTTGATTCTTGATCTTATAAAACAAGCCATTGGTGTTCTGTTCAGGAATTTTTCCCCTCTGCCCATATATTCTAGTCTCTTCCCCACTTTCTCCTCTATTAGATTCAGTGTATCTGGTTTTATGTGGAGGTCCTTGATCCACTTGGACTTGAACTTTGTACAAGGAGATAAGAGCTGATCAATTTGCATTCTTCTACCTGCTGACTGTCAGTTGAATCAGCACCATTTGTTGAATATGCTGTCTTTTTTTCCACTGGATGGCTTTAGCTCCTTTGTCAAAGATGAAGTGACCATAGGTATGTTTATTTCTGGGTCTTTAATTTTATTCCATTGATCTGCCTGTCTGTCTCTGTACCAATACTATTCATTTTTTGTTTTCTGTTTTTTTGTTTGTTTGTTTGTTTTTTAACCACTATTGCTGGTTAGTATAGCTTGAGGTCAGGGATGGTGATTTCCCTTGAAGTTCTCTTATTGTTGATGGGGGGTTTGTGGAGCGGAAGCCAGGAAGGAGGACAACATTTGAAATGTGAATAAATAAAATAACAACAACAAAAACCACTAGAAATTTAAAAAGAGAGACTGAGCAATTTTCACCTCTTTGACAGTTCATAGATAGCGATGCTGTCCAGGGAGGGTGAAATATTTATTACACAAGGACAGGATTTCAGATGAAGTTACCTTTCTGATGGCCCTCATTCTGAGTTCCACATTTCCATTTCTAGGGAGTTGTTGTGTTTTGAGGTTCTCCTCCTCTTCCAGAGACAGCCAGAGCCTTTTCCATCCACATCATACCAAGGTGTGCTCCAGCTCTGTCAGCTGAAAGCAGTCCCCAAAGAGCTGTGACCAGAAAGGATCACATGAAAGGCCAATGTAACCATGCCCCGTCAGTCAGATGCCTGCTCAGTTTACTTACAACCTGAGGACAAGGCTTTCCGTGTCACTTACCAAGCACTGCTCTGTCCACATTGTGGCTCTGTGACTCAGTTGTCCCCCTTTACACTTCGCTTGAGGACCTTCTATCCACCTCTGTCTCACACTCTCCCAAGTACAAGGAAGGGAGCCCTTCCAGCAGCTGTGCTTTCCTGCTCCTGGACACCGTAGGCTTGCTTTATGTAGAGTAAGTCCCATAGCCCCGTGGGCATCACCTACGTAGTAGTTTTAATGTCCCATTAAAAACAAAATAAACATCCTTAAAGTCTCCCACTTAGTAAATAAAACACAGCCCACAACCCACTTGTAACGCCAGCCTTTCTTTCCCTGAGAGCAGCCCCTGGGAAGAGTTGCTCAACACTTGTTTCTTCTCCCATTTTCTGCTCCAAATTTGTGCTTCAGTGCAATTACCCTGCTGGAAGGTACACACGTCCTAGGACTGTGACTCAGGGAGCTATCATACAGCAAGTACTGCGATGCAACACCCAGGATAAGGGAGTTTCAAGGACAGCTCATCCCTATCGATGCTAATGAGCCACTGCCTTGACTCCAGCCATGTTTGTGGAAAATTATCATAGAATGTTGTTGTCTTTCTTTCCGCAGTGCTTTCTTTTGCTCAGCATTGACTGTAACATCTAACAGGAGCCACTCAGGGCCTAAGCGGGTGTTCTGTCTCCTGTCAGGCTGTTTTTGCACCTAGTTGCTACTTTGAGGGCAGACTGGGCTGGAGGATAAGGTTGAAGATGAAGGCCCAGAGGATGGAAACTGTTGTGGCAAACCAACGGTAGCATTGCATTTTCCAGTTTTAAAAAGAAAAGTTTTAGGTCAGTCCCTCAGGGGAGCTGAGTCAGAGCCATAATAAAGCAATCTCAGGCATGGACCTGTGATAATTAGGTCAGCTGTCAGGATTTAGCCCAGAAAATAATTAACACCTCCACAACAAAAATAGCTCTGGGAAACAACTGTAATTCTTAAAATGAGAATGGGATACTTTATGGCTGAGACTAAATAGAAGCTTTTCGATATTCTGAGTCCTTGGATATTAGGATCAATACATTTTCAAACACTGAGAGCTCACTCAAGGTCTGAAGACCAGAATAACTTCAGTTATAATGGCAAGGACATATCGGTGATGACCAGGCTGACTGATCAGCAGTGGGAAAGCATGAATCCCTTAGAGATGGTAATCAGGCGTGCAGAAGCACAACCTGCCCAGGGCCATTTGCAAGGCTGTTCACAGGCACCTTTTATTTCTTTGAAATTTCATGTGCATGAGTGTTTTGCCTGTCTGTGTTTGTGCACCATATGTGTGCATTGCCCACAAAGGCCACAAGAGGGCCTCAGAGCCCTCTTGAACTGTAATTACTGACAGTTGTGAGACACCATGCAGGGATCCAGCCCAGGTTCTCTCTCAGCCCCACGGCTCTGCATTCTCAACATTGGAAACATCACAAAGTCTTGGGGGTTTGGTGACAAGCTCTGCTACATGACTCACACAAAGCCAAGTCTAGTTTTCATTTAGGCCTGAATATTTTTCTTGGTGCTGGAAATTCCAAGCTTTTGAAATGCCCATTTAATATTCTCATTTAGTATTTTGCTTAGATATCAGTCTATATATTTGAGTCTATGTTGTTTTCAAAGGACTCTGGGGAAAACTGGGCCTGTAAGTTGATCTACTTTAAAACATTGGCAATGATAGCATACCTTGCTTTGTCCAATTCTGTAACTTGCCCAGGACAGTGGGACCAGTGAGCGTTTTTGTAGAGACACCTAGCCACCTCATAGCATGACAGCATCCAAAGACTGATCTCAGGGCCAATGAGTGGCTCAGCAGGTGAAAACATTCCCTGCTAAGCCTGGTAGCTTGAGCTCAATCTCCAGGATCCGTTTGTCGGAGGGAGAAAACCGTTGCCTACTAGATGTCTCCTGATATCCACACATACCATGACATTCTACTGGGATCACACTTGATAAATAAATCTGATTAATTTTTAACTGATAGCCATTGGATTATTTCTCCTGGGGGGATATAGAAAGTGTCTAGTTGCCTGAGATGCGACACTCACCAGGCCACAAAACCCAATGCCATCTAAGTCCAACTGGGTGAACTAATGAATTTAATCAAATCACTTAGAGGATTTTTGGATGACTCTGAAGACCGACATGACACAAAAGCCCTACCCTAGAATGGCAGATGACTCAGGAAAGCCAAATCGCTGTGGTCTCAAACCACAATCAACTTTGGATCTCCCCACAAAAGCACATTAAGCTAGGGGTTAAGAGGGAGTGGTGGCTGGAACCTCGGATGAGTGTCTGATGACTCCCCAAGTCTGGGGTAAGACAATAGCCGTGATCTCATGAATGGCTCCTTCATATTGCTCTGGCTGAAGTCATGCCATGGTCAGAGGACAGAGGCCCACTACGTCTCAAAAATGATCTTGCTTATTTACTAACCACAGGTCCACACCTGCTGCATTCACCAGAATACCCTGCCCTACGAGTTTGCATCAGCTTGTACTCCCTCTAAAGAAGTGTTCTCTGTTGGAGCAAACTCACCCAAACAGATTTTTGTCTCCATTGTGGTCCCATCAAGGTAACCCAAGTGCACATGGCTGTTGCTATATCAATCATTCAGACGAGCTGTTTGCTTTATATCAACCTTCTGTAGATAATTCCTTTACCTTCTCTTCTGACTAAAATAATAAAATCATTTAAATGAGAATTTTAACCTGGGTTGTACCACTGATCTGATTAAGTGGTCAAAAACTTTGGAACCCTACAAACCTAAGCTGAAGTCCAACCTATATAAGTTACTACTGGGTGGCCAGACAGGGTCACTTAGACCCTATGCTTCAACGTCCTGATCAGTTAAAAAGAATTAGTGGGACCTTCTTGGCAAGGCTGTGGGCAGATTAGAGAATGGGCCAAGTGCGCAGAAACACTGTATGTGTCGGCTTCTGTTGTTACTGGTGTGGCTGAAGTCATCATTGCTATTTCTATCTGAAGCCAATAGGAGCAGGGAGGTTTGCACCAATGGATTCCTCCCAGAACTGGTGAAGCAGCTGCTGGGCTACTTCCTGAGTGTTCCAGGCAGAAATCAAAACCTTTGATGATAACTATTGATCCTGGGTTTAAGAGGAGGGGGAGGAAGGGGGAGAGGGTGGGAAAGAGGGGGAGAGGGAAGGGAGACAAAAGAGGAAAGGATGATGGGAGGAAAGTATTGGCAGGTCTGAGAACCAGCAACCCCTGTGGGTAATGACAGCATTAAACCAACCATGTCCTTCACAGGATGCTGGTCTCAGTCTCTTTTCTGTGAATTTACACAAGTGAGTGTCTCATTTACCTGGGGGGTTATAAAGCTGTGGAGGACAAGGGTCTTTGAAACCCACAGCACTGGAGCCTTGAGCCCAGAAGAGACTCCCTGTGAGTGCTCCCTGTGAATGCTCTGGGCCTGACTGACCCTCTTATGGGTACAGAGATTGCCTGAAGGGGCTTTGAAGTCTACAGTTTTGTTGACAGTTCCGAATCTGCTTGGAAAACAGGAATTTGTTCCTCAAGTAAAATAAAAGGTGGCTCTTGGTCTGACGTCTCACGCACAAGATTAAAAAAAGAGAGACTCCATTGAAAACACTGTTCAATCAAACTTTCTCTGTCCACAGGAATGTGAGTGGGACGCGGAAGGTGCATATTCAGTTAAAGGACACCTGGTGGCCCTGGACTTAGGGCTAATTGACATACTATGTGGGAGGACGTTGGCTTAGAGACCTTTGAGATAGAGATAGAAGCTGACCCCCTTGCTTTCTGTTCTACCTTTGCTCTCCATCCCACTTACCGAAAGCAAGTCCATTGTTTCTAAGCCTCCTTGGCTCTTTTTACTGTCCGTGTGATTGCCTGGCTGTCCTGTCTTCATTTCTCAGTGCTGGATTGCTAAACCCAGCTAATTCCTCTCCACTCCTCTGTGACCACCCTGATCTAAGCCACAGTCAATGTAGCTGTTCTCAGCCAGTCCCTTGCTGCTAAAAGTTTGCTTTTGTTCCTGTACCAGCCAGCACAGACTTTCAATATTTAAATCTGATTATCTATTTATTTACTTACTAGTTGAGATAGGGTCTGGCCTCAAATTCACTGTTTGGGCATGACCTTGAACTTGGGAGCCTCCTGCTTCTAGCTCCCAAGTAAGGAGCTTACAGGTATGCACTCTAAGTTTCTGGGATACTGGAGACAGAATTCAAAGCCTCAGCAAGCCACACAAACACTCTGCTAACTGAGCGACAGCCCCAGCCTCCAAGTATGCCATCCATCCCTTTGCAGTGGGGTCTCAACCCACTCAGCGAAAAACCAAAACCCTGACCACACGTTAGGAGAGCTTTTACAATCCTGATCTCTCAGGACAACACAGTTCCTGACAGCTTTCTTCCTCCTGGGCTGTGCTTCGGCTCCTGGACTTGGCCTCCCCAGGGCCATTGTGCTCACAGTTCTCTCTCCGTGAGCCACTTACTTGGTGACATTGCGTGGCTCACATTCTATCCAGGCCCTTGCTCAGAGGATTCACTGTGGCAGAAACCTCCCCTTTTGTATGGGGGGTCATCCTTTCTGCAGCCAACTCCCACGAGCAAGTTGCAAGGTCAAATATGCTCCATTTCTAGAAGGGTCTAAGGCTCAAATGGAAAGCTTATGTGTCAGAGAAATAGTGAGGTAAATTTTCTTGTCTGTTCTTCCTTATCTTCAACACATGGTTGCTTTTCCATTTTAAAGCATTTCTTATTTTAAAGAGCCGGTCACGTGAGGACTGTAGGAATTTAATCCAAGCACAGGCGTTCCTCTTTGTAACCATTGTTTTTTCACCCTAGTACCGTTTGGCTGGTTGTGTTTTGTCTGCTCTTAGTTCAGGCATTCTCAATTACAGAAAACTGCTCAGGGAAGCACAAAATCAAGCCACTTGTATTGAAGATGTAGCAAACTGCAGACTAGTCCTATTGGCCAGGGATGCAGCATCCGCGGTTTCCCAAGCTTCTTGAGAACGTAAGTAGGGCTGATGTCAGAGAGAGTCTGGGAAGCCATGACTGACTTTGAGCATTCTACCCACAAAGCTATTTATTTGTGAGGCCGGGTGTTTTACATTCCCTAATCCAGTCATGTAATTCCTGCGTGGAAATATTCATCCCTTTATTATGCGGCTTCAGACCTTGTGGGTCTCACGTGGCCTGAGCAGCTGTTGTGGGACTAGCCCAGCTCTGAGAAGACTGACGGGGAGCCCTTAAGAGACTTGAGTGGGGCAGGGTTGCAGTGAGGGAGCAGGGATGGGGGTTGGGGAGGGCGGGGGGGGGGAGACATTGCTATTTGGAAACCAGAAGAATGCAGCTGCACTTGCTGGCAACAGCACCTAAGAGCTTCCAGACTGCGCCCTGCGCATCCCATAACCATCTCCAGGCCTCTCCTGGTCTGCCCCCAACTGCACCTGTCACCAGCCACTCCCTCCTGACCTCTGCCCTTTCGCCTGACAGCTGAGTGCCTAGGCTCACCCGCCTCTGCTGTCACTCCTAGGATGTAATTAGAGATTAGTCATCTTGACACCACCCACTGGGCGGCGCCTGGCTTAGCTCCTTCAAGCTTCTGCATTTGAAATGGGATTGAATTGTGGGGTTTAGCTCTTCCTCTGGCTTGGAAGCGTCAGGCTATAGCTCAGAAAAGCGCTGTATCCTGAGGAAGAGCTAGTCTACCTCCCATACATGTGTCTTTCTCTCAGTTTCCTAATCCCCACTTTCTGACCAGAAAGGCAGTGACAGAATATGACTGTCGCAGCTGACAATAACCAGACTATGGGAGTGACCACTGACAGGTGCAAATCCCTGGCCCCCAGCTTCCTCAATTCTAAGATAAGCCTCTAAATTTAAGTGGCTTTGTGATCATGTGTGAGACTCCAAAAAAACTCACCTTAATGCCAGTAAAAGGCCTATCTGCTATATCTACCGCAGGGCAAGGAAAAATGAGCTTTGATTGAATTCCTGTGTACCGGCTTTGTTAACCTTTACTCCATCATGGTAAAGGATTACATCAGAGATCTCCAGGCCACTTCTGATGAGACAGGGGAGGAAATTTACAGTCCTGTGGAAGTGGCTTAAGCCGCCTTGAGCTCTTCATGAGCCTGTGCTTAGTCCTCACCATCACTGCCTCTGTTTTTGCCCTGGGGGGGGGGGGTTAATCACCCCTGTAACCATTTAGTACTCTTTTGTGTGTAAGGGTTTTGCTTCCCCCAGAATTGATAGCCACGTAGAACATGGTCCTTTTTTTTTTTTTAATTGATCTGATACTACTAAGGAGGACATATATAGTATTGTCATGTACTGCTTAATGTTTATTTTAGCATGCTATGTGTGTATATTCAAGTACATGTATATGTATATATTTATATGTATGCTATTTGTATTTCTTGTGAGGATTACATTTTCACAGTGTGCCTTATTTCTACAGTAATGTTTGAGTTTGTGTGATTGACTTTTATGCATGTGTGATTTTCTTCTTTATAAGACTTAATTTATGTGAATGAATATTTTTCTCACATATTAAAAGTTGCTCAGTGGATGGCTCAGATATGTATATTGTCAAAGTCACTGTAAAATTTTAAAATATGTAATTTTGGGGCACTAAAACAAGCAAACCAATAAACTATCAGAGTCTGTGAAAATGGCCTCTCTTATGTATAGAATCTTGACATATGGTAGAGATCCCTGTTAACAGTTCAGAAAGTGACACTCTTCCAAAGGTGTGCTGTGCATATCAGCTGACCACAGAGTAGAAAAGAAAAAAAAAACTACATCTTTATCTTTCTTTACAAATATCTATCTAGAAAACTTGCTCACTTTGAAATTTAGTAGAACCAGCTCCTTCCAAATATACAGTCCTTCCTTGACATATGTCCATGAGAAAAAGTTAGGATTATATTCTGTTAGAGCCTTGCACCCTGATAGAAACATTTCTCTGCTTCTCAGTGTTCCTATCTGCAGAATAACACTGTGAATGAAATCATCGAAACTGCAGGACTATTTATGGGATAAATAACTACAGAAGGAAAGTACTGGATAAGCTTTAAGGGACCAAGTAAGAGTAAAATTAAATAGAAATCTGATATTAAATTCCAAGACAGGAAAACAGCAAAGAAAAGTAAAACAAGAGCAGAAAAGCAGAAAGGATCAGAGGAAAAGAGTGAAATTGCAGCGGCCAAGAAAAGGCCAACGCGTACTAAGAGAGTTCCCCAAGAAGCAGATAGCACACAGCATAATGGTTAAAAGATATAACTTAAGAAATTGCTCTACAAATATGAGGGTGACTAGGTCTCAGATGAACAGGTTGATTGGGAACCTTTGAAGATCAACACTGACGTGTGTGCTAGGAAAACACAAACATTCTCTGGACCTCTAAGAAAAATGAAAAAGAGGCCAAGTTACCTGTACGAGAACCAGGTTGTTATCATAGTCCCTAAGTGCAACTCGCAGGGGCAGTAATCACAAAGCAACGCTTTCCAGAAACCCGGGAAATAAAAGACAATGCCAGAATCCCTTAACATAGCTAAGATGGCCAGCAATTACCAAAAGTATTTTAAAAACAATCTGTGTGTGCAATAACTCAAGCAAAACCCTTTCCGAGATTTCTATGAAGCTTATTCACTTAACAGGGAAACCAGGGAAACTTCAGCACAAGATGGAAAATTGACATATTTGTGTGTAGAATAAGTAACACAGAATGGAGACAGTGGTGCAAAAATATTTGTTAAATAAGAAAAAATGAGAGTTTCTGATTAATAGAATTATAAATGACAAAAATATAAAACATTCACTAAACATGAAAATCTTCCTGATGCATAAAATAAATTTAAAATATTTAAAAATTTTCCATGATGCTTACGTAAAGTGAGGTGGGTACTCATACACATAAAATTAAAAATATTTTTTTCACGGGCTGAAGAGATGTCTCAGTGGTTAAAGTGCTTGCTTCTCTTCTAGAGTATAAAGATTCAGTTCCCAGCACTCATGTTGGGCAGCTCACATCTACCTGTAACTCTCCTTCTAAGCGAACCTGAATCCCTCTTCTTGTCTCTTGGGCACTCCGCACGTGGCATATGTACATAGACACATAAATAAAAGCCAAAGCAGACAATAGTCATCTGAGTACACTTGTGCATGGGGTGGAGGAGGGGAGAAGAGAGGGGGAAGAGAGAGAATATGTGTACACATGCTAAGGTGTGCATATAAAGGTCAGAAAACCGCCTTCCTCCTTGTTCAAGGCAGCATCTTTCTTGTTCCTACCAGCTTGCCCTCCAACTCCCAAGACATTCTTTGGTCCCACCTCTCATCTCCCATGGGAATGCTGGGATGTTTGCCTATTTATTTATCTATTTGAGACAGATCTCACTATGCAGCCTTAGCTGGTCTTGAACTGACTTCATTGATCAGGCTGGCCTTTGAACTCTCAGAGAGCTTCCTGCTTCTGCCTCTAGAATGCTGGGATCAAAGCTGTGTGCCACCATGCCAAGTCTTATTTCCATCTTATTCACAACACTGCACTACCAAATGGAGCTAAGTGCTCATCAATGAATGAGTGCATGTAGCTGAGGTGCTGTAAGTGTACAGCAAGCTGTTGTTTCCTCACAACAGAGAACGAAATCTTGTCCTTTGTGGCAACATAGATTAAACTGAAGACGTTAGGCTTAGTGAAATAAGCCAGCCCAAGAAAGACAAGATACATGAGCTCACTGGAATGTTACTAAATGTCAGTTAAAACCGAGATTAAAACACACACACACACACACACACACACACACACACACACATTTCAAATTGACCTCCATAACAAAACCTGACCCTGTGCTATCTAAAAGATTGTCAGCTTGACTCACCTGGGAAAAGGGACCTCCACTTGAGGATTGCCTGTCAGATTGGTCTGTGGGTCATTTCATGGTTAATGACTGAGGCTGGAGGGCCCAGCTCACTGTGGGTGGTGCCATCCCTGGGCAGGTGGTACTGAGGTATAAGAGAGCAAACAGAGTAATCCATAGGAAACAAGCCAGGGAGCAGTGTTCCTCTTGATGGCCTTGGTTCCAGCTCCAGCCTTCAAGTTCCTTCTATGAGTTCCCTTCCCTGCTTCCACCTCCCACCCCACCATGATGGACTGTGAAGTGTACAATGAAATAAACCCTTTCCTTCCCAAGTTGTTTTTGGTCATGTCGTTTACCACAACAGTAGCAAGCAAAGCAGACCAAGTCTAAAGCACGGCTGCTTCACCCTGGGACAGAGAGTGTCCTGTGCAGTCCTGCCCATGCTGCTTCCTGATGAGCTCACCTGTGATGTGCTGCCAGGTCTCTGTGTATTGATCAGAGCTGAAGGAGTCTTCTGGAGTTTATTGCTGCATCTACTGTGAAGATTTAAGATACTGTTTTCTCCCACAGAACTCTTTATATAGAGCCTCTTAGGAGAAATCCCTGCCTTGCTTTTATTTTTAGAACTCTTTCATGTCTTTGGCATGATTCGTTCATTTTTATCCTATACTCAAGCATGCCAAAGAACAACAGAGGCTAATATGGAAAGAGTCAAGAGAACATGGACCCATCCTGATAATACACCCACCCGCCCAGACAGTCTACTCTGCAGCCCTGGATAGCACCAGACATCAAGACAACAGTATCCTGGGATGCAGCTCTTTAAGGTCACAGCCCTATGCAGCTCCCTGGTCAGTGTGTCAAGCTACCCATGCTTCACCCTAAAACCGTGAGAACTGAAGCCCAGAGCATTTGAATTAATCCCATTCTATCTTCTTTCCCATTTCTGTGTATGTTTGCTATTTGAACTGTACTTTCTGAATTAAAAACAAATGATAACATCAATAAAAATTCCTATGATCCCATCATGTGACCCCCCCATATTACTGGAACCAAGGATGGAATAACTTTTCAGGGTCCTTGTCACATGCATCCGTGGTGCACTAGAATTTTGAAAGTGCCCAATAAGAAGAGTGAAAGTGTGAAACTCATTCTGTACCCAGTTCTCAAAACTATTTCCTTTTCAGACTATCAAAGCAGCAAGTCTTCATCGCTGCAGGACACACTAGAAGGATGCACAAAGAAAAGGGCGACAACCTATCTCTCCCCTCCTCTCCAAGTAGCTATGTTTGATAGCTTTAGTTGTATGCTTATATTTTTAATTTTATAAACTCACAGATTATACAAAAACAGATACATAATGCAGGTTTTCTTCACTCTCATGGCTACCATATGCATTTCTATAGCTCTGCTTTCCATAGACCAGAATAGCACATTCATTCCTGCAGTACATACAGCCTAACACATGCCCTCAGTTGCTTCATGATATTTTACAGCTCACTATATTCTGTAGCTCTGTAATTAGTCATTTCCCTACTTACAAATTGGGAAAGTATAGAAATTAGCATTTTTGTACACAGTCTTCATAGATAGATGCTTTAAATTCTATAGGATTGTGTCTACTGAATCCAAGGCTCTGTTTACTTATAATTTTCTTTCCACAGAGAATATCACAGTTGCACCAGGATCTCTGTTCACCAGAAATTCTTATTGTAAAATTGTCCCTGTAGATGCAAGGTTGATTAGAGAAAATGCATTTTGTTTTAGTCTTGTTTACGATGATCTGAACTTTCAGTTAGGAATTGGAAGCTTTTGTTGGTCCTACACCTTTCAAATATTTTCTCCCAGGCTGTCATTTGCCTTTTGCCTTTGTATTTGACATGTGGAAAATTTTAATCAGCTACATTGAGCTATAATTTCCATGTGTTTAAAATGACAAATTTGGGGTGTGTAATGTGTTGGGGTGTGTAATGTGTTGGGGTGTGTAATGTGTTGAGTTTCAACAAATGGGTACTGCCATGTAGCCAGAACCCAGTGATAATGTAGAATATTTTCTTTATCCCTCTAATTTCACGTGTGTCATTTATAGTCAACCTTTCCCCAGCTATAGCTCCTGTCAGTGCTGGTTTTTCAGTTGGGTCAGACTTCCTTCAATTAATACTTTATTATTTTGCTTTGAGATCAGTGGCATTGTGTATTTTGAGTTCCGATTTGACAAATTTAAGACTAGTTGAATAGTGTTCATTGTGTGACTATGCCACAATTTGTTTATCCATTCACCATTAGAGAGACATTTGGATAAATTTTAGCTACTATGAATAAAACCTTCCATAAAAATTTGCTTGCTAGTCTTTGTGCCCAAGAATGGGACTGTTGAGTGACAAGGTGGGTGTATACTTAGGAAACCAGTAACTTATTTGTAACATAGCTGTGTTATTTTCTATCTTCATGAGCAAGAGTGACAAGTTCCAGCAGTGGCTCTTTGTCCTCTCCTACTCTCTAACAGTCTTACTGGGGGTTGCTGTTGGCACTGTACTGGTGTCTCATTGCGGCTTTGTTTTGCATTCTCCTGGTGACTAATGATGCTGAACACTCTCATGTCCTTTTGTGTGGTGTATTTATTAAAATATTCCCTCTTTTATGTTTTTATTGTTGACCTATAAGGAATCTTTATTCTGAAATTGGGACTCTTTTCTCAATATGCTTTGGAAATAATTTCTGGTTTGTGATATTCTCTTCTTTTTCTTAAGAGTTGTATAGAGTGTAAGTTTTAAAATTTTGTGGAAGGCAACTTAGTGTTGCCTTCATAATTTGTATGTTCATAATTTGCATTTTCTTTAAATAAACTCTGTGAAGCCAATGGTCACAAAGGGTTCATTTCCTTCATATTCTGTTTGGGAGTTTTTATAATGTTCACCCTTAAGGTTAGATCCAACATGTTTACAGTCAATTATTAAATGAAGAAGAATGCTAAATATTATTACACTCATATTTCATATTTTATTTAAAACTATATTTTTGCTCTATGTACATGTG
Source organism: Mastomys coucha (assembly GCF_008632895.1). NCBI lineage: Eukaryota > Metazoa > Chordata > Mammalia > Rodentia > Muridae > Mastomys > Mastomys coucha. The sequence continues at coordinate 5,775,236 of NW_022196898.1, forward strand.
AAAGAAACATCTTAGAAAAGCATACACATGTTTTGAATTTTTTTTAAATTTAGAAGTTCATCAGCAGTGGAATTATAGCAAGTGTTCCATTACTTTTCCTAGGACTGGAGCTTGAACACAGGTCCTTATGAGAGTGTTTTTCCACTGGGCGACATGCCTTAATCCTTATAAGATTATCTGACTGGAGGCACACAGACTGTATGTGCCCAGGACAGGTATTACTGGGGATCAACACAACATTGGAAAATGACTTACACATTATATTTTTTGAAACTCAACTGGCAGTCTCTTGAGAATGAATTCTACATGGAGACACAATGCTTTGATGTCTAGAAGGTCTTTTAAGAATCGATTTCAAAGGCTAGAGTATTGCTTAATGGGTAGAGTGCTTGATGCACAACCACAAGGACATGAGTTCAAATCCCTGGCACCCATGTAGAAATCTAGGTGTGGCAGCATGCTCTTGTAACTTCAGCATTTGGTGCTAGAGACAGGTGGATCTTGGAGACACACTGTCTGCCTCAAAAGCAAGGAGGAAAAGTGCTTGAGAAAGATATCTTGATGTAAGCCCCTTGCTTCCACATGTAGCTGCGCAGGGAAGTGCACCCACACGTTAGTATACTCAAAACACACACACACACAGACACACAGACACACACACACACACAGACACACACACACACAGACACACACACACAGACACACACACACACACACACACACACACACACACACACACACACACACACACACACACACACAGACACACACACACAGACACACACACACACACACAGACACACACACACAGACACACACACACACACAAATCTACTCTTAAAAGTTGAAGTTATGCTAAGTAAAAATGAAATTTAATCAAATTTTATACTTTACTAGACACCTAGGGATTTGTTAAAAACCTGCTCAAGGCTCCTTGACTTTTCTGATGAAGTTCTTCACCTGGTAGACAGATCCAGTGAAAGGATTTCTGAGCCTCAAGTCCAAATTTTTGTGGTGTTTCTGGAGTTCTGCATTCCCAGAGAATTAACTCAAACTTTACGTCTTCTTCAGTATTATATTTGTGTTCTATAAGATCACCAAGAGTTCATAGGAAATGCTAATTAGCAAAGCAGTAGATTTAATGTACCTATCTTCATGAATACAATGAGTGAATTATTTGTCTTTTTAATAAACATCTGGCAGAATGTAGTTAAATCAAATTTCACTCAAGTTAGATTCTTTTTTTAAAGGTTAACTTTAGGATCCTTAAATTCTTCATTACTTGAGGGGACTACTCTTCAAGTAATGCGACTGGGGAGAAAGCTTTGTCAGTATACTGTTTTCTGTGAAGATGCGAAGATCAAAGGTCAATCGTTAGCCTCAGCATCATTTAAAAGGGAGTTGGGGAGAGGCCTCCACTTGTAACACCAGCACTGGGACAGGGGGGACAGGCTGAGCAGGGGTCCTAGCCGCATCAGCAACCCCCAAGTTTCAGTGGCAAATCCTTGTCTCATGAGACAACGGGCCCAATGTCCTGAGGAGCAACACCCAAGGCTGCCCTCATGCACACACACACACACACACACACACACACACACACATACATACACACACACACACATACACACACACATACACACACACACACACACACATACAGAGTGTACAAAAATAACGTGCAAAATATTTTTTCTGAAGTTGTTGCATTAAGAACAGCCTGGAAACCTACATGCTCATAAGAGATGTCAGATTTAACCAATACATTTCCAAAGCTGTGTGGATCTGAATACACTTACAAGTTCAGACGAGTAATGACTAAAGGTTCCCTTTCACCCTCCCCAGTCATAGCCTGGACACTAAAATGGCTCCTATACTCTAGTCCTTCTCCACTATAACACAGCCAGGAAAGCTAATAGCACTTTCAAATGTACATATTGGATTGTAATAGTTTTTCTGCTTAAAATCCTTCCATAATATTCCTTGTTTCATAGGATAAAGTTCCTCCTGCTTGTGTCTCTGAAGATCCAGTGCCTGCCAGCCCTCTCAGCTGCCTCTTCCCGGTCTTCCTTTCCACCAGACCCCATGAGGCTTTTGTTCCTTCGGTGTGCACACGCCTTCCTACTGGAATCTTCACCTTGAGTGTTCTTCTGATGGGAAGAATACGCTACGCCTTATTGTGAAGCTAGCTTCAGGTCTTGTTTATATGTTACTTCTTCATTGGGCAAAAGAAAATAAACCTCTTTTTGGTCTCCTCTTCATTGTAGAACTTCAGTGATTATTTGTGTAAGTACAGGTTTAACATGACACTCCCTCCGAGCTCTGCCACAGCAGGGCACATATTTCTTATAACTCAGTCTCATGATTGAGTTACTCTTGCCAAGTTACAGTGCCTGGCATGTTGGAAAGACACAGAACTTATTTATTGGATGGGTGATTGCAAAAACAGGTGTTCTGTAGATAGACATGGCACCAAACATGTAATCCTCAGTGTATAAATGTGAGTTTTAGACACCATTGGCTCTCTCTGTATTTATTGCGGTGGAGACCATGTCTAGCTCTGTAATTACCCAGGTGTATTGAGAGAGTCATTGGGCATCAACAGTTTACCTGCAGAGAGATCATGGGCAATGTACTGGCAGAGCCTGCTGGGACTGTGTTCCTGCTGAAAGCTTTCATTAGCAACTGAGATGAGGGCCTTGGTGCACTGCCCATCAGCCTGATAGGCAGCTGAAGGGCCTATTCAGGTGCAAGGTAATACGATCAGAGTCCGAAATGATCTCACAGCACAGATCAAGAAGAACACCAAAGAACAATATGTAATTCAAAGGAAATTTGAGAGCAAACCATGGGCTCCTCTGGATGCAACTGAGAAGATATGGAATGAGGAATCTTAAGACCTACATCTGACCAGTATGAGGATTCTAACTTACTAGCTGAGTCTATTTCATGGCATGCGTGTCAGGGACATTGATTTGATGTTGGGGTCCATCAATAGAAACAGTGTGCCAATACCTTTTAAAATCCCAGTTCTTCCCTGGGGGAACCACCCTTGCTCTGTCACGTCCAGCTCTCTAGAAACTGATGTGTAGAGAGATGTCAGGGGCCAAGTGGCTGCAGGGATTCCAAATTGTAGTATAAGAAAGAGTAAGAGTCTGAGGTTCCCAACATAACTACAGGGGATTTAGGAGAGTGCAGTGGGGCTGAGAAATATCACATGCAAGTGAGGGCTGTTAGATTAGGTCCCTTTGGTATAAAGTGTGTGGAGCACAGTGGGGGTTCCTCCTGGAGTTGGCACAAACCACACCCAAGCACCTGTTTTCACAGAGAGATCCTTTATTAAGCGGGGGAGAAACGTTAAAGTGGCTGCTTTTGACTCAAGTAGAAAAACAGCGGCCTGTGCAGGAGTAAATGTTAAGAGGAGAGGGGAGGTCTGTGTTAGAATGGGTTAGGATGTGGTGGTATATTTTGGGTGTGTTCGGTGGGTGAATGTGGGCGGGGGGGCGGACTTTTGATTGCTGGACTTCAATACTTTGAGAGCTGGATCTTGGCAGTCAGCCTTTTGGAGGAGGAAGAGGCCAAATTAGGAAATAGGCCTTGGTGGCTAGCTTTCTGCCGAGGGGATGGGGAGAAGGGCAAGGTCTGCCAGAGCCATGCTTGCCACTCCAGCCCAAGCTGGCCAGAGTTCCAAGAGTCCCTTGAAGGTGGATTTTGGGACAAATAAGAACTCTCCAGGGAAGTAGAGCTCAGTAGTACTTGAAGAGCAGAGGCATGGGTCAAGGGTGGGCTAGGAAGAGTTCATCCACAGGAAGCCAAATTTCTCTTAGGAAAAGGTAAAACAAGACCTGGGAAACTGAGTTTATGGAGGGCTTACTAGTTTATAAGGGGTCCTTGGTTCTCACAAAGATCTAAAAAAAAATTTATGTAACCCGGGCCTTAGCATGTTTGAACTGCTATACCAGAGATGAGTGAGCAGTTACAGTAACTATTTTGAAAGATCTTGTGAAGTTTGTTTTTCTGTTGGTTTACCTCAAGCTAGGGTCATTTGGGAAGAGGGAATCTCAACAGAGAAAATTCTACCACCAGATTGCTTCTAGGCTAGTCTGTGGGATATGTTTCTTGATTGCTAATCAGTGTATGAGGGCCCATATCACTGCGTGTGATGCCACGTGCAGGCAGATGGGCCTGGGCTGTACATGAAAGCTATAGAGCAAGTGCTGGTTTTTAAAATTATTTTGTTTTTAATGTGTATAGATGTTTGGCCTGAATGTATGTATGAACACCACTTGTGTGGTTAGTGCCCACGGAGGACAGCAGAAGGAGTTGGAGGTCCTGATACTAGGGTTACAAGTGGTTGTGAACTATCATATAGGTGCTGGGATTCAAACTTAGATCCTCTGTGAGAGCAGCCAGTGCTCTAACCACTGAGCAATCTCTTCAGCTCTGATTAAACTCCTTGATTTAAAGATTGCATTTTCTAGAGGAGATTATACAACACACTGGAATCAGGGTTGCCATATAAGCACAATGACCAAGGCAGTTTAAAACTGACTTGAATTTAAAGACATGGGTAGCTTTAGAAAGTGGAGCTGGGCTTGGCATTTATTAATACAATGGACTGTATATCTTGAGACTTTGAGTCAAGAAAAATCTCCCCCCTTTAGGTTACACCTGTTATGTGTCTTGTCAGACTAAATACATATATATACATATATATGTATGTGTATATACACATACATATGTATATCTACATATATATGGATATAAATACAGATACAGATATACACACATGGTCAGTTTGGGAATCAATTCCTTCTTATAAAAGGGAATAATGTCAATTTAAAACATTCCTTGAGCCAGACTTGGTGGCACAATACTAGGGTGGTGGCGGCAGGCAGATTTTTGTGAGTTCGAGGTCATCCTAGTTTGTATGTGAGTTTCAGGCCAGCCAAGGTTACATAGCGAGACCCTGTATCAGATACACTTATCACATTTCTCTCTCTAAGGCATAGGAACCATTGATGAAGAGAGGGTAGACAGGTTCCAAGAGCCAGAGGTGGTGATACTTCAGGGAAACCGTGTTCTCTGGACACAACATGATGGCTGACCATATGAACTCACAGTGATCTGTGGGAGAGTGCATTAGACCTGTGAAAAACTCAGGACAGACAAAATCCCAATACAGGAAGGTGGGCACAAAAATCCCACCCCAGCTGAGGATCTGCTGGCATCCGCTGTTGGGAAAGAGTCAGTGTTTGGTTTGCTCGTTTGTTTGTTTTGTTTTTTTACAGGACAAGCTCTATCCCAAGAGTAGCTGGGTAACACAAGCTGAACTAGTGTTGTGTGACAAGACACATTTGGGAGACACAACACCCGCACCTACTTACCCCAGATTGGGAACCCACAATAGACCAATGTATGGATACCCCAGTGTCTAACTTGGTGACCCACTGAGTTTTATTGGGTTACTTGCAGGAGTAGAAATGAGTCAAAGACCGTGCATTGCCAAGGCTCACCCAGCATAGATAAAGACTCAAAACGTCTAGGAAAGCCGAAGTACCCTGCATAGCCTGCAGGCAGATCACCTGGGTGGGCAATGTTCTTTCCAGGGCCTCAGATCTAAACCTCTTTCCGACAGGGGGTCTGGTCTCAAAGTCATCTTTGCAGCTTGGCTTGTCTGGCAGGGAGAAGTTAGTAAATCTCATTGGTTTCAGGACTTTCTGGAGCTATTTTGGGTCACTTTACCTACCAGTTTAAGGAGCTTCCTGGAGGATGGAATGTTTCAATCTTGGAGAAAGCTGTTACAAAACACCTGGGTGGATTTAAAAGAAAATGTGAAGTTGAATGGGTAGGGAGGTGAGGTTGAATCTAGGAGAAATTAGGGAAGAAGGGTAAATATGATCAAAATACATTGTATGAAATTCTCGAAGAATAAAATATGAATTACATCCTCTAAAGACTTAAGCTACCTTGGGACAGCTTTAGGCTTTAGTCTACGCAGGCTCCTGGTGGGGCTTACCTAGCATGATTTCCTGCTGTGTTATGGCCATAGCTTGGTGGCCGGAGCATTGTTGAGGGTATTCATCCACTTAACTTGTTACTCGCATTGTAGTTTTGGGAGAGGGTAAGTGATGTCTAGAAATATTCCCATTAAAAAAGCCAACCACGATCTTGTTTCTTTTAACACATTATTTCCGTTTTTCAAGTAAGCACCCTAGTGTTGGGAATTAGAAAAAAAATCCCAAAACCCAACTTGTTCTAAATACTGCCATTTTATTTTCAGACTCTCTTTTAATCATAGGGGCAAACTAAATTCAAGGTTCTAGGCTCTAGGGGAACTGGGGACTCCCAATAGCTGAACAGCTTCTATTGACAGGATAACGTGTCTGAGTCCAAACATCTCAGGGACAACTTGGAAGGAGACAGTTGGCTGAGTCCAGCTATCTCAAGGACAACTCCATCTTGTTAGCAGGGTTAACCTAAGGTCATGTTCCCAGGCCCAAGAACCAACTCTTATCCTAATTGGTGGAAAAATGTAATAATAACTTGGCACAGATGTTTATGATTTGTGAGCTTAAATATCCTGTGATTTTCTGGTTCATTGCTTCAGTTCAGCTCCTGAGTCTGTTCTGAGGTTCTGATTGATCAGTAGCAGGTTGATTACAATCCATTTTTGTCTTCTTTATTGACCTGGTGTTTGATTCAAGCCAAACCTAGAACACTAGGAAAAAGGGTAAGGTGTGGTTGAGTCATATGAAATGCTTAATAAGTTACCTGGAGGTGCTGGAGAGAGGGCTCAGTGAATAAATAGGAGTACTTACTACATTTGCAGAGGACCTGGGTTCAGTTCCCAGCACCCACACAGTGGCTCCCAACTACCTGCAACTCTAGTTCTAGGGGATGCGACATCCTTTCCTGGTCTCCAAGCACACTGCACACATGTGCTGTGTATACATATATACCATACATACATACGTGCAGGGAAACAATTCAATTCATAGAATTGAAATAAATAAATCATTTATAAAATAAAATGACCTTGACAGCATGTCCCCTATGGGGAGGTTCAAGGTAGGATCTCTATTCGTTACACACTTGGAAGAAATCACTCAGGATTCTTCACTGGCAAGATAAGCAGAGGTCCTGATTTCTGGTCTCAGTAAAGCAGGTTTGTTTTCTGTCCATCTCTTGGCTCACCTCTGAGGCTTACCTTTGCATCAGAATTCGAAGAAGCAGAGTGTGGTGCTTTTGCATCTAGCTAATTTGGTGAGTGCATTGTATACTCATCTCTGGCCTCTTCCTTAGCTCAGAAGTAGATATGCCATCATTTATTCAATATATAAAATGTATCCCAGTTAGCTGCATTCTCTAACAAAGGGTAACTAGCATGAACAGAATACTTTGGGAGAGTATTTCAGAATAACTTTTAGTAATAATAAATAGTAAAAAAGTACATAACTGGACCCAGTGGGCAGGGAAAATTAATTTTGTATTTTTCATTGAGCAGCTCAGAGTCAGGGAGACAAACAAAACCATATATTGGCATACGTCTACATATTGTCTAACGACATATTTTTTAATATTCAGGCTGCATGCTGAGCCGTGCAAATGTTTCAGAGATACCTGGGATGGGCTCCCAGTCCCCTGAATTGTATCCAAAGGATACTTTTATCCAGAGGAAGCTGTGAACATCTGGGTTCTGAGAACATTCTTGTTCGGGGAGGGAAGGCTTGTGTAAGCTTATGGGACTTTCCACCCTGACAGACTGCCAGTCTTGCAGCCAAGAGGCCTCCAAGAGCAGTCCAAGTGTGGCCTTAAGTTATCAAAGCCCTATTGTGAAATAAAAGCCCTAAGCAGGAGGTCACCATCTCAACAATGACTCATGTCTTGGGATCAATCGCAGATATCAGTGGAAAGTGGCCCTTCCCAAGTAGGAATACTGAGGATTGATTACTCCACAGTGCTTAGTTTGAAGGGTCCAGATCTGGTCTCTTAGGACAGTTCAGAAAAAGCAGTTTTGAGGGGCAATCCCACTGGCTATTCCTGGGAAGGGTGTGTCAAACCACGATTCTAAGTCAAAAGATGTAGGGGTGAGTGGAGGTGGGTGCGTTCCTCTGGTTTCCTTTGAGGAAGGCAACCTCCATACTGGGCCACCTCTCTGCCCAGCACATGACTTGCTTTAGATCCATCTCTGTCCGTAGATATTCTTTCTCCGTTCCCTGAGCCACCATCCAATCTGCCCCCATCCACTGGCAAGTCCTTCTAAGGTCTAGGGAGGCTTGGGAGCGGAGGAGTGTCCAGGCAATCCACATCACCAAGACCACTGCAGCCTGGCTAGAAGAGGGAGGACCATAGACTCAGCCACGGTGGGCGCGCCCTGCCAAGGAGGGCGGAGGGCGGAGCAGGAGAAGGAGGGAGAAGGGAGGGCATGTGAGCGAGTGAGACACAAGAAAAGCTTGCGCGCCACCGCCCTCCTCGGGAGAGAGGCTGGAGTGAGGCTGAGCGGAGAACCGCATTTCAATGAGGACCAGCTCCAGCGCATCAGTGCACTAGCGGCCGCAGCTTCCAGTCGCTCGTGCTCCGCAGCCCCAGCCGCGCCCAGCCCGGCGAGGACAGCTCCCGCAGCCGGCCACAGACAACCCAGCCTCCACCCTCAACCGGTGCGTGCTTTGCCTGGGCTGGGGAAGGTACGGGCAGGCCCTATGGTGCTTTCTGACCGCAGCCCTGGGAGCCCTGGCCAGGATGGACCCCACTGGGCGGCAGCCGCCCCGCCCGCCGTTCCTCGAAAGACGGCTGCCCTGGGCTGGCTACTTTAGTCCGGTCAGGAAGCGTTTTGTGCCCGCGGCCCCAGGGCTGCTGGCTCCTACCTCTTTTGTCTGGTGCCACCGGCTTTAAATAGGGAGTCTGGCGGGCTGGGCCCTCCAGGCTTCCCATCGCCTTGTTGTTGGAGATAGAGAGCCGCGGAGGAGCTGGGAGAGGCGCTTGTCATTGTCAGGACTGGCTGTGGAGCTAGGACCAAGTGGGCAAGGAAGGAGTGGCTGGGCCTGGCCTTTTATTGTGTGTGTGCTTTCCCTAGTATCCAGGAGGGTGGCATGTGCCTGGTGATGGGGGCTGCAGTGTAGGCGTTGCAAGAACCTTTTTTTGCATGTTCTCAAGTTCCTCTGGGGACAGCCAGGCAGCCTCGTGTACGAATTAGTACCTGCAGTGCTAAAAGCATGCAGAGAGGAAAAGACATTTTCCTTCTAGGGGGAGCGCACACACAGAGCCGCATTGCCCCACAAAAGAGGCTGCTTTTGAAAATCAGGTTTGTGAGGCATCGCCACTGGATTTGGCAAGGAAATCCTTGTGGGTGAGAGAAGTAACAAGAAGGTTTCATTCAAACAGGGCTCCCTCTCTGACTGCACCTGTGAATGTGTGCCCAGGTTACTGTGCAGGCACACTCAGCTGCCACACTGCAGGGTGTTCCGAAGGGGGAGGGGGGATCGTGTCATGACTGTTCCTAAATATATCGCCTTTCAATGGGAAAGGAAAGTAGGGCAGCATTTTAGGTATGGAATCTTTCATGAATGCAGGTTAGGAGGGATTTCAAGGGAGGTTATATGTTAGAAATTTTAAAAGATGCTCACACATCCTGCGATGTGCCGGCTTGGGTGGTGCACGCACTCAGGAGATACACATGCATGTCTTTCATTCCATGCCTCTCTATCCACCTGAATCCTAATCCAACTGCTAAAATATGCCTTGGGATTTCCAGATGTTAGATTGTGTGTGTGTGTGTGTGTTTCTAAATTGCTGACATGGGAGCACATTCACAGAAAGGTAAATATAGATATTCCTCAGAAAGATGAGAAATCCCACAACAAGCAACATGGGAACTGCTTTCCTGGCTTTGTAATATTTACGGACAATGATAAGAAGTCCATGCCCTTCCCCACCTACCGTTTGTAGTCTCTGTGGCTGAGAACTCTGAGCATCTTCTTGGTGCCTACACTTGTATCCAGAGACTTCTAGCCTCCCATGCTCTGTGAATGCTGGCCAAGTGTGTTCTAGCTAGCTTCCGCTATAAGAAGTGTGAACCTGTGGAAGCCCAGAGAATTTTCTTCTAGAGTTCTTAGTTCACATGTATGAGTAAGACTCTGAAAGCTGCACCCGCAGAAGCGAGGGGAGGGCACCTGTTTCCAGAAGACTGAAGTGTGCATTGTGGGCTTTGGCTTTCAGTTGGTGGAAGCTGTGGCTTTGGCTGCTCTTTCACTTCGAGCATAGTTCTGCCATGCTGGCCCCATCACTACCTGCTCACTGGTGGGGAACAGGAGATGGAATGCCTGCCCTAGGTGAACCAGTTATTAAAATGAACCAACTCTTCTGCTTTAAATAGATTTCCTACCATTTAGTGTGGGCCCTTGATCCTAATAGTATTCCCAGTTCGGACCACTGCCAAAACTTTTTTGGATTTTGCCAATTGTGAACCACTAAAGACCCCTGGAACTTTATGTCCTTCATCTCTGGTCACATAACTGTGCCACTCTTTGCTCAGTTCCCCTTTATTTCCAACTTGGGAGGAAGCCCTTAGGAATGGAAGACTGGCCAGTACCTTTAAAAAGAAAATGAACACAATCAAAAGTCCCCTTGGTGTTTACTATTAAAGTTCTGATGAGCTTAGCGTGTGGGCACTAAGTGCATGCTGTGTGGGCATAACATTGAAATTTCCTCCATCCCCTTCCTCACTCAACCCACTCACCTTTTTGAAGACTGACTACTTAACAAAGATATGAACAAAGTAGGAGCAGATATCAGTATCAGAGTAGAATTTTTGGTTCTACTACATAGCTAATACCCACAGGACTGGTTCCAGTGTTGAGTATTTTGAATTTATTTACTTAAAAACCAACAAAACCACTTTATAGCTAGTATAGCTTTTATAAAGATGCAGAATTGGGTTACAATTGATTATTTATGAAGCACGAGAGACAGTTTTTCTGCTTGAAGTGAAGATACTCTGAACTCAAACTCGGGGTCTTAATTACACTATGCTTCCTCTGTGTTCCTAGGCCTCTCAATGGACTTAACAAAAGAGAGGTGTCCAGTACAAAGTCCAGACAGGTGTGGTGGCTTCAAAACCCACGTTTTCCATAGGAACAAAACCTAGTGTCACAGGGTTGGGGAGCAAGAGCACCAACTTTGGAATCCCGATAAATCAAACTTGAAAATCCAATTCCCTCAGTTGTAACCTGGAGACACTGGGTAAATCCCATTTCCCTAGCTTTGATGAGACTACCTGCCTTGTGGGAGCTGTGTGAGTTTTAGATAAGGGTTCTGTTTGTGTCTCTTCTCTCATATAACTGATCATTGAACCATCAAGTCATCAATATTGCTTTCTTGTACTTGATTCATTTCTGGAATGATTCCTACAAATTCTCTAGCTATGATTTCATGTGTGAACTTTCTTATTACAAGTTTTAGATGATTAACTAAGTTAGAGCTTTTTGAGATAGGGTCTCGTGTAGCTCAGGTTGGCCTTGTAGATACTATTTGTGGCCGAGGATGGCTCATCATGCTCAGTTTACACAAATTTTAAATTAAACTGGCTTTTCAACAGAAAAGTAAACTTTAGTCTCTCTGAGTGGCTCAGGGGTCAGCTGGCTGAAGGGGAAGGAAAAGTCACAAGAAGGGGCAGAAGTTTTGCTGAGTTTCACATCAGTGACTTGGGAAATAGCGGAAAGCTTGGTTCTTCCTTTGGATTCCTACCTCACTTATTTCAGCGTGCCTGAAATTTCATCATGAAAAATGTATCCTTTTGATGTAGGTTTTCCAACTTTCCAGATTGTTGTGTTGAACTGATATTCCTTCAAGGGTGCCAGTTCGTTATCAGTTCACTTCTAGCAAGAGTGGATTTATCTAATAAACAGATGCCTTCCTTGCAAAAGGGAGTAGTAGATGATTCTGTTTCCCCCTAGTTACCTTTGTGCCAAGGTCAGGAATAGAAGACACATTTTCTGTAAATAAATCAATACTCCTCCTATGAAAGATTTATAGGTATTAATAGTAAATATGAATGATGAATTAGATACTATCCCTACTCCTGTTTATAACTGAGTCATACAGGTGCCAATCAAGTAGATTTCTAAGGCTATACAGTTGGTGCTAGGCCAAGTGTGTTCAACAGCCTAAATGATGTCTTCAGCCCCTTACCCACACTCTCCCCTCTTCTCTCTTCTTTCCCTTCCTTTCTACATCTTACCCTTTCTCTCCCTCCCCGACCATCTTTTTGTCATCTTCTCTTTTTATCCCATTTTATTACTAAGCACAAGCAAAGGGTTGAGATGAAATCATACTTTAGCATATGGGATACATGTTTATGTTCAAAGTCTTTCTTAAAAGTGCATAGACCCTCCGGATTGATTTAATTTCCTTTCCGCCTGGCCATAGAAGAACATATTAAAGCTCCTACAGTCTGATCCCCCCACTTCCCTCTGCTCCTCATCTTTCTACCCCCTGCTTAGTACATGAAAGCTCTTCTCTCTTTTTTAAACCTGCTTCCGGGATTGGCACACTACCTGGGCACAGTTCACAGTGAGCATTGTAGTCAGGCAAAGCTGGGGGTGTGGGAGGTGGGAGTTGAAATTACTTTGGGAAATTTAAGAAGAAATATTCCAGGCCTCAGTTTCTGGACCTATAAATAGGGAGGGTGACACCTTGAGAGGATGTGATTGCAGCCTGAGGGATGATAGGCAGGCAATAGTGGGGGTTGTTGCATATAACCAAACTGTGGTTGAGTAATAGGCCACCACTGAGATCTGGTTTTTTTTTTTTTTCCGTTCTTTGCTTCTTCTCCTCCTCCTCATTCTCTCCCACTCTACAACCCAAATACATCACCAGTGTTTAAACTCAGCTGCTCTCAGAGACTCTCAACCCACGATCTTCATGTAACCGGTCTGTATCTCTTTCTGGGGCTCACAGGTTGCATACGCAAGCCAGCCATGTCGTTCGGCAGAGATATGGAGTTGGAGCATTTCGATGAGCGGGACAAGGCGCAGAGGTACAGCAGGGGGTCCCGTGTGAATGGCCTGCCCAGCCCCACACATAGCGCCCACTGCAGCTTCTACCGCACCCGCACACTGCAGACGCTCAGCTCTGAGAAGAAAGCCAAGAAGGTTCGATTCTACAGAAATGGTGACCGCTACTTCAAAGGAATTGTGTATGCCATCTCCCCAGACCGCTTCAGATCCTTCGAGGCCCTGCTGGCTGATTTGACCCGAACTCTCTCGGATAATGTGAATTTACCCCAGGGGGTGAGAACCATCTACACCATCGATGGACTCAAGAAGATCTCCAGCCTGGATCAGCTGGTGGAAGGTAAGCCTTTGAGAACCTCTGGGGACCCTGCAGGCAACTAAGGCCACCGAGGGTCACTTGTCTTTCAGCCCATGGCTAGGAGCCTCTACTGTTTAACATGCTTAAATTGCCTGTTCTGTAAAAATGAAAAGAAGGTGAATGGTCTTTGGCCAGTAGCTCTTAATAATGGCAGGAAGAAGGAAAAGGTATTAAATCCCAGAGCATTCTATCTGCTTTCTCAAACCCACACCCTATTGATCTTAAAAGCTCACTTTTGTGTCTTAAGTTGTATAGCTCAGAGTTCAGGGCTATTTCTAGGCACCAACTGAGCTTTTGGACCATGATGTCCAAATGTTCTTGAACCAAGGATATGAAAGTTTAGAGTAGAGAGGAAATTTGGAAAGATTAAAAAAAAAAAAAAACAGTCATTTTATCACTGGAGACATGAGATCAGAAAACTCAAATAATATGCCTATGGTTATATGGTAAGTTAGTGGGGACCACTGAACCAAAAATGGGGTCATTTGACAATGTTTCCCACTGGGTGCCTTTTGGGGGGGTGTTATTGTCTTCCTGGGGCATTCGAGGACAGGAAGAAATTAGTCTGTTTATATTATTTTAAAACCCAGTTCATGCTAACAGATAATCTGTTGTGGACATTCAATGTGAATCCGGTATAGTTTTGTTCCAGGGACAAAGCTTGGTTCCTTGTAAGTGATACATTGCCCGCCTCTCATTCATGTTTGCCTTGGCTCGTTCATCATTTGAACACAGCATGGAGCCTTTTACTGCCATAGGAATCGTAACTATGTTAATGACTTTGGGTGCAGTAACTGGTGCGGAGCATCCCTAAGCTTCCATTGGAAAAGATTTCCTGAGCTTGAGGTTTGAAGGCAAAGCACAAATTCATCAGGACAAATACAGCCTAATGTCACTCTGATTTTAAATCTCTTCCTGCAGGATTTGGCTAGGCCCCACTGTCCAGCTGTGTCCTGGACTTGTGTAGGTAGCAGGGAACATCCCATCCTGCCATCAATTGGATTGGAGTCCAGGTTTGCAGTCGCACACAGGCGACACACAGGCAGAGCTCCCTTGTCTTCCTCTATAGCTGGCTGGGGCTGACTTGTGTGTGACTTCCCCTCAACCCCTGCTTTCCCCTGATCCCTTGGCAGGAGTGCCAGTCCAGGCACAGTAGGACTGGACTCAAGCCGGTGCCAAGCAGCCTGAGCTGTGTGTGTTTACTTTTCGGGAATTCACATCTCTTTGGTGGCCTGTCCCCCTGCCAAGACGCCTGTAGCTTTGGCTCTTTTCCTTCTATTCAGAGGTCGGTACTTCCAGCAAATTAAAGGGAAAGAGTGACATGAAGCCTCTTTCTGTCAACTTTGATTTTTGTGCCACGTCCTTTATACGACCTTGGTAAATACAAGGGAAAGTAAAACATTTGGTGGCATTTTCCAAGGGCTCTGTAGCAAGATCGGATGAGTCAGGTATCTAACCGGTGAACAAGGCCTCCTGTGTGGGGTAATGGTGTTGTAGGAAAACGTGCTCAGATCACAGCATGTCCTCATAGAGCTGGGGATGGATGCCTCATTCTATCCTAGAGTCACTTGAGTGGCATCTTGAAGGCAGAGCTACTTCTGTTTTTAACACTCAAAATTGATCTGCCCTCGCCATTCCCATTGATCAAAGAGTGGCCATGGGAAGAGGCTGATGATGGTATTGCGTTCCTAGCAATGGCATGGCTGCCTAGCACCACCGCTCCTCACGCTCCTGTTCATTTTGCCATAATATGATGACTGCTATTGTTGTCTTGGTCAATGACAGTTAGGATGGCTGAAGTTACTGAGAATGTGTTCAGCCCTCAGAGCCCTCCTGAGTATGTGAGTCCTTGTGTTCTGCACAGTGATCCTGAGAGGGCAAAATCACATAGCTGGAAGTGGTCGAGGTGGGATTTGAACCCAGTAAGGTGCTCACGTGCATTATGCTGTGAATTTAGCTCCTACAGAAGACACTTTTATGCTTGTTTCAAAATGTTGTCTTCTGATGTCTTTGGATGTACTGGGAAGGAAGACATTCTAGTTCAAATTTATCTAAAAACCACTATTCCTATCCATGGTAGTGGATACCAATGAAATATTTTTGCTCTATTTCTTTAAAAACAAATGTTTTTTATTTTGTTTTTACAAATGTTTTTATGTATTATGTACTTAATTCTAAAAGTGGAAACTGCTGATCTCAGAAACACATTCATCTTTTTAAAATATTTATTTTATATGTACAAATTTTTTGTCCACATGTTTGTATATGTACCATGTGTTCAGTGCCTGCAGAGGTCAGAAGAAGGCATTGGATACTCTGAAACTGGAGTTAGACATGGTGTGAGACACCATGTGGGTGCTGGAAACTGAACTTAGGTCCTCTGGAAGAGCATCAAGTGCTCTAACTCATGAGCTAATTTTACAGTTCCCAAAGTCATCCTTTGATTTTTCTCTCAATACCACTCCCCCAACATAAATGATTGCTGATGGAATATTCTAATGTTTAAAATTGTTTTAACTTTTTCTTTTCAATACACTTTATTTTTCTTGTTGAATGATATCTTTGGTGCATGTGTGAGTCTACATTCTTTTTAATTTCCAGTTAAAACTTTTTTTCTATTTCATAATACTGACAATTAGCATGCAGCTGCTCTTAGTGTTTAAATAGCTGGAAATTCATTGATATTTGCTTTCTTGTCTATTACATTTTTGCTTAGCCCATTAAAATGCAAGATGTTGCTTCATCCTCATTAGACACATATCCCTCACTTTACATACTAATTTATGCAAACATCAGTTCATGATATCAGCTTTCCATTTCCCCTCCTGGTATGACAGTGTTGGAGTTTTAATTTAAACCTCTTTAGTCAATGCAACGACAAGTATGTTTGGCTTGCAATTATTTTTTAAGGTTTGTTCTTTCTCACTTGATCTTGGGCTAAAAATTCCAAGTAACTATGACAAATGTGGGCTTTATTTATAAATGCTATGGGCACTTTCTGTTTTATTATTAGACTCTGATCATTATGCATAAGCATGCTCGAGGCACACTGATAGAGCAGTTCTGAGCTCAAATTATGTAACAAGCGAGTGTGTGTTTGTGCAAACACGTGAATATATGTCTGTATCGGCATGTATACATGCGGGCATGCTAACATATGTATACTTAAGAATGTATTGACATTCCCAAGCATTTACTTTCAATATGGTCTTGGCATGTTTTCACAAATCATGACGCTCACTAAGGACAGCTGTACTGTAGCTGTGTCTCTGCAGTGGCTCACCTGGGGTGTGGCCTTCTTCTCCAGTTTTGAGCCATTTCAATTCTACTTTAGGGATACAGCTGTTGGGGATAAATTACAGTACCACACCCAAATCCTTTAAACTCTTCAGAGAGATGTAGCAGGATCTCGAGCAATGACTGGCTGATTCCTCCCCTGCATATGTATATGTGAGGTGGGAGTGAGATGTCAAAGCCTTTCCTTCTCGGGGTACAAGTGACAGAGATACCTAGTGCCTGGATATCGATAAGTGGGGTGCTTGTCAGGTCAGCTCTGTTAGAAACGGTGGAATGCGCCTCTTGCTCCCTTCTAACTTGTGTCTCGGCCTCTCATTGGTCTTTTCAGAAGTTGCCTAACTCCAGAGCCGTAGAAAGGCTCTGTCCAATGAACTGAATTTCACCCCACAGTTAAGTGATTTCTCTTCAGTCTTGACTTCCGCTTGCCTGACTCTCAGCATGGATTTCTTTCTAACATGGTGTAGCTTCTTCTCTTTCTGTAGCTCATTTGCTTTCACAGGCGCTTTCTCTCTCTCTGACATATCAAAACTTTAAAAATTAATGTCTATAAAGCTCTAAAGCAGGTTTTCCATAAAAGCCCCAGAGGCAAGTTGTTCCTTGGTGTTGCCAACAAATTACAATCTACATGTAATCAACCCAGAATCCAGCTCTGTATGTGTCTGGCTCTGCACCTTGTTTTTCATGTAACATTATCACCTTAGAGACCCTTTCCTATGAGTAACATTCAAGCCAAGTATGTCCTTTCTATTTGCTGCACAGCAGTCCCCGTAGGAATATCCCCTAATTCACTTAATCAGTTTGCTCTTGGTGAGGTTTTAGGATGTGTGCAGCCAGCACACTTGGATTTGTTGTCTATTCGTGTTGGAGGTTGTTTTTAGGAGGATATGCATAGGAAATGGTTGGATGAAGGTAGGAGAGTATTGGAGAATTCCTATTCATCATGGTGGTTCCAGTTTATACCCTTGCCACCTCCAAGGAGACAATGTTACCCTGTGGCTTGCCATTTGCCAACCCATCAAGAGAACAATTCTACCATATTGTGGTTTTAATTTCCATCATTTCATGTGTTTAAGGAGGCATTTATATATTTTTCTATGTTTTTTGCTTTGTAACTTTTGTCTTTTTCTGCCACATTGGCATCATCTTTACTGACATAGGATCTATTTTTTAAAAGTATCATTCTTTTGTTTTAATGAATGAGCCTTCTCTATATTCATCTTAACCTAGTGACTTTGTGGATTGTGTTTTCTGTCATTCAAATTTATACAAAAATTATGTAATCAAATCTGCCAGTCTTTCAATTTGTGGCTTCGTTTTCATGCCCGCTGGGTTCTGTGTGCTGTGTGCTCTGAGGTCAGGAAGTTATTTCTCCTTATTTTCTTGCTGTATTTTCATTAAAGCATTTTGAGAGAATATTGATATAGTATGAGAATTGAGGACTAGACTTTACATTTTAGATAAAATCATTTGTGTAAATTACAAATATTTCATGTAGAAAATAACTTGGTCTCACAGAAGTATCATGATTCAGGTGTCTTGTTCTCCCTTTGACCAGCTTCCACAATAGAAGGTCTACAACCTAACACAGTGTGCAGAGAAACAGGACACAGCGACACAACGACTGAGTCCCCTCAGTTTCCCCACGGAGGTTGGGGATTTTGTTGTTGTTATACAACCAGACACTGCCTTCAGCTGCTGTGTCTGTTTCCTCGGTCAAGCAGTGACAGTTCTTGAGAGTTTGAATACTGTTCCACTAGCTTGCAGAATGACCATTTGAGGCCCAGTTTGGTATTGAGTGTTTAATGTAGGGATTCAACAGAAGTAACTTTACACCACCCTGATGGTCTTATTTCAGAGAAATGTTCTGATTCAAGTCCTACCCAGAGTCAGCCATTTAAGGTGAATCTTTATTCCAAAGTTACTATCTTCCTTTTGGCCATGAGTGTTTAGAAGAATCTCGAGTCCATGTAGATGTATTGTCTCTCCTTGAGCTACTGCTATGCATCTGGGCGGTTATCAGCAGATCAGTAGGAATTCTTGCTGTGATTCTGTATTTATGAATTTCTATTTTTGCCTGCCACACTCTAGATATGCTACCTTCCTTCAATTTACCTGTCTCTGGATCATTTTCTGTGATCTTACTAGTTCCCATTATTTTAGGTCACTATTAAATAGTGACAGGTCTCTTGAAATGAGCCCCCTTCTTTGCACTCTTAACAACCTGGGTGTACTTGGCTGAAATGAACACTTAGACTCTTCAAACTCACAAGAGCAAGTGTGAAATCCTCTCTGCCACTGTCCAGAATGTGTTTCTCTCCTTCTGTTAAGGTTTTTACTGAGTGGTGTCACCACCTGCTAGTTTACTAATATTTGTGAATTCCTAAAAAGGTCCTATGTTAAAACCTAACCACTGACAGGATGGTGCTAAAAGACAGAAAGTTTGGTGACTGGGTCATGAGGATGGACTCACAAATAGGAGCAGGTGCTGACTGAAAGAGGCCTAGGAGAAGTGTCTTGCCCAGTCACTCCCAAGAGACACAGCAAGATGGTGCCATCTTTAAGGAAGGGCTCTCCCAAGTCCCCAGAGTTTCAATCTGGGTCTGCCCACTTTCTAGAACCTCCCAAAAGAAATGCTTGGAATTTTTAAACCATCTGGTCCATGGCACTCTGACATGGCAGCTCAAATAGAATAAGATGCATCTAATTTAACATTGCCTGTGTCTTCTCTCCGTCTCATCTTTTGAAGCCAGATGACACCAAACCTTTTTTGTTCTGTTTGAGGCATTTCTTCAATTTTTTTCTCTCCTTCCTCTTGCTACATGAAGTGTTCCAAGACTTCCATACTGTGGAGTAATTATTTCACCTGTATTCAGGACTGAAAGAGAAATACATACTTCTATAGTAAGCACTGTAGAAAATTTGAACAATGGGGAATAAAAGCAAAACTGCCTCATCTTTTTCCAACTTAACTGCAACCCCTATTTTTTTCTGCCCCAGATTGCTTTTATGTTATGAGCACCATGATAGAAAGCAAACTGGGGAGGAAAGGATTTATTTCAGCTTACATCTCGTAGTCCGTCATGGAGGGGCGTCAGGGCAGGAACTCAAGGAAGAAACCTGAAGGCAGGAACTGAAAGCAGAGGCCATGGAGGAATCCTGCTCACTAGCTTGTTCCTATTGCTTGTTCAGTTGGCTTTCTAATATAACCCAGGAACACCTGCTCAGAGGTAGCACCACCTACAGTGGGCTGAGCCCTTGCAAATCAATCACCAATCAGAAAACCCCTCTACCGACTTGCTTATTGGCCAACCTGATGGAGGCATTTTCTTAACCAAGGTTATTCTCCCCAAACAACTCTAGTTAGTGTTCAGGTGGCAAACAAACAAACAAAAATCTAACAAGGATGGCTTCTCTTCTATCTTAGACTCTAACAGGTATGTACCTCAAAGGCACATATATGGAATCATGGATAGGAGCCCACGCTCTGGAGTCAGCCCAGTCACTGTTTGGATCTTGGTTTTATCCTTACTAGTCATGTGATCTTGAGTAAGCGACCTAGACCATTATGCCTCAGTGTGCCCTTCAGAGGGAGGCACGCTTGTATTGGATTCACAGGCTGTGGTGTGGTTTGCAGGCGAGATAGCGTGCATCAGATGGCTTGTCTGCTGTACGGAGGACTTGCTTACTACGTGGTTACGAGCAAAGCTGCTTCTGGCCACTTGTAGAACAACTGCGCATTTGAGATCCCTTCATCTCCACTGTCTATGGGGAAGGTACTAGAGAACGAACCTAGGCCTGTGTGCAATTAGGAACATACTCACTCACCAAACTGCATTTCCAGGCTTTGTAATTTGACCTCTACAGGAACTCAGTGACATTTCATTGAGTAAACCATTACACGAAATCTAAAGGACTAGTCCAAGCTCACAAGCTTACACAACAAAATCTTGAGCCTGAGTTTCCACATAGTTCTTCCCACTGCTAAGTTCATTCATGATCCTTCAACAAACCTTGAAAAATACCCTGTCACAGCATCATATATGTATATGCATTTGTATGTATATGCACATGTATATGTGATACTTAGATCCTGGTGAAAATAGAGCTGGAATAAGTCAGACTCTGCTGATTTAAGGGGCTTAATATTTTTTAGTTTTACGGGTTCTTCTGTGGCATAAGTGCATGTTTGAGAGAAGTGTTTTAACCTCTTAGCAAAATAAATGTTGGCACACATTTTGTGCTGGTTAGTTTTTTTTTTT
>NW_022196898.1:5796169-5804730 GCF_008632895.1 Mastomys coucha
ATCCAAGAAAAGGGATTAAGAAATGTTTTTAGAGTCAGTTATTTTATAATTTGCTGCCTCTCAGCACCTGTATTGTGGTCTTTTGAAAATCTATATATTTTCAGACCAAGTGTCTCATTAACATACTCTGGAGTCATTTATTAATAAACGTTTTGTGATATTACAGTGCGTTTGTGATACTACACGTTATAGGCTGGTCATTCTCTTCATTTTTGCCAATCAGCAAGTTTGAACCTACTTCCTTGTGTGTGTGGCTTGGTCACCATGATGTAGACAGCAGAAAAGAAGGGTTATTATGTTGGCTGGCTTTCATGATTCTATCTGGCCAAACAGAATCTTTATAGTATACTCTCATTAAACTTATATATTACCTGTCTAAGAAACTGTATACTGATTCATTTTTAGTTTTCAAATTATCTCAGGTACCAAATAAATGTGCTTCTAATTTTGAAGTTTGCTGAAAATTTAAATGCCCTTAAGTATGGGCATTTAAATGATTTAAATTTAAATCATTTAAATTATTTAAATGATTTAAATTATTTATTTAAATTATAAAATTATTTAAATTTAACTTATTTAACTTATTTAATTATTTAACTTATGAAAAGATAATCTCAATTTTAAATTCCAGTTCTTTTTCTTTCAGAAGCTGATTCATGTCTATAGGTATTTCTATCAGCAGCCAAAGGGAGAGACATGTTTTTGTTTTTGTTTTTTGTCCCCTCCCAAGATGCCAGTCTACATCAAAAGAAAGATATTAGAAGTGAGAAACAGTGGGTTTTGTTTTAATTCATTCTCAATCATTCTTCCATTGATTTAAAAGTCATAGGTAATTCTTGCCTCTACATAGAAAATGAGAAATGAAAGACTGAATGTGGGGGAAGAAAATGGGTTTCCGTGGGTGTAAATTTGAAATTCTCTCTCTCTTCCTCAGGTGAAAGCTATGTCTGTGGCTCCATCGAGCCCTTTAAGAAGCTGGAGTACACCAAGAATGTGAACCCCAACTGGTCAGTGAACGTCAAGACCACCTCAGCCTCCCGCGCAGTGTCTTCCCTGGCTACTGCCAAGGGCGGGCCTTCGGAGGTTCGGGAGAATAAGGATTTCATTCGACCCAAGCTGGTCACCATCATCAGAAGTGGGGTGAAGCCACGGAAGGCTGTCAGAATCCTGCTGAACAAGAAGACGGCTCATTCCTTCGAGCAGGTTCTCACTGACATTACCGATGCTATCAAGCTGGACTCGGGTGTGGTGAAGCGTCTGTACACCCTGGATGGGAAGCAGGTAGGAGCAGAGCATCAGGACTCTGATTTTATGGGCAAGAGCCAGGAAATTGGGAGTGAAGGCTATACTTGGCACACAGTGTGGACCTTAAGCACATGTTTTGTTGATTGTAGAAGGGACTGGACCAAATGGGCAGTGGTGGCACAAGCCTTTAATCTCAGCACTTGAGAGGCAGAGGCAGTCGAATTTCAAAGTTCAAGGCCAGCCTGGTCTACAGAGTAAGTTTTAGGACAGCCAGGGCTACACAGAGAAACCCTGTCTCGGAAAAAACAAAAAACAAAAAACAAAGCCAAAACAAAATTAAAAAAGCTAAAACCAAAACACTTGTTGATCTGAGGCTACTTGAATATTGGTACTAGACAGGATTAATCATCATGATAAAGAGGGGAAACTGTCTTTGAAGAGTAAATCATTATTTTTATTATTGCAGTAGTTATTTGCTTAGCATAGTAGTGCTGTTCTGTCTTTTGTTTTCAAATTTGTCTTATGTCATTTAAGGCCTGTAAGAGCCTTAAAGCTAAGATGCTGAGAGAAACCAAGGCTGATAGGAGAAAATAGAAATCATTGGTTGAGCTAAATCACAATTTATGATTCTATGTCTCAGAAATGTTCATTAGTCAGCTTCAATTGAATTGTGGAGATTTTTTTTTTAAATAGACTAGCTAAGGAATGGCATGAGTCTATCTGGGCTACTTCAAGGTTTGTCAGGACACAGATGGGAAACTGCAGGAAAACTCCACACTGCTCATTTGCACGCATGTTTGCTACTCATTTGGAGGTTAATGATGCCATTTTGTTTGTGATGATCACTTTCAGCATTATTACCTTTGCTTGAAATGTATGTTTTTGCAATATATTTTATCAGTATTTAAATTTTTCATGCACTATATTTGATCATATTCACCCTCTACTATTTTTCTTAACGTCTCCCAGGCCCACCCCACTTCCTCCCTCCCTTCCAACCTCATGCACTTTATATATATTTTTTAATAACCCACTGAATCCAATTTGTGCTGCTTATATATTTAAGGGTGTAGGATCATCCACTGTAGCATGGTCAACTTCCTGGGGGCCTCTTACCTCTAAACCATCTCCCTTCCCCAGAAACCATTTCTGAAATGTAGTTTTTAATGTGGTTCTTTTGAACAGCTTTTTATAATTTGAAGGCAATTTGAAGGATTTGCATGATTTAGCTCATCTTAAAATCTAAGCTAGATTCATAATGAAGAGACTCGTTGTATTAAGTAGAACTCTCATGAAAGTTCCTGAAGGCTAACACAACCAAACGTTATGAATGAGAATAGATGCTAATACTATGAAATGTGTCAGTCATGAAGAATCACTCCCCCAGGGATCCATTTAAATGTCCTAACTTATTAAAATTCATTAGGAACAAAGAGCATGGCGGCGTTGTCTGTATTGACCATCTTCTGCTTGTATCATAAAACGTGCATGTAGATAAGGATTTGTGGGGTGCTATTCTCCGTCTTATAGATCTAAGAGGCCTGAATGTCATCTGTGTATCAGCAGCCAGCAAGTCCACCAAGGGACTGTGAGTTATGGTGTCAGCAAAGAGATGAACAACACATTTAGACATTTCAGCCCATCGCAAGTTGTACAAACATCCCGTAGTTCTGCATTTTTCTGAGCTGATTTTTTTTCAAGATGGGCGTTTACCTGTTTTCAGAAAAAAGTAGAATTCTAAGACAAAAAAAAAATACATGTTTGGGAAGTGTAATGGGGGGGGCTATGTGGGTAGAGGAAGGGGACCAGCAATGTCAGGCATGGAGGACGCAGGTGGGCAGCAGGGTACAGACATGAAAGAGAATAAAGTGAGGAGTGAGACTAGCTAAGAAAGCTCTAACGATGTCTCTTACTTTGATTGTTAATTAATTCAAAAGAATTTCCAGTTATTTATGAGTGTTCCTCCCCTTCCCTCCACCTTCTCTTCTGCTTTTTCTCATTTAGATTTTGGGGTATTCAAAAATCTCTATATACTAAGTCACTGAGTCAGGGGCCACTGCTTCAGCTAATTCTTGTAGCAACTACTCATTTACTTTCTCCTGAGTTGATAGAATGTTCTCAACTGTTTCTTCTTTTCTGAATTCCCCTAATGTCAACATTTCATGGTGGCTGTGTTTCCAATGGACTAATGTGAACAACCAATGTGAATAATTCAGTACAATTGGAAGTAATCCAATGTTTAATACTCAAAGACTGGGATTCAAATCTTGGTTTTGAAACAGATGATTCTGAAAACATATGACTGAGCTTCATTTTAATCACCAACAAGACATGGCTATTATTACTCTTGTGTTGTAGATCACTTATGGTTTCAGCCCCTGACAGTGTATGTGATAGAATCGCTGAAGTATAATAATTATAACAGGTTTCTTGAGCATTATTCTAAGCATATGGCATGGATGAGCATGTTTAATCCCTGCAACAGTTGGATTCTTGTTCTTATGAAATAGAGAAGTGTACAAAAACATATTTGTTAAACACATTAAAAACATGTTTAAAGACAATAGTAGAGTTGGAATTTGAGCCGGTGATACTTGGAGACTTGTGCTGGTAATCATTATATCAGGGCAGATCAGCTCAAACCATGGAATACGTGCAAAACTATTAAGGATTTTTTTCCAAGACAGAGTTTCTCTGTATAGCCCTGGCTGTCCTGGAACTCACTCTGTAGACCAGGCTGGCCTCAAACTCAGAAATCTGACTGCCTCTGCCTCCCAAGTGCTGGGATTAAAGGCATGTGCCACCACTGCCCGGCCAAGAAAATTTTTAAATGGAACAGTGGCAGACATATTTCCATCATCCCAGGGAGAATTCATAAAATAAAGAATAAAGTATTTTAACCCACGTATTTGCAGGTGTTAGTGGCCAGGTTGTCCATTCTTTTGGGCCAGTAGCAAGGCATGACTTTGTGGTAGGAACTCAGGCAGGTGGGCAAAGTCATTCATCTCAAATCCAGGAAGTGATGAGAAAGGGGTCGTGAAAGGCCTGAAATCCTCTTCGAGAGTATATCTCCAATAACCTAAAGATTTTCAATGAAGGTCAACTTCTTAATGATTCAACCACCTGCTCATGGAGCCAGCCTGGGACACAAGCCATTAAGAAACAGGCCTGTGAGGGATGTTCAAGATCTAAACTGTAATGGAAGCATTTTCCCAAGGAATCTCATTTAACATTTTCAGGATAGGGATGGATGGATAGATAGATGCAGGACAGACAGATAGGTATGCACATCATCAAGAAATATGGTAAATCATACCCATTACAGCTATCCTGACTACTGAAGTTGACTGTATTTTGTTAAGCACAGTTGTCTGTGCAGAATTAGGTGATAGAATCAAAGAACACGAAGAATATTTGCTTGAATTCCAAATAGGAAATAAAAAGTCTTTCATGGACCTCAGGAGTTTTTGAGTCATTTCCCTTCTAAAGGGAAATCTGCCCCATAAATAGTTTGTTCAAGTACAATGTACAGTTCTGGCAGAGACTGAGGTTGGGTAAACCTATGAGAAGCTGCCGGTTTCTCTCAAGCCTTCCTAGGTCGTGACACTCAGTGTGCGGGAATGGCGTCTTAACTCTGTGTCTCGGATGGGTTTCTATTGCTGTGATGACCACGGCCAAAAGCAACTTGGGAGGAAAGGACTCATTTTATGCATGACTCAGTTGTCACACTCCACTGCTGAGGGAAGCCAAGGCAGAAACGCAAGGAAGGTAGCTGGAGAAAGGGATTAAAGCAGAAGCTATGGAGGAATGCTGTCCACTTCCTGGTCCTCAAGGCTTGATCATCTTGCTTTCTAATCCCGCTGCTCCAGGAACACCTGCCCAGGGGTGGCACCACACACCGTGGGCTGGGACCTCTCACATCAATTGTTAATCATGAAAATGCACTGAGGGCTTGCTCACAGGACAGTCTGGTGGAAGAATATTCTCTACGGAGTTTCCCTCGAAATGACTCTAGGTTGTATCACGTTGATATAAAATTAGCCAACACACTCAGTACATGATGGCACAGGCACCTATGTACTGCCAGCAGGAATCAACCTTTTGATGATTTGTAGCAAATTTTATTAGCACCACTCTCTAACCAACTAAGTGACTTCTGCCACTCATTTATTTATTTTGATTTGCTTAACTGAGGGAGTATCAGAATTGGATGGAAAATCCAATTTGCAATAAATACTAAAAGATAATATTTCTGCACTGAAGAGATAGAGCTGCCTATAAAATGAATGCTTGGGTGCTTTTGGTAGCTGCGTAGTGAGGAATGAGGACGATGTACAAGCTGAAATGGGTTCACTATCACCTTCAGGCAGCACACAGATGTGTTATGGATGGAAACAGCTGATGCTGTGGTTTTAGCAGTCACAGTGAAAGCTGTGCCCACCGTTCACTGCTACCCAGAGGAACTGGGCACTGGAGGGCATAGTGCCCATGCTGTTCTCATAGTTCTTGCCACCACGTGGCCTCCGAAATTGTTGCCTCCCAGGGTTGTGTTAAAGCCATAGCCTTGGAGTTCCTTCATCCTCCGGCACTTGTTTCTGAGATATTTTTTGACTGAACTAAGAAAATGAACATATTGGAAATGTTTCACTGTGTAAAGTGTCTATAGGAACCTGCAGTTGGTTAAGATGATCACAGCGGCTCATGAACACAAGAGTCCAGAATTGTGTAGCTAAGACATTTCTGTGCCCCTCCCTTCCTGCGCCCCACCAGCTTTCAGGGCGACTCTGCCCATCACGGCATCAAGCTATCAGCTGCTATGGCTGCCAAATTCACATGAATATTTGCCAAGCCCTACTTTTAATGGTGCTTCATTTTCCTTACTCTTTGATTGAAGGCCTCTCGGAAAGCAAAGGGGACTTGTGCAAATCGAAGTCGCACCCCATCTCTGCACATCTCACAGAGGTTCTCAGAATCTGGCATGTCTCAGTGTTGGCTATTCTCTTACCCTGCCAAGCTGTCACTCCTGGAGGTCATTTGAAATATTCCTGTGTTAACACGATTAAGCTACAGAGATACAAGATTTGATTTAAGGATAGCATGTCTCTTGAATCCTTTTATGGAAATGTCAGCCTGGCTCTCTGCAGCTGGTAAATAATCTAAATTCGTGATTATTGACACTTCCTTAGAAATATAAAGAATGGCAAGTACCCAAGAAGGTCATTTGTATAGTGAAGATCATAGACAAGGAATTTCCAAATGACCCTCACTCCCCTCTGAAACACAGCAATGGTAAACGAGATAGTTTTTAAGAGGAAAACATTGGCACATCTGCATTTTGCCTCTTCTTAGGTATTGAAGATAATGTGTGCATGGTGTTGCAGCATGCTCAGAGAACAGAGGGGGAAAAATCAGGGATGCTACATTTTTATCTGATAGGCATTTCATATAAGCAGCACACATTGTAAAATCCACCAGCACTGGCATGCCAGCAGCAGTAAATAATGTATTGTTTTTCCTAAGTGAAAAATCTTCAGATCATTTGGCTAATGCACAGTATTCCCTCCTTACCAGTCATCTCACTTTTCCACTTTCAGTGGCCCAAGAGGTCAGTCATGGCCAGAAAATATCAAGTGGAAAATTTCTACCATTCCAGAGGGAGGTAGAGTGAGGCGCCAATGCATGCAACTCAATTTCAGAATGTTGTTGTAATTGTTTCATTTTACTGTTCAGTTGCCTAAAGAATTAGTGAAGCACATATCACAAGATGGTCTTTCTTTCTTTCTTTTCTTTTTTTTTTAGTTTTAGATATCTAATTTTCATCTGAGGTAAAAACAACAGAGTTTAGGAGCTGGAGAGATAGATGGCTCAGTGGTTAAGAGCATAAGCTGCTCTTGCAGAGAACCTGTGTTTGGTTCCTAGCACCCACATGGTGGCTCACATCCATCTGTATGTCCAGGTCCAGGGGATCCAGTGCTCTCTTCTGGCCTCTGTAGGCATTGCACACATGAGGTACACATATACATATGTAGTCAAACACTCTTACATATAATATAAACATGATTAAATAAAACACTAAGGATCTTAAAAATAATTGCACTTATAGAATAAACTACACCTTCCTCTTATTAGTGTAAGAAGAGATAAATGTCACTAAATATCTGACCTTGGTTATAATAGTCAGCAAACATTTAAAAATGTGAAAAGGAATGTTTCTAGATAAAAAGTAAGAAGTAAGAATTCATTGGACATGAAGAGGAGATTTCCTGTATCTGTTGGTAATACTGACTTTCTCTCTTTTTTGAAGAAAATAAAGTTTTTCTGTGATAACTCTTATTCCCATTGCATGTTTAAACTCTTCATTCTGATCTATGTAATTTTTTTTACTATTATGATTTATTATCTATATTGGGAAAATGAACTTAGCATTTTTCTAGCTTTGTTTGCAGTTAGTATATAAAAATAATTTCACTGTTAATTTAGTTCCCAGCCTCAAATGCCAGATTTAAATTTTTAACAAAAGCTTAGGGCACGTGTTCAACTACCCTCTCAACTCTCCGGATCTGGGAGTTGATGGAAATATTTTAGCCGGTTTCAAAGAAAAGGGAGATTAAAAATAATTATGACATTTTACTTAGAGAATTAAAGTGTTCAGAATAGGGTGTGCTATTTTAGATGATGTGTGTTTGGTGGCTCATCAAGACTTAAGCGCTACAAGTATCCTTACGTAGAGTTTAATTCCTCTAATTTGGGAAGAGTTATACCCTCTTCTGCTTGCTGTAATCAGCCATGGGTGCCTGCAGTAGTGTGCTCTAGAAGTGGTGGTTTTAACAAAAGTCAGTTTTCTAGGATAGGAAGTACAAGCTCTAAACTTTCTAAAGCAGGACTAAAACCCCATTTTCCAAAGGCAGTAGAGGGCAGAGGGAGCTCTGGTAGACTGTCTGGAATTGCCTCCTAGTGATGACTTCTGCTTCACAAAGGCTGGGACACCTGATTTATCCCTGTTGGGAACTGGGGACCCTATCGGGATGGTGGAAAGGCACAGAGTCTAAAGTCAGCTGTGGATGGGCTTCATTTCAGTCTGAAAGGCTAGCTGTAGTTTCTCCTTAAGCCGAAGAAGTTCATTTCGATTTCCCACCTGGTTCCAATCTTGGATGTCCCTCAGGAATCTGTGTGTTAGAGGCTCACTCCTCAAGCTGGAGGCTGTAAGAGGTGAGACTGAGTGCAGTGTCTTTACATCATTGGGAAATAGCATCCATCAGAGGGAGCCATGGGGGCTAAGCCCCTTCCTCTCTCTCTCTCTCTCTCTCTCTCTCTCT
>NW_022196898.1:5804740-5849542 GCF_008632895.1 Mastomys coucha
TCTCTCTCTCTCTCTCTCTCTCTGTGTGTGTGTGTGTGTGTGTGTGTGCATGTTTGTCTTTGAAAATATCTGTTTTGGTTTTTTGTTGTATGTATGTGCCTTTGTGAAAAGGCACACAAGCACAGTTAATTATAGAGGCCAGATGTGTCAGATCCCCTGCAACTGGAATAAAGGCAGATGTACACTTCCTGAAATGGATGCTGTAAACCAAACTTGGCTTTATGCCAGATGAGTGCATACCCTTAACCCCTGAGACACCCCTTCAGTCCCTTCCCCTGTCCCTTCACCCCACAGCCATGAAGTGGGTGGTTTAACATCCCACATGCTCTCTGCCATGATGTGTTACTTTTTCACAGGCCCCAAAGCAATGTGCCTAGCAGATCATGGATTGGAATTTCTAAAACCATAAGTCAAAATAAACCTTCTCTCTTTCTAAATTTATTATCTTGGATATTTGTTAGACTAGTGAAAAGATGGCTAATATACTGGTGCCTTAGTCACTGTGCTGTTGCTGTGAGGAGACACCATGCTCAAGGCAAGCTTTAAAAGAAATACTGTAATGGGACACTAGCTTACAGTCCATGATCATCATGGCAGAAAGCAACGGGAAGCGTGGAAGCAGGCAGGCATGGCTCTCCAGGAATAGTTGAGAGCTTACATCCTTATCTACAGGCAGCAGGCAGAGCTAGAGCTAGAGCAATAGATAGACAGATAGACAGACAGACAGACAGACAGACAGACAGACAGACAGACAGATAGACAGACAGACCAACCCTGGTGTGGACTTTTGAAATCTCAAAGCTCCTCCAACAATGCCACACCTCTGAATCCTTCCTAAAGTGCCCACCAACTGGGAAAAAGCATTCAAAAATATGAGCATAGGGCCCATTCTCATTCAAACCACCACAACCAGCTTACTTATTTAAAAATTCAAATCCTATATATTGAATTTGCTTAGGATGCGGAAGTTTGATGTATTGTAATTTAAATATAGGTAGGAACATGACACTAAAAGAGATACACTGGATTTGTAAACTGATAGATTTGGATCAGAAGTCTGCCCTCTACCCAGGAGACAGTGAAAAGCGTTCTCCCAGTGGGAGCAATTAACTGTCTGGCAATACTGTTTTATTCCCAAGTCATAAGAATAATAATGCCTGCTTTATTGTCCTAAGTGTTAAAGGAAATAATCCATGTGACATATTTAGCATTATGTTTGGTTCCTTTTCTAATTTGTTTCTCTGTTGTTGCTGTGGTAAAACACTGACCAAAAGCAACTTGGAAAGGAAAAGCTTTGTTTGGCTTACAGGTTACTGCTCATCACAAAAAAAAAAAAAAAAAAAAAAAAAAGCCAAGGCAGGAGCTGAAAACAGAGACCACAAAGGAGTTCTACTCACAGTCTTGCTTTCTGTCCCTTGCTCAGCTAGCTTACTTGTGTAGGTTAGCCCCACCTGCCTAAGGATGGTACCACCCACAGTAGGCTGGATCCTCCTACATCAAATAATTAAGAAAACGCCCCATAGACATACCCACAGACCAATCGATGGAGACAATTCCTTAATTGAGAATCCTTTTTCTCAGGTATGACTAGGTTTGTATCAATTTGACAAAAACTCAACCATGAAGTTTCTAATTACGGACAATTGTTACATTGAAATACTAAGAGTTTAACGGCTTGGTTATTTTTGGTTTGAGAAAAGTCATATTTGAAGTATATGATTGGAGCCCTCTATTCAGCAATACCCCTCAATGATGACGAATCCCCCTGCCCTTTGTAAAAGGGTCTTTCCCCATTGTCTCAGTTGGGGTTTTACTGTTGTGAACAGACAGAATGACCAGGGCAACTCTTATAAAGGACAACATTAATTGGGGCTGGCTTACAGATTCAGAGGTTCTGTCCAGCATCATCAAGGCAGGAAGCACAGCAGTTTCCAGGTAGGCATGCCACTGGAGGAAGTGAGAGTTCAGCATCTTGTTCTGAAGGCAGACAGGAGAAGACTGGCTCCCACGTAGTTAGGAGAAGGATCTCAAAGCCCACCCCCACAATGACACACTTTCTCCAACAAGGTCATACCTCCTAATAGTGCCACTCCCTGGGCCAAGCAAATACAAACCTTATGCACTTATGGAAATAATTCCTGTAATAATGCCTAGAATATGATATTTGGGATGAAATCTTTTAAGCTCAAGTTCTGACTCTAAGACTCACCAGAATTGGCAAATCAAGCTCCCTGGATTTGTTTCATTTTTTAAAACAAATTGTTATCATAACATGTACGTCACATTACTGGGGCTGTTGGTAATGAAACAGCTTGAACTGTGTTAAATGCTTATACTTACATTTTTTGCATTTGCTTCCAGGATTTCCTAACAGTAATTAGTTTCCTTTAGTAGTTTCCTTGTTTAGTAGCTGAACTACTAAAATGGACTATCAGTGTTTTATCAACACACTTGTCATTCAATTGTAAACTCAGCCTGGATGTTACTTTCTTTGCTTGCTTCTTTGAGTGCACAGGGCATTCCTTAAGGATAACTACATGTTGGTCATCTATTTAACCATAAGGCTGTATTAATTTGTTAGCATCATTTGTTCAATATCTTCTCATATGAGCCAGTCATTACTCATTTATACTGAATAGTATTAACATGATGATTTGACACATTTCTCTGAATTAGCAGCACTGTTTGGCTCTGAAAAGCAAAATCTCCCTCATTTCCCAAGATTCATCCCAAAGGTCATCTCATCTATAGATCATTTCCTTGTTTCTTGGGAGAACTCACAGCTCCACCTCTTGAGATCCATTCACTGCTATTGTATATGACCTATAAGTCCTCATTATCTTTGTCTAATCCATTTTTTCTTTAAATTTTATGGCATGTGGCCAAGAAGATATTCTCCAAGGCCTGACTTTGTAAGAGCTTTGTTCAGATAGTGATTTGAAATCTCAGCAACTGGACGTTTTAGTTTGGATTTCTATTGTCATGAAGAGATACCATGACTGTAGCAACTCTTATGAAGGAAAATATTTCATTGGGGCTGGCTTATAGTTCAGGGGTTTAGGTTCATTGTCATCATGATGGGAAGCATGCCGGAAGACATGGTGCTGGAAAAGGAGCTGAGAGTTCTACGTCTGGATTGGTGGGCAGCAGGAAGAGAGAGTGACACTGAGCCTGACTTGAGCTTCTGAAACTTCAAAGCCCCACCCCCAGTGACACACTTCCTCCAACAAGACCTCATCTACTCTCACAAAGCCATACTTCCTAATAATGCCATGCCCTATGAGCCTATGGGGGGGATTTTTATTAAAACCACCATACTTAACAACTCTCCAGCTTGTCCCAAGCCATGCTCTTAAAAATAGCACACTGCTTCCATTGTCCAGCAAAATGCACACCTGTGGCCATGGAGGGTCAAAGGTCATTGGTCACCTCAGGCTCCAGTGGTGTGGAGTGCTAAGCAAATTTAATGTTTCCCAGCAGTTTAACTAGGCTTTGAGAGCCCATTTTGGTCATTGTTTCCTACCTTGAATGCCTACTTATGAAGTACTCTTAAGATAATTTATAAAACAAAATCCATCTCCCAATTTGGGAGCACTCTTAGAGCTACTGGATGCAACTTTGTCCTGTGAGGAAGCAATAGATATTCTGTTAGAATGATCTTACCACCTTAGTCAGAGACCTGACCTCAATATTCTAGACACTGCCTTGGTCATCCAGTGATGAAAGAAGAGCTGGCTGATGAATTTAAAAACTGGTGAGGAGCCAGTAAGAGGCTCGAGGAAGAAAATGCCCCAATTGTGAAGCTTCAAACCTCCAGAACTGAGGGCGTTAGTGGTGTTAGCAATATGCTGAGACAGATTTCTCTGATTAGCTTAAATTTCTGTAACCAAATTAAGCAAAAAACAATAGTTTCAGAAATTAAATGGAACTTGAAAAAAACTCAATTTTAAATCTGAACTATGCTGCAAACAGCTTTCCCTCAAAACAAAAGGACAGATGGAAGATTTAATTTTTAATTGGCATGTTCCATCACAGATTAGTATGTAAGCAACTTAAAGAATTTCCATGTAAATGACAAAATATTAAGATAAATTAAAATTACCCACAGTCTGATTGACAAGATGTGTCTAAGCCATGTTTTGGTCCATTTTCATTGTTTTTGTCTTTAATAAGAACTCTTCTTATTAAAGTACAATCTGGTTGCTTTTCATTACTTTGGTCCATTTTTGGTAGGGTGTAGGTATAGAACTCAGGGTCTTGTATACAGTAGACAGTACTGGTCCACTCAGGATAATACTAACTAAATGTTTTATTTTTTGAGATTTTTCACTAAAGTGGTATAGGCGTTTTTAAAAGCTACTTCTACAACAGAAACAAATTGTAAACAACTCTATACTTGAAAAACATGACTGTCTCATATTCTTACAAGTCCTCTAAGACAGCAGCAATGCCATCCAAATTCCATCAATACCAGACTTCAAATCACATGGCAAGAGATAACTGTCAGTAGGAAAGTATCCAGGCCTTAGTATGAAATGTGTTCCTGCTGAAATCTATCCTTGATGAGAGATGGATGCTGTCTGATAAGAAGACTTAATGGAGATTAGGGGATGCAGGGAATGGTGAACACACTGTGCAAATGCCAACTTTGAAGATGAGATCGATGCTCATCGTGACCAATGAGCCCGTCATGTGCGTGCAGCTGGGTGTTGTTTGTCCCCCTCCATACCAGACACAGATGAGTATTCTCCTCATTCATCTTCTGGGCATTTTCAGTGGGCATGAGTAAAAGTCAATAAAACTCCCACAAGCTGAATTTAGATCATTGACTGCTGCCAGGTACAGTTCTTATAAGTGAGAAAACTCTCAATATGGAAGATGCCCAAAACACAAGGGTGTTTTTAATGTTTAATTTTAATGGGAAATGGAAGAGCAAATAACTTTGAATGTAATTTTCAGCCAAGGTGCCTAGATATTTAGTGCCAAGGATTTCATATCTCACAGACTTATGTGCTGAGAATAGTGGATGAGGTAAGCCTGTGGGAAGTAATGGTCTCAAGTGGTTTCCTTACGGTGTAGCCGAAGAGGCTAATAGACAAAGGAGGTGTCCCTACTTGGGGCATCTGTGGACTGGCATTGACTCCACACCAGGACACACAAAGCCATACAAACACATTTAAAAGCCCAGTGACCCAGTCAACATGGGCTCTTTTGGATAGGAAGGTCAAAAATAATGAGCATTAAGTCATACCTCTGTGTGGAGAGCCACGACACTGCTTCATTTCTCATGGATGCTTGATGCTCAGCCCTGGGATAAGTGGAATTGTCTCCATAATTCTCACCCCATTTCCAGACTTGGTGCCCTGTGAAAGGATGGCATGGGAAAATGGTCATGTTGCTTCTTGGCAACACCACAGTTTTTTTTCCTATAACAAAAGTTTCTTCTCTGTTTTATTTGTATTTCATTTCAAATTAATACTCTAGTACTTAAAAATAAACACCCTTTTATTAAATTATCATTACATGTGGTGACCCTGATGAGATGGGCAAGAAAGGGAGACAAAATAAGGTCATCTCCTCGACCTCTTTTTGTTGGAAAAAAAATCAAACCTCAAATATTATTTCATCATGCAGAATGTTGACAGTGACCATGAGACAGACCTCTTGCCAAGCTGACTTTGTGAGCCAACTGCTACAGACAACTCTGTGGCTCAGCCACACTAGATCAACAGTATTACGTGGATTCTGTCAAGAAGACAACACCTTATTCTCTTTACCTAAGTGTGTTTTCTTGCGAAGACTAGGCATCTTCTCTAAGCTTTCTTAGTCCAGGAAACACCACTCTGCCTATGTTGGGCACAGCACAGATGCTGAGAACAAGTGATCTCCAATGACATTGTCCGAGAGAAACACCCATGTCACATTTGCATATTCCTGTAGGTATCAGAGGATTGGTAGGGTTATTTGGAAATATCCTTGTAGTATCTGGACAGACTGGAAGCACAATTTTAGGCAAATTGCCTTCAAATTTTGGTAAGTTCAAGAGTGGTTTTGTTAATGCATTCAGAACCTAAATAATACAAAATGTTTAGCTTTGTGTACCTATGTACTATTAAATAGCTTTCATTAAAATTAATCCCTGCCTATAAAGCCTGTGGCCAGCTGTAAATGACTTGAGATCAGTTTGTAACTCTCCAGATTTCAATGTCATTAGCCTCTATTCCCCCGTGAAGGCATGCTGGCAGTCAGAGCAGTGACATCAATCCACTCAAAACTTCGAGATCCTCAAAACTGGAAACTGTGCTTCTGGGAGTGTCAGAAGCACATACACGTTTTGGGTACAGAAAAAAGAGAAAGTATAAAGCAAAGGATTTCAACCTGTGCTTGTGACCCTTTTGACAAACCTCTATTTCCAAA
Organism: Mastomys coucha; assembly: GCF_008632895.1. Taxonomy (NCBI): domain Eukaryota; kingdom Metazoa; phylum Chordata; class Mammalia; order Rodentia; family Muridae; genus Mastomys; species Mastomys coucha. The sequence continues at coordinate 5,811,158 of NW_022196898.1, forward strand.
GACTTTTATGTTACAATTCATAACAGTAGTGAAAGTAGAGTTATGAAGTAACAGCAAACATATTTATGGTTGGGGGTCACTACAACGTGAAGAACTGTATTAAAGGTTTGCAGTGTTAGGAAGGTTGAGAACCACTGGTCTAGAGGAACCGGAAGCTCATTGATAATCACCATTAAAGACACTTTCTTTTCCATTTTTTTCTCTTTTCTTTGAAACATAAGCATTTACTTATTTTTTAAAACTTTCCCATTTTATTAAAAATATCCCTTTCTCATACATATACCCTGATTACTCCCCTCCCTCTGCTCCTCCCAATTCCTCCCCACCTCTCTCCTCTTCAGGTACCACTCCCTTTCTGTCTCTCATTAGAAATGAACAGGCTTCTAAAAGACGACACCCAAATATGACAAGATAAAATAAAACAACATCAAGCCAAAAAAACAAAAGTCACGTCAAAGTTGGACAAGGCAAACCAAGAGAAAGAAAAGAGACCCAAAAATCAGAGAGCCACTCCTTCCATTCTCACACACTCGGGAGTCCCATAAAAACACCAGATTGGGAGCCATAATACGCACACAGAGGACCTGGTGCAGATCTGTGCACGCTGCTCCAGTCTCTGTGAGCTCATATGATCTTCTCTCAGTTGATTCAGAGGGCTTCCTTCTCCTATGGCCTCCATCCGTTCTGGCTCTTACACTCTTTCTGGCTCCTCTTCTACAGGGTTCCCTGAGCTCTGAGGGGAGGGATTGATGAAGACATCTCGTTTAAGGCTGAATGCTCCAAGGTGTTGGATGCATGATGTCTGCCTGTGTGTCTCTGATTTTGTTCTCATTTGCTGCAGGAGGAAGCTTCTCTGATGATGCCTGAATTCGGCACTGATCTGGGTAGAGCTGATATCATTAGAAGTTATTTTTACTCTTATTTTCTTCAGATCAGTACTATTTGGTTTTATCTTAGGTAAAGACACTTTATTTTTAAGATCTTAAAATGGAGTTGTTTTTGAAAAAGCAAGCCATACTTGTGGTTAGATTATGCATTTCAATGATTTAATCATTTTCTTGGACTTCTTCCACTTGGACAGGCTAGGTAAGCGATCCTGCCGTGTGAATTCTGTTTAAGCATCCTTTGCTCTGTCCTCCTTTGCTATCAGCTGAAGGAGATCCAGACTTAGCAGCATTTACGTGCCAGGGGATAACAGTAACTCAGCGTGGACTGAATCAACAGCTGAAAGAGATTTTGTTATGCCCAGCTGCCATCAACATGCCTGGTGTACTGCCTCCCCCCGCCCCTGGAAAGCAAAGGCCCAGGGGTGCAGTATATTAGTTACCATTCTGTGGCTGTGATAAAATACCATGGCCAAAAGCAACATAGAGAAGAACATTTATTTTGTCTTGAGGGTTCAGAGAGTTAGAGGCTGTAATGGCCAGGGAAGCCTGGCAGAACGCCGCAGCAGGAGCAGAAAGCTGAGGAATGTCATGCCACCAGTGCATAGGAAGTAAAGAAAGTGAACAGGATGAGGGTCAAGGATGTGGGGAACCCTTTAAGGTCCCTGACTGTGACTGCTCCCTCCAGCAAGACTCCACCTCCTAGAGGCTCCAGAACCCCCACAAACAGCGCCACCTCATAGGGGACAAAGTGTTTAAATTCTTAGCCTAAAGGGGAAAGGGCGCTTTGCTTCCGGCCAGCACAAACTCCAGCAAATTAAACCAGATGAGAACAGACCTGCACCTATTTACTATCTGCATGCTTCCCTATGCCAAGCATTCACCGTTACCATATCAACCGCACTAAGTGGGAGACACGATTGCTGTCTCCACTTCAGGGATGCGGAGACAGGGCAGAGGTAATGGACCCTTGTGATTCCTACCCAGGGGGAGGCAGACCCACCCTTGAGCATGTCATACGTGATGCCTTGTGGTGTTTTCCAATAGTTTTAACACACAAAATCGATGTGCATATTTTTACTCTAGGCTTGTTCATATTTCATCCTGAAGCCATATGAACTTTACCCATTAGGGCATCACAATAAGTTTTTCCCCTTAAATTACCAAATTCTGTGCTCTTTTAATATTTAATGTTAACAAATTTAAATCCTTTTACTATTTAGGCATGTGAACATGAATGTGCCACTTGACAAAATAGTTGAAATGCCTTTAAATGCTTTCTTATAAGTATTTGGTGCTACTTTAGTGACTTTTGGAGTTGTTATATGAAATCAATCCACTTGGAATGAATAAAAAAAACCTTAAAGATTTTCTTTTTAGATTATTGCAAAACTTTATTTTTTCCGATGATGGAAAATTACATTCTTTCTGCAAATGAACATTTACAATGTAAATATTCTTCTAAAACAACCTTCTTTTTTGGAACTGGAATAATGTTAAATTAAAAACATGTCAGCTTTAAAAACCATAAAGGCTGATTACAGTTTTATTAATGGTATAATTTACATGCCATAAAATTTACACCTTGTAGTTGTCTTAGACAATGACCTTAATCAATTCCCAGGCATGTTCTCAGTAGCAGTGAGATTAAGGCAATGACCCAGCTCCATGTTCCTACCTGCAGAAGCCCCAGGAGTTCTCTGGATGGAACTCTTGACTTTGCTGCAGAAAAGAACTTCAGGGAAGCAAGTACAATACACTGTAAATATGTGTAAAGAGGAGATTTTAGCGTGTTTAAAATGTAGAGAGACTCAGGGGAGATGAGACAGGCCCTTGTGTGGGTCTGGTCTCAGGAGTCACATTTAAAGGACTTAACAGAATCTGCAAATGAGATTTTGAAGGTTTGAGAATTATATTGTTCAAAGGACTACTTAAGCCCCCCTCATCCCCGTTTGTGCAAATGAGATAATAGTGAGGCTCCTGAAGTGCTTTGGGCAGGATTGTACTCTGATGATGCCGGCGAAGTTCTCAAGGTCACCCAAGGGGTGAGGTTTTGTCTTTCTGTAAATGGGGGTTTTTGTGAGATTCCTGGAAAATGCAGGTGCACAATCAGGAAAGGGATGGGCTCTACCTGCAGGTCACATATGCTTGCCTCTCACACACGCTTCACTGTATTTTAGTGTTCTTATTGAAACACGCCCCCGCAGAAGAGACATTGTCACTGTGTAGGTGTCAGTCTAATCTCCACAGAAAGCTCTGGTAGTTGTATGGAATTTTTGATTCTGGGTGAGAGGCTTCAGCCAGACTTTGGAGTGCAGAGGTCCGTTCCCTTCCCCATCCCCTGAATTTTTTCTGCCTTTCTGCCCTAGTTTCCTATAACTATTAATATACTACAGAATTAGAAGACTAGCCATCAAAGAGTCCCCTTAAGCCCGTGTCCCGTCCCTGCCTCCACCTCCAGCCTAAAGCCCCCAGTCTGCTCTTTAACCACCTCAACTCTTACATGCTGGCTTCTCCTCTGGCTTTCCTTTGTGTTGCTGTGCTAAACACCATGACTCAAAGCAGCCTGGGGAGGAGGAAGGCTTCATTTGGCTTACACTTCTAGGTCTATGATGGAGGGAATTCAGTCAGGAATTCAAGTAGGAACCTGAAGGCAGGAACTGAACCTCACATCTCACACTTGCTTCATGGAGGAACACTGCTTACGGGCTGGCTCTCCACGGCTTGCTTTATTATACAGCCCAGCCCCACCCGCCTAGGGATGGTAGCACTCACAGTGGGTTGGGCCTTCCTATGTAAATTAGCAATGTAAAAAAAATGCCTCGTAGACATGCCTGGATGCCAGTCTCATAGAGGCAATTCTTCAGTTAAGGTTTCCTCTTCCTGGATGCTTCCAGTTTGTGTCAGGTTGACAAGGACGGCCTCATTTTTCCACTTGTAACCCCACCTTTTTTCTGTTATCATGTACTTATGCATTTGCTAAAGCAGTTTCCTGTATTCCTCACAGTGGCCTCTGCTCTAGGAAAGCTTGGGTGGCCCTGTCCGAACACGTTGGATGGTTTATAAGTTGTGTTGCATGGAAGGACGTGCAGCCTGATTCTCACTGTGAGCCTCTTACGTCTGTGCACCCGTGGTATGGCTGAGCTAAATACAAACTTGGGTATCTAAGAGTTGAAGCACTTGGTATTGGTAATGGAGTAGCATCCTGATTGCTGTCCTCTGACGTACTGGTGATGCTTGCCTGCAGGTCCATTCTTCATTCTGCCTTCCCTGCCTCCTGTTGGTGAGACTTTAGTTGTTACTGTCTGAGATACCACCTGCAGGATGTGGACATATTTCAAACCCTATCTCTTTCTGCTTTTTCATGGTTGAAATAAGGGTGCTCTGTGCTTTACTGGTTTTTTGAATGAATTCCAGTTACTTCATTATACCTTTTCTCCCCTTGTCATTTCTTCGTGTTGCTGCCTATTCACGATATTTTTTTTCACTGGGGATTTCTCTCAAGGAATGACACTTCACAGATGATTCTAGTATGTTTGTCCTGGCACAGCTGCACCTGGTTCATTGTGTTTGTTGAAACACCAGAGAATGCCTTTGAAATTTAGTGTCATGATGCTTTTGAATTTCAAAGAAGTTTGCAGATTGCATTCTCCTTTCTTGCCGAAGATTATCTTTACCCAATCACTGTATCTCCCCAGTGTGGTCTCTCAGGTGGCAGAGAACAGGGAGATAGATTGCGTCCCTGACATTTTTCACATTCTCTTTCACTTCTTTACCATTGAGCATAAGGGTATTGGTGATGGGCGGGTTATGTGCATGTGAAGAAATTAAGGATGGAAGGCTTTTCTCAAAGTCAGCAGAACCTGCTCAAGGTGGTCAGATTGTGTTGTTTTTATTTGTTCCATTTATCTTATTTATTATATGAATTTATTATCATTTTTCTGCAACTGACAATGGGGAACAATAACAAAGTGAGAAACAAAACAAAACGAAACAAAAAAACCCACTAGTTCCTTCCAATAGTTGAAATACATCAAAATTCTCCTTCCCTCTCTCTGAGTTCCTGTGTGTGTGTGTGTGTGTGTGTGTGTGTGTTTGTTTGTGTGTGTGTCTGTGTCTGTGTGTCTGTCTCTGGGGAGGATGGGAAGTGTGCTTTCCTGTGCATACGTATGTGGTAGAGGCCTAAGGAGTTTGGAGGTATCTTCCTGTATCTCACTCTACCTTGTTTTCTGAGACAAGGATTCTCACCGATTCGAGGCTTGCTGCTTTACCCAGGCTGTCTGTCCAGTAAGCCTCTGGAATCCAGCTTTGTCTACAGTCCCACCAGCACTGGGATTATAGGCAAGCACCACCATGACCAGCTTTCATATGGGCGCTGGACATCTGAACTCAAGAACTTGGGTCTTCATGCTTATGTTTGCAAGCACTTGATCTATTGAGTCATTACCCCATGCTTTCTGTTGTTTTTTTGAGACAGCATCTCTTTATATAACCCAGGCAGACCACACACATGCAATACTCCTGCTACTCAAGTTACTTTTTCTCGGGGCAATGAACAAATGTCTACTCATCCAAGATAGCACACCAAAGACAGGACAGAAAAAACCATTCCACTCAAACCCAACTTCATGAAGTTTTACTGGGTGTGAGCGGGTGGAAAAACACCTAAGCCACTGAAGAGTCCCACTGAACTGTTTGCAAAGACCTCAGAGGAGCTGTATCACAAAGTCCCCCTCCTATGCACGTTAGCGCCTCCACAAAGACTCCACGGAGAACAAAGGGGAATTGATAGTTGGAATCTTCACCAAGAGTCTGATGACTCTCCACCTCTTTTTCTAGGGAGAGTCAACACCAGAGTTCTCATCACTACACTGTTTTGCACGACTACGGGCTGAGTTATTCTGTAGGTCTCCACAGCAGTCCCCTCCATGATGGTCAATGGAAATGTCAGTCCTGGGGGATGTCACTCACGACCACTACTCTTGTGTATTTAGCTGAGATCATGTTTAATCTATTAGTAGCTCCTTAAATTGGGAATTATAATCGACATGGCCATGGCCACTGTGACCATGTCCTTGGAAAGTTGCCTTTTCTTGTAGAGGTATCATTTAATGCTTCCTATTCTGTACTTATCAATGCCCATATCTGATTATCTTATCCCTTGGGGAGAATGTATATACATTTGATACTTACCATGTGGCAGAGGTATTATTTTAGACCACCTCTAATTTCTTTGCATTTAGATGCCAAGCCTAGACATAAAACTGGGGAAAAAAATTAGCCACCTGTGTACATTCATGAGTTTTCAACAGGAAATTCTAGATCTTGACAAAGGTCCTACTCATATAGAAAGGATTCTGATCCATCAGACATAGTTCACTGCCTTTTAGCATCTCAGATTCATTTTTATTTTAAAGTTTTAGCATTTTATATATGATTGTATTGTGCAGATGTAGGTGTATCCATGTATGTACTGGTACACGTGTGTGTAGAGGTCAGAGGTCAACCTTGGTGGTTGTTACTGAGGAGCCAGCTTCCTTGTTTTTCCGAGATAGGATTCACTGGGACCCTTGTCTGATGATTCTGCTGCTGGCTGGCTAATGAGCCCTGGGGATCCTCCTGTCTCCCCATACACTCCCAACTCTGGGGTTACAGGCCTGTACCATGACCACATTGGGCATTAATAAATATATTTATTTATTTTTATGTGAAAACAGGACTCAAACTCAGGTTCTAGTGCTTGTTCAGCTAGCATTGCTGAAACCTGCCCCACACTCTTTTTTTTTTAATTTAAATTACATCTTTTTTATTTAAGTTTCATTGCATTACGATGAGAAAAGATACTTGATTTCAATCTATCTGAATTTGTTAACATTTAAAAACATATTTTAAGTAAATAGAATTAAATCACATTCTTGTTTCCCTTTTGTACCCCAACTCCTCCCAGAGACCCCCCTTCAATACCTACAATACCTTTTTTGTCATCTTCTTTAAAATTTATAAAACATTATAACAATAAAAATGAGTAGTATAAAAGTTGCTTAATATAAAACAACAATTTAACATTTTTATGTAGATGCTTGTCTACAGCAATACTAAAAATACATACTTTTTCTCAATATAGATTTTAAATAACTAACTCCAAACATATTAACTGTATATTTTAAAAATAATACATCACTATTAGTATTTTTAAATGAACATAAATATATAAGATCTTTTTGTTTGTTTTGTATTTAGTAGAGCTTAAAATCTTGGCTCTTACTGTGGCACAAGCCCAAAGTAAGAACAATTCACACTCTTGATCAAAACCAAAGGTCCATGCTTTGCTTGACAGGAAGGTTAGAGAAGGACCGTCAGTTTGTGTCTCAGCATCCCCACATTTCTCTCTCTCTCTCTCTCTCTCTCTCTCTCTCTCTCTCTCTCTTTCCCTCTTTCTCTCTCTCTCTCTCTCTCTCTCTCTCTCTCTCTCTCTCTCTCTCTTCTCATGTAAGTTTCTGATACGTGTGAGATACTTCTATTTTTCTTCTCATATGGTGTTTCATTTAGAGGGCTTCAAGTCTCGCAACGGGCACAGTTCCAAGCAGTACATGGTTAAGGTGGTTAAGTACATCTAGTGTGTGGAATACATTCCAGCAATGGCATTTAATATCTCTTACACACTGCAATATAGTTATTGCTTGGAAATGGAGCCAAGTATCAATGTGTGACAGTTAATGGATTCAAGAGAGACTTAGCCATTTCCTTCTTGATTTCTCTAACTTAGTGGAGCATTACACAGCTCCTGGTTACATGGAACTGCAGTTTCAGGGGACCTGACTCCATCTACTGGCCTCTATGGGAACTGCAGACACATAATGAGCATATGTATACTTGGTGTTCAAAGATAAAATAACTAATTCTTTTAAAAATATCAAAATTATTTAACTTTCTCATAGAATGTTCTAGAGGCTTAATTGTTCTATAAATAAATTATTTTGAAGCAGAGAAAAGTGGTCTGGGAACACAAGTACTAGGATTTCAGTGGGGTTACTGACATGATGTGTTGACTAACATTTTGCTTTTATTTTGGCTTGGTAAATGGTGGTTTGTTAAAGTAACTTACATATACTATTTGAGGCTCTAGTTGCATGATGGCTTTTTAGAGGTGGGTATTTAGAGTTGGTGAGATGACTCAGCAGGTAATGGTGCTTGCTGCCACTCCTAGTGACCTGACTTTGGTCCCTGGGACCCAAAAGGTAGAAGGCAAGAACCAGTTCCAGCAGGTTTTCTTCTGTTCTTCAATGCATGGCATACTCTCCCCCTCTCCCCTGTGTGTATAAACACATGAATACATGTAACTAAGGTTAAAAGTATTTACTTACATGCAGAAAATATCACTTTCTGCTAAGTTATCGTTGATAGTAAAGTAATAATCAGATTTGTTCTCCGTTAAAGATTTTAGATTATAATCTTTGAATATTTATGTGCATGCAGTTCCTTTTCGGTCTCAACTTGATTTAAATGACTTTAAGACATTTTTATGAAATGAGATATTAATGTTGTTATTTTTGATGGAAGAATATAAATCTATACTGGGAATACTTTAAAAAACTAAATTGGGTGCCTGTCACCAGTGTTAGTGAGGACAAATTTGTATTAGCTTATTCTTCTCATGTTAGCTTTTAGCCACATGTTTTTCCCTCCTCCTTCTTAATATTCTGTATTAATCCTTTGTGGGCCTCCTTCTGGTAGAATGTTACTGGGGGCATACATAACGGGTAACGTGATGGCAGCTACCACAGGTGTAATTAACTGCTTGTAAAGTACAGCCCTTCAGGACAGATCTCAAAATAGATGAACTATTTCCAGATCTGGGCTTTCAGCCCCCATCTTAGACTGCTGTTCTTTCTGTGCCTGTACTGTTTGATTAGGGACTCTTGCAGGAGGCCTTAAAAAAAAAAAACAAACCTCCAGTTTTGTGCCTTGTCTCTTCTTTTTAGCCATTCCTTTCCAACATACTGTGCATAAGCATTTTGGAAATGGCTTCAAGGTTTGAGCCCTAGGTGTCCAGTGATGTACAGTCATCATTTGGAAAATAAAACTCACACTGGCCGTCCCTATGGTCCAGTTCCACAACCCAGCATCATTAATGGTCTGCAGATAAGAAACAGGCAGAAAGCATCTCTAGCTACTCTCTGCCTGTGGTTCTTAGATCCAGCCCTCCTTGCCCTTTCCTTCTGTCAGGCCCACTTTCAAAAATGTTTCCTGACATTTCTGCATCTGTTCTTGAATGCCTCCGGAGCTATCTGACTTCTCCTTTCTGATAGTCTAATCCCAAGTGTCTGTTTGCCCTAATACTATTTAGCCAGAAAACAAATAAATTTACTTTATTTTTCCCTTTGATGAAAGCAGTTGTCTGAGAAAGAGAAATCTCAATTTTATCCATTTCCATTATTTTCCAGCCCATTTTAACTGTGTTACAAAAATAATGAAAGATCTCAGAGAAATCCATGGGGAGATGAACCTGTTGACGCAATTTGTTTAATTCCGTGTTTCATAGAATAAGCACAGTGTAGTGGAGAACTGTCTTCCAGGACTGCCGATAGGGAGAGATGGGGCTCTCCCAGGCAGATGGTGTGTCATGCCTCCCCTCTAAGTTGTTGTGCTATTAAAAAAATAAAACCTATCTAAAAAAAATCTCAAAGGGAAGATCATTGCCACAGGCATTCCATGGTCATTTACTCTTACCATTATACATTATCGACTACAGGAATACCAATAGCACCATAGTGTTCTTCCTACCTCTGACTCCATGTTTGATCTCTCCGAATCCTTCTCTTAAGGCTTAGAGCATTGCATTAGTCAGTTTCCTGTTACTGTAATGAAGTACCCAAGGCAGTTCTTGGGGAGAAAAGTGTTTATTTTTGGCTCATAATTCTGGAATATGTACTGCATGATCCAGTGTACTGCTGTTTGGGGGTTTCTGACACATATAACACATGAGGCAGGATGTATGGCCGAACAAACACAGATATCATCAACCACTTTGCAATAGGGGGGCAATGACGATCTGGGCTCTCATGAAACCCCTTAGAAGCGTGTCCAGTGAGGTAAGGACTTCCCACCAGAACTGCTCCTAAAGGTTCCATGGCTCGCCAGAGTGCTACCCTGGGACCCAAACCTCGATACACTGGTTTTTGGAGAACACTGATCCAAATGTATCAAGTCTCCATGTTTTGATGATTGCATGGTCATCAGTAGACAGTTCAATCAATAAATCTTTTATTACCACCATTTAAATTTTAATCTTCATTGTCTTGGCTAATGATTGTTAGTCCGTTTTTTTCTAAGGGCACTAAGCAGCAGCTAATGAGGACAGATGCACCAGCAGTCTGTCCTTTCTACCCTAGCAGGGATATTTTAGCTAGTACTCGGTCTTTCAGACTGAGAACTGAAGCTGAACTGACAAGGGACCTGGCAAAGGCAGGAACTGTTATTATAGAGCTCCCAGTGCAGAGGCAGCTATGACACGGAATCCTTAGTGAACTGAAACTGAGGACTTTCTAGCCCTTTATGGTCCTGATGTGGGAATCAAAGCCTCCGATCAGAAGTGAAGTCCAGAGGCGGTGGGAGGACGCTGTTGTGTTCCGTTAAAGGCTTGGTATTTTCCTCCGTCAACAGAGCACTTTCTTGTGGACTAATAATAGCTAGGCTCTTCACACCTCCTAACTACCTTCCTCCTGAACAGTTTGTAATGGTGGATATAGTGACACCAAACAGATAGCTGGAAAACTCAGCTGAGATTTCATATTCTTAGGCATAAAAGGTATTGGAAGAAAGAGCTCTTGCAAAGAGAACCCACTCCTTGTAACCATAGCTTTCACGCACCGGGAGTGGGTTTCTGAGGCAGCTACTGCCTTTTTCTAAGGACAACCATCTGCTTGTCGTATGTTCCCTTGGGCCTCAGGGGACAGGGAAAGAGTGAAAGATAGAGCGGGGCTTTGGAAGCCGGAGCTCGTCTCGTTCAGACATTTGTCTGATCCAAGGCGGGATTTCTCCTTTCTCCCTGACTCTCTCTTCCTCCTTCTTCATTCTCTCTCTTTCTCCCTGGACGCTTTTCACTCTTCAAGAGTCTTAGAACATAATCCAAATTAGCCTCAAACTCGGAATTGTCCTGCTCCAACCTCTGTGCTGGTGGGATTCTGCCCATGTTCCACCATCTCTCAAATGAAAGTAGCCACTTTTAGTGCATTCCGTAAATGTCATGTGCCTAGTATGGAGGGGCTTGGGTCTGGGGGCCCCAGCTAGGGGCAGTGAGGGAGGGCAGAAACTACAGACATAGAGACAGATGCACATAAGGTAAGGCTGGGGTCTCATTTTCTAATCTCCAGCAGCAAGCAATGTTGAACCTCTGTGTCCCTTAAGTACCACACAGCAGTACAGCACAGTAGGAGGCCTTAGCTAGTCTTGGCGGGAGGTCTCTGTAGAAGAGCTGGCTCAGGTTGTAAACACCTGGGAGCAGGAAGCTGTACCTGCTGCTCTCTGCCCATGCTGATCAATGTTAGTTCACAAACACTTAAACACCCCAGGAAAGCTTTTGCCATCTCTTCTGCGTCAGTGGCTTTGCCGATTTCCCGATTTCCCGTGGGCCAATTAATTGGTCTTAGAGTCCTCACCTGGCCTTGCTCCTCATGTCAACATGCACATTCACTCACGAGTCCTCTGGCCCTTTACTCAAGGACCTCAGTGAGGTTTTGGTGGGTTGGTGAAAGCCTCCATGTTTTACATCAGAGTAGGAGGAAAACAGGTTTCTCAGCACAGTTTCAAGAGCCTGAGGCAAGCAAGATGGTGTCTGGGGTGGGCTGCAGGACTCCATGTCGGACAGTCCTCATCTGTTAAGGTGAGCCACTAAGAGGGTCTGCAACGCTCACTGTGCAAGTGGGCGCTCCTCTATGGCACAGTGTTTTGTTTTGTTTTGTTTTGTTTTTTTGTTTTGTTTTTCGAGACAGGGTTTCTCTGTGTAGCCCTGGCTGTCCTGGTACTCACTCTGTAGACCAGGCTGAGCTCGAACTCAGAAATCCGCCTGCCTCTGCCTCCCAAGCGCTGGGATTAAAGGTGTGCGCCTCCACCACCCGGCTCATGGCACAGGGTTTTGACTGCACAATGCTCAGACTGTGTGGATGTTTCACTGTTTGGGAGGAAAAGCCTGTGTGGGATACTGCTCGGAGCAGGCTCGCCTTGCTCGCCAGTTCCCTTTCTGGTTGCTCACAGCCTTCTCTTCACTGTTGGAAGCTGTGCTGTCTGAGCGCATAGAGTTGCTTGCTGTAGCTTCTGGGCTGATGTTTGTAGGAGAGTGGGAGTTCGTAACACCATCAGGCCATTTTGAGGAACACAACTCCTGTCTGTATTCTTGAAAGCACTTAAGTGACAAACCATCACCATGCACTTGCTAAGATGGAGCTGCTGGAGACGAGAGGCTCGCCCTCCTTGTTCACTGATAGGCCTTTTGTTCCATGCTTGGGTCTTCAAGGTACTGCACATTTTGAGTAACTCTGGCCTTCTAGAGTTGTTATTTCTTGTTCTAGCTGACTCTAGCAAGTGTGAGGTTAATTTAGGAATCTGTGTGATATGTGCCTGTAATCCCAGAACTCAGGAGTCTATCAACACACACACACACACACACACACACACACACACACACACACACACACGTACACACACGCATGCACGCACGTGCACACACATGCACATACACACACACCACTCACTCACATTCACAGACATTCACATACTCTCACACACATTCACAAACTCACATACACACTCACACGTTTGCCCACTCGAAAACACATACATTCACACACTAACAGTAACACACTTAAATATACATTTGCACACACACATTCACACACTCATACACTCACATACATACACTCACATATACACTCACACACATACATACACACACACAAACACACATACTCATGCACTCACACACACACATGCACTAATACATACTCACAAACACACATATACTCACACACATACTTACACTCACACAAACACATACACTCATGTACACATACAATATCACCCACATACACACTGACACGTGCACTAATACATACTCACAAATACACATACTTACATTCACACAACACATATACTCATGTACACATACAAACTCACATACATATACACATGCACTAATACGCACATACTCACAAACACATACACATACACACATATATTCCCTCACACACACTCAAATATCTACTCACATACACATACCCTCACAAAAACTCACACATGAACACTCACACATTCACAAACATTACACACACACACTTATATACACTCACACATACTTACATACACACATACTCGTATACTCATACTTATAATACACTCATGCACACATACTTTCTCACATACAGTTACACATACACACTCACAAACTGCACTCACACTCACAAAGCCTCACATGCATATACTCACACACACACACATACACACACTCATAGACACATTCACTCACACACACATACACACACTCACACATACACACACTCACAAATGACTGTAGGCAGTGTTCTAGTTACTTCCCAGCCTGCAGCTCTCTGGCAATGAACCAAATAAGCTAAGCTAAAAATGACAGTTAAGTCAGCTTAAAGGAAGGAGTAAGGGTGCAGAGTACAGGAAGGGCTGATGTTGCCCTCTGGACAGCTTCAGAAGGACTTCCTGGGCACGTGCTGCAGGGAGGGTTGTGCTCAGGAGGGAGGTAGAAAAGGAAATTTCTAAGGCTGAGTACCAGCCTCAAAGGCTGCATTAGGCATGCCTCTTAAATTGAAACTATTAAAATGCACTTCAAACCCACCAAATCTGCCCCTTTTCTTTTGAACCATGGGTGGTCTTCTTCTTCTACAAGATCTAGGAACTTAATATTTTTTAAATGTAACTTTGGATATATTTCATGTTTCATTATATTTTATAATGTGACCAAAATATTATTCAGTAATGCACCAAGTAAGAAGATTGTCTTTAAGATTTACATTGCTTTTTAGCCTTTGTGGTATCAGACTATATTTAACAATGTTTAAGGAAAAAGACAACTTAGGAAAAAATGTATTTCAATCGCCTTGAATTCTTTTCTTTTCTTTTTTTTCTTTTCTTTTCTTTCCTTTCCTTTTCTTTTCTTTTTCCAAGAAAGGGCTTCTCTGTATAGGGTTGGATATCCTGAAACTCATTCTGTAGATCAGTCTGGCCTAGAACTCACAGAGATCTGCCTGCCTCTGCCTCCTGAGTGCTGGGATTAGAGGTATGTGCTACCACTGCCCGACTTCACTGTGTTAAAAGTTATCCAACTCTAACTGTTTTCTTTTTAAATTTGCTTTTGGTTTAGTCATTTAATTAATGTTAGGTTAAGTTTGGTGTCCATTTAAGTACTTGTTTTGTGATATGGGCGATGCAAAACTACCAGACAGTCCGTGGGGTTGTATGGAGCAGCTCTTCTCCAGAACTTGTCAGTTCTCTTTTGGGAGCAAAAATTACCCCTGGTTGAGAATCTTTGATTTAAAGTCAGCAATGTCTTCCCTCTTTGAAAAATAGGGAAAATACATGTAATGTGACTGGAAAAAAAATATATATGCATATATATATATATCTAAGACAGCCAACTATTTGATAAAGTAAGAAGCAAAAAGGTGTGTATTTCTGTACAGAATATTTTCAGACAGGGTTAGTATAGCCCAGTATGAGTAATGTCTGGGAAAGTTTAGAACGTGGTTGAATTTCAATCTCCTACACAAAACAGACAAATCAGTCCCACTTCTGCTGACCTTGATGAGAACTTCCTGAGTGTTTTATTAGCCTCAGTCTGTATATGAGAACTGCAGATGTCTTGGAAGCTTTTTGCATAATCCCTAACTCCCGTTCTGATGCTTAGGCATGACCAAATATTCCACCCGGCTTTGTCTCTGCCTGGTTTGCCTTGGTGCTTGTCCCATTGCTTCGGCTCAGCTTTCTGCTTTCTTTTCTTGGGTTCCTCCACTCTATTCTTTCTTTTCCAGAAACTCCTCACCACGTTAAACCATCAGGTCTTTTTCTGTTGTACCTCATTTCTTGATAAAACTGACACTGGGTGATGTGAAGCCTTTGACATCATCCTTCTCTCTCATCGCTGCAAACATGTGTCCATGATATTGCAGGATTACCAATAGGCTGGCCATGGCCAGTGGTTCAGAGCCCATTGTTAGGGACAAGCAACCTTTGATACATAGATTGTGTCATTTATTTCTAAAATCTGAAAAAGTCAGGACTCCAACGCATTTGGCTCTGCTATTACTTAGAGCAAGAACGATAGGACATGTGGTTGATTTCTTGAAACATTAATTGTGGCATACGTGTGACCCCCATGTTTAGCCATCCTCTGCCTTTCCCCCATTTCTGCACAACCATCTATTGCCTCGTCTGTGAGGAAAATCTGCAGTTCAGAAAGCTGTAGTGAAGCATTGTTAGAAGGAAAGGAAACATGTTGGCAGAGAGGTCTTATTTTACATAAGAGTGAAGTGCACAGAATTCTGTTTGGAATCTGGAAATAATTTTGTACCTTGTAGATGATTCTAAAAACATGTCGCCTCCAAGAGCCATTGTTTTTTTTTTCTTTTAAACATACAAATATTTGATATCTTTCATTTGAATCCTGAAAATGTCCAGCAAGATGCTGAAGTCAGGGATCAAATGTGGCATGCTTTTAACAATGTTTTATTTCATTTAAACTTTAATGATAAAACATTTATTTTTTACCACTTTGCTGTCAGGTAGTCAGTAGCAATGATAAGAATAGCTGCTTTCTGTGTCTAATGTTGCCTTTACAGTTGCTTTGTTTTATAGCTTTATAAATTGGGCTTTCTGGTTTCCTCGGCAACACATTTGTGGACATCGGTTGCTAAGGAACAGACTTTGCTGCACAAAGCTTTAGAAAACTGCATGTTGGCTGCGAGTGACTTCATTCTTGGCAGTGACAGGCAGCAGGAGCCTGAGGTTCAGTCAAGGGAGGTCTCCATCTTGATTTTCAGCCTGAGGGAAGCCCATAAATTCTGATCTTATCCTCCTGGTGGTTATCAAAGCTCTGGGTGTGCATAGGGATGGAAACTTTCAGAGCATCTGGTTTTCATCTCTACTTCATCAGACACTTGATGGAAATGATTTATTCAACAAAGGGAATCTGTTGCTGTAGTTAGTGATGATATTTCAAGTAGACTGTACGATCTTATTCCTTATATTAACATTGCAAAATAATGAGGGGGAGATCTCAGGATTTGGGAGGTAGAGGCAGGAAAAAGTTTAGGAGTTGAGTTTAAGGACAGCCTAGAAGAAGGCGACCAGCAGTTGTACTGTTTGTATGGTTTGGAGGAGGGTGATGGCTTTGGAATGTGTCTGATCTGTATTTGATAATCATTTCGTTTGAAGAATTAAGAACTGTCTTTCAAACAATACTATCACCAAGTGGTCACCCAATGAAGCAATTAAAAACTATAGTCAATGTTTGCCACACGAGCACAAAAGAACAATTATAGTTCTTAAAGAAATACATTTCTAATTGGCTATATAAGTTTTTACAATGGTCTCATACACTAATCTTAGGCCTCAGCATCATCAAAGGACATGCCAGTCTGTCACTGTGTCCATATGCCTCTTTCATGGATAAGTGTTGCTCCTTGAGGTTGAGATAGAAACATTGTCATTTTGGTCCCAAGGTCAAGTGTGTGCATCTTTCCATAGCTCAGCTTTGAGCCAGATAAGCCATCTTCTTTGTGAGGACTCACTTGTGCTATGGTGAATGGGGATGGAATTAAATCTAGTTGATGTACTGTTCATCCTCTCTGCTTTGTTTTGGCTGATGGCTTTCTGTATATTCCTTGTATTCTGTTCTGGATCTTCACATGCTTTTATAGGTATGTTATTTTTGCAAACTAAGATACCCTTGCTTGTCCTTGGATAGGTTGGATGAATTCTCTCCGTCTCTTGTTCATGGTCTAAAATATATTACCAATGGCTGCTTCAGTATTAGGATAACATGTGTGAATGTTTGATGAGGTAAACACTGAAGACCCTTAAATTGCATCACCTTTCTAAAAGAGCCAAATCTGTAGTGATGAATCAGTAGCTGCCTGGGGCTGCACAAAGAAGCAGAGATGAATGACTAAAAAGGTTCAAAACTATATTGTTGGGCTGGCCATTCACTGTTGGTGTACTAAAACCCATTCAGCTGAATAATTAAAATGGGCTGATTCTACAGTATATGAATTATACCTCAATAAAGCTGTTTCTGAAAGTGGTTGCTAAAGGCAGAAGTAGAATATTAAACCTTGCTTCTTATGTGCTTTTTAAAACCTTTAAAGATGTATTTTTATTTTACGTGTATGAATGTTTTGCGTGCATGTATGACTGGGCATCACATGTGTACTGTAACCATGTAGGCTAGATGAGATTGTCAGATTCCATGGAATTGGAGTTCTAGACAATTGTGAGCATCATATGGGTACTAGGAACCAAACTGGGTCCTCTGCAAGAGCAGCCAGTGCTCTTAACCACTGAGCCATCTCTCCAGCCCATCTTGTGCTACTTTTGAGGGATCATTTTAGCACATGCTATTTAAACCAAAATATCCCAGGACCCACATAGTGATGACTGTGAATTACACATATTTATATACATTATGATACAACAAAATAGTTATAATCATTATTGTCATACTGTTCTATAATTTGGATGCCTGTGTTCAACTTTACTATCCGTGAGGATAATACAATATTTGCTGTGCTTTGGTAGCTGATTCAGACTAGGCTACTGTGAGAAAGTTGGGTCAGTCAGTCAACCATCAGTACCGTGGTTGCTTGAGCATTTGACTGGGCCAACAGCTTTCTTGAGTACTCTCTACATGTTAGGAGTGATTTTCCTAGATTTAGGGATTGATGTGTGAAAAATGTACAAGTTCACTATTAAGCACAATAAGTTTGAGTTCTCCATTAGTCATGCAAGTA
This sequence comes from Mastomys coucha, assembly GCF_008632895.1. Taxonomy (NCBI): domain Eukaryota; kingdom Metazoa; phylum Chordata; class Mammalia; order Rodentia; family Muridae; genus Mastomys; species Mastomys coucha. Next base: position 5,829,069 of record NW_022196898.1, read on the forward strand.
GAGATGCCATGAAGGGCCATTTGGGTATGGCTTGGGATTCAGCAGACAGACTGGCCTGGAGCTACAGTTAGGAAGGCACTGACATTCAGATGATAGAGGAAAGCCATAAACTAAATGAACTTGGCAAAGAAATTGGGTTATTAGATTTTATTGTGAATTCTCAGAGGGAGGTCCTGGAGAGATGACTCAGTGATAAAGAGCACTGGTTTTTCTTCCAGAGGACCTAGGTTGTAACTATGTCTGAGAAATTATTTAGATTTTTTTACCATTAGTTTCTTCATCTATAAAACTGAGAGGGCAACATTCTTGCTTTGTAGAGTTGTTACAGGGCTTCAATGAGCTGATGCATATATTGTAATAAACTAGTGCAATTGCATTTCATCTCATATAAACTTTTGGCTAAAGATTAGCTGCTATTATAACTTTCTATTTTAAGATGAAATTGCATAGTGAAAATAATCTGGGCTCAGGAGTCAGCCATGCTTTGGTTTCCACTACCAGTCACCAGCATATGTTGCTTAATGTTGCATGGAATATTTCATCATATTTGAAATGCCCATAATAACAATCTTGTTGTTAAATGTTGTATCTATATAATGAGAGAATTACAGGATATTGTTTACAAAATACTTCACATCTTAAAAACTTCAACATCATACTTTAAGAACATCAGTTTTTAAAAGTAACACTGCCTCTTTTGCATTACATCTTTTCTTTAGATTTATATCATAAGAAAGAAGAAACCAAAGCTGGGAGTAGTAGTGCATGCCTTTAATCCCAGCACTTGAAAGATAGAAACAAGGGATTTCTGTGAGTTCAAGACCAGCTTGGTCTATATAGTAAGTTTCAGGTCAGTCATACATAATGAGACTTTGTTTCTAAAGAAAAATAAATAAACATGAAAAAGAAAGAAGAAATCATAACATCGTTTTGCAGTGTTAGCTGCTTAGCTGCTGTGAGAAGTTTAGACTTTAAGTGTAATGAAGCAATGCCATAGGAGGGAAAGGAGATACATTAGCAAGAATGTAAGAATCTCTCTTTGGGGGGGATTTGAAGTGTTAAAATGCTCAAAGTAGAAAGCAGGAAATGTACACACTGTTGCACATAAATGAAATTATATAAATCTGATTTTCTACACAAGTGAACTCATTTCACCCCAAGTGAACTAGTTTTCTTGGAGGCAAGCATCTCTGTCTTTGATATCTCTGCCAGGATGCCATGTTCCTTAAATTTCTTTATAAAGTTGGGAAAACGATGTTTGACAGCTGGTAAAAACTGAAGATGAAGGAGAGTATGGCCAGTCAGCAGTGAATTCTTCCAAGCAAGAATGGCGCAGAGGAAAACAAGGAACGTGTCCTGGCTGTGCTGAATGAATCCTGACCTGACGTCATGCAGTCTGGCCAAAACTTGGGTCACTTCTGATCTCTCTTGTCCAGATCAGCAGAACAATAAGTATTCATGTTGTCACTACTAAGCATACTTTATGGAGTAGTCAATCTTTGCAAATGCTAGCATGATCCTAGGTACCCACGATTCTTAGAACTGTCAATGACTATGAAACTAGCATTATGTCTATTTTAGAAAAACAATCAGACTGTTCTCTTTGGAAGGTTTCTACATCCTGTGGGTCAGGATGGACCATGGCTTTGACCATGATAGAGAATTGGTGGACTAAAGAATTCCCTTAGGTATTATGAAATTAGTGTGAATGGTCTCATCCTATCTGTTCCTTGGTTATGTGAAATTTAGTTTCTTCACCAAATTAGAAAAATGGCATAAGCCTTTTGTTCTAGTTAGTTTTAACTATCATCATCACAAATTCTGGAGTCACTTGAACAGGAAGTCTCAGTGGAGGGATTGCCCAGGTCAGACTGACTCGGGAGCATTTCTGTTGTGCACCATCTTGACTGATATAGGAGAGCCCAGCCTATTGTGGGCAGCACCATTCTCTGGGCAGGTAGTTCTGAGCTGTAAAAGAAGGCTAGCTCGGTATGAACCTGCGAGTGGATTAGCAAGCAACATTCCGCCATGGGTTCTGCCTCAGCTTCCTGCTCCAACTTCTCTCAGCAATGCATTGTAACCAGAAAGTATAAGCCAAATAAATTGTTTGATCCCCCTAAGTTACATTTGGTTCACCTTTTATTACAGTAACAGAAAGGAAATTAGAATATCTCTCAAACCAAAGATCACGTCTAATCTTACTCTTTGTCTTAGTCACTGTTCTACTGCTCTGAAGTGAAAATATGACCAAGGCAACTCTTATAAAACAAAACAAAAATTCAATTTGGACTGGCTTACAGTTTCAGAGTCTTAGTTCATTATCATCATCACAGAAAGCATGGGAGCAGACAGATGTGGTGCTTGAAAAGTAGTGAAGAGTTACATCCTGGTCTGAAAAAGGAGGGGCAGTGGAAGGACACACAGAGAGAGAGGAGGGGCCGGGACTGGGAATGGGCCTTTGAAACCTCAAAGCTCCCCACCCCCAATGACACACTTCTTCAAACAAGTGCTATACCTCCTAATCCTTCTCAAATAGTGCCACTCCCTGATGACTATGAATTCAAATATGTGAGCTTATGTGGCTGTTCTTAGTTGAGTCACCACACTCTTTTTTGTCCCTAGATGTAAGATAACATTCAAAGGCACCTCTGCTAAGCACCCAGTGGCAGTGAAGGCAGCATTGCACTGAAGATCCCATGATAATTACAATTCCTTTTTACTGCTGACCAGAATGGCTGCTCTCCACTCATTTAATAGGAATGACACTAAAGCCATGGAGTTTAAACATTTTAAATTATGTGTAAATACACTATGAAATACATATAAGTTCAATGCCACTTCTGTGAGAGTCAAAGGAAGGAACAAACAAAAAGACAGCTGATGATCCAAATCAGCACAAAATAGTGGCTGATGCCATGGCTCAACCTGGTGGATGCAAGCAAGGGTCAAGGTGGGAGGAGGTTGGTGTGTCAGAGTTAGGTAGATGGACCTGTTTTCTTACAGGAGTCAAATTTTACTTGTGGGAAAGAGCATAGAGTAAAGGGAGGTGAGGTAGAACTAAGAAAGAGAGGTATTACCAACAAGGGGACAATAAATGCAGAAGCCATCCCCTGTCACTTCGGTGTCACCTTCTTAGCATTCCTGAATCTACATAGCCTAATGGCAGAGCTTGAATCCACTGCAGTTAAGTTAACAACTGGTCTCAGCTGGAGAAAGAGCCCTGATTCCTGACCTATGCTTTTTCCTTCGTTTCCTAATTTCATTTCTGTTGCATGCTGGCCATGTTGATTGATGAAAATTGTGTTCTAAAATATTCAATGTCCCCTGAAGCTTTCCTCTCCAAATTAATATTGTTCCAGGTAAGGTTTTCCGAGCACTCTTTGCTGGACTTTCCCAACAAAACTGTTTTGCTTCTGTCAGAGCAGAACTCTTACTTTAGCATCACACGGCAGTGTTAAGGCTCAGCTACTGAAGTGTTGTGTGAAAACTGTATGCACCATGGATGCTACCCCCAAAATGATAGCATATCATTAAATACAAAACTCTCTCATTTTAATCCCTTTGCTACATTTGGAAATGCAAATAAAATTTTACCTTTTCTTGTTGTCTTGGCTTATCTTCGCATTAAACTCATTCAGATTATTTTAGTGTATTTTGAAAGACCATATATTCTGTAGCTTCTACTGCTCATGCTCTCCCAAAGAGTTTTAAAACACTACTTTGATAAAAGTGAAATGTACTACGAACTCATCCCCAGCAACTTCTTGGCTTATTCCAGACGTTGAACATTTAAGACCCATTTAAATTGAATTCTTGTTTTAAATCTGGGTCATGAGAAATTTATTAGAAGCTGTCTATGAGGTTCAGGTAAAGCAGTCATTAATCTACCAAGATTCAGAGAAAGAAAAAACAGAGTAAGACTGGAATGAGAAGGGACTGGAGAGATGGCTCAGAGTTGAGGTAGGAGCACCTACTGCTCTTCCAGAGGACCTAGGTTCCCTTTGAAGCACCCACACAGCTCATAGTATGTCTGACAACTGTCAGTTCTAAGGGACCTGAGGCCTCATCTGAATTCCACAGGCATGGCACACATGTGGTGTACATACATACTTGCAAGCCCTTACATACATAAAAATAAAAATAAATCTTAAAAACAGAGTAAAATTAAAACAACAACAACAACAACAAAAACAATTAAGAGTTTAGTTTGGGAACTGTAAAAGCTACATTTTAGTGTTCTCATAGTTCCCCAAAGCTGAATTTACTTAGAGACCCAATACCAAAACTGTCTTCATTGTGGCTTTGTGTAAAGAGTTTAGGGTTGATTTATATGACCTCTTGTTTAGAACTTGGAACCCAGTCAGCATGGCTAGCCAAGCTATGCACAGCACGGGGGTATTTTAACTAGACAGAGAAATTTATCACGGCTTCCCAGGGTGCAGTCAGCCAGATCGTTTACTGCCGGGAAAGTAGGGACAGAATGCTCCTACAGGTTTAGCATATCTGGCTATTTTAGAGCCATAATTTTTCAAGAATCAGAGTATAAAATTCTGATTTTTTTCCCAGAGGTAGTGGTGTGTTTTTTAAGAATGTTCATTAACTTTATTTTATTCTATCAACATATTTTTCTCAATATTTATCCTTCCCTCACTTTAAGAACATACATTTTGTTTAATTTTTCTTTGTTTTATTCAAAACAGGACCTTGCTATGTAGCCCTGGGGAGCCAGGAACTCACTATGTAGCCCAAATTTGCCCTCAACCTCTGACTCAGTATCCAGAGTGCTAAGATTATAGGCACACAGCTCAAACCTGACATGAAAAGACACACACTTTTACTTAGGCATGTATTTTCTGCTTTATTATTTTTTCTTTCCCTACTTTACAGACTGATAACTTTTCCATGTAGAATACATCCCATAGTATGAAAAAGAATTGTCAGGCTATAGCAGAAAGCAATCTTTTCTTCTCTGGAAAGCCTGGGACTCCTGTCGTGGAGGTTGGTGCCTTCACAGGAGGGGTTGCAGTGAATTTCCCATGCCTGTCATCTTTAGGATAGGGGGATGTAGCTCTGGAATCCTACTGGGGATAACAACCCCAGCATCCTGGTTTGCTCTAGGACTGTCTGCAGGAAGGGCAGCTGCAGCTTGGTACCAAAGCTACGATCTTCACCCAGCACAATGCCTTCCTCAGCCTACTATCAGCAGACTCCTCTCAACTCTGTGATGATGGAAGAGGCGTCTGATGAATTCTTATAGACTCTCTGGGCATATGAGAATTATGATGCAGAGTGTGCTGCTGCTGGCCTAAAGGCCAGCACAGTACCCCACTTCTAACTGTGATGAGACCTGTTTTGGGGAAGTGATGTCATTCAGGTATGTCCCAACCCAGGGACAGTACTCCCAGTGACTCACCAGGTAGGTGTGCATATTTGGTGTCATCTACTCTTTATTTGTAATATAGTAAAATTACTAATTTTTTTATTTTACAATATAATTTCAGTGAGTGGGCTGTTTAGATTTCAGGAACATTTTTAAATGTGTCATATTTTAAAATGAGTCTTGACAGTGTCAAGTTGTCATGAATTCTAGAGGTGGCTTTTAGAAGCTAAGAGTCTTTTCCCCAAATATTTCTTCCTTTTCTAACTTCCTCTTCCCCCTACACCACTGATTTGCAAGTCACTGTAAAAGCAGCCGGCAGTTCCCAAGTGCCTATTCTGTACCCAGCACACACATAGCCTGTCCTCCTCGCCTCACACCAGCCTGTAAATTGGAGCACGCGGAGGTTAAGTGACATAGTAGGTGATAGAAATTGAATTTAGGCTCAGATTCCTTCCCTGTGAGAGACTGAGTGCTTGGCACGGGGATCTGGGAGATCTATTGACTAGCCTGCCTCAGTCTCTATGTTTTCTTCAATTATTGCATATCTGTAGTCTGTTTAATGTACAGAGAAAGTTTATCATTTATTTTTTTACAGTAGAATGATTATTTGCAACGCTTCCAGCCTCATTTAGAAATCCAAATGAGTAGTAAGTTAGTGTCCTTGCCTGTTAGTGTTAGAGAAAAGAGTGAACGTCAAAGTACTTGTATACAAGCCTGTGCTTACTGGAGAATAAAAGCTGATGACAGAAGAAATATCATTAATGTGAGATAAACTGGATAATTTTACATAGAATTTTCATGATTTATTTCTTTGTCTTGGTAAACTCCTTATGAAAGATAAAGATGAGGATGCCCCTTTTCTTCTTTGTTTCCCATTAGACTGTTGTTGTTGTTGCTGCTGCTGGTGGTGGCTAGTTCAGTGCTCAAGATTATGCACATCAACTTGTGCATGGCAGGCACTCAACCAAATCTGTAGCCCTTGGTTTTGACATATGTCTTCATTGTCTAGCTCAGTTGGCCTTGAGGTTGGCTGTGTAGTCCACAATGCTCTCAAACATGTGATACTTCAGTCTCATCCTTAGGAGGGATACCATTCTTGGTCGTTTCTCCACCTGGATATAAGACTTAATCAATATGGAGCTCTGACTTCTCTGGAGCTGAGAGATGTCAGTGTTGAGTGACAGTACATTTATGATCACTAGTTCATTCACTGAAACTATTTCCTTCTGGCCATTAGCTATGTGGTACCATGTTCAGTGATGCCTAATGTCTGTTTTCAAAGTTACAGATGAATCTATGAATCCTTTGTTGTTGTTGTTGTTATTGGTTAGATCCAGTGAATGCCTTCACTAGAGTTGCTCAGAACAAGCACATATTAAATGAACAGATTCATCAAATACTAAAAATTCTTGCCAAGGTCTTCCTATTTAGCTTATTAGCTACTTTTTTGTTGCTGTGGTAAAACACTGTGACCAAGACAACTCATAAAAGAGTTTATTTGAGCTTCTGGTTTCAGAAGGATGAATCCATGGTGCACATGCGAAACACAGCAGCAAGCAGAGGTTATGCTTGGCAGCAGGAAGGGGAGACTGAGGACTCACATCTCAAATGCAGGCTCAAAGCAGAGGTAACTGGAAGTGGGGTGGCACTTTAAACACTCCAAGCCCACTCCTCATGATGTACTTCCTGCAGCAAGGCTCCATGGGCTGAACCTCCCTGAGCTGCATGGTGCCAGTGACTAAGGGCCAAGTGTTCAAAGCCTGTGCCTTTGTGGGGTATTTCTCATTTAACCCAGCACAGCTGTTTATCAAACTTGGATTGCTTCTTGTTTGACCTAATTATTACAGATCAATTATACATGCCAAATGCCCAAACCCACCCTGAATAACTTGTTTTAAAAATGAAATAATAGTTTCAATAGGTTGATGAAGTTCTCTCTGGGGGTTCTTTATAACTTCTCATAAGTAATTTATTCTTGCAAAAAATACTCTTGCCTTCATTTTAGATGTTCAGTTGTATGCTAAGAACTTTGTGCACACTCATGAGTAGGCTATTTAAAGTGACTTCAGGATAAATTCCTAAGTTGTCACTCTGTAAAGATATGACATTATCACTCGACAAGATGTTGGTCATATGTAGCTCCTGTGTCTTTTACTCAAAATGGATGCCAATCATTCTAAGATACAAAGAAACAAGCTCTGCTATTCTGGGCCATCTTCTTATTAGAAGGGGGCATTCTAGCAGAAAAAGTCACTGTGAATAGTGACCACACCTGTCCTCTTCTTCAGTCTTCTTGCTGCCCTCCAAAATCACTGCCATGCATTCCCTCCAAGTCAGTCTGTGCAAAGTGCTTTTTCTTTATATTTTGAAAATTATAAATCTAGCTGATGCTATGATCTAACACCCCAATGTCCTTGTGAGACAGGAAGTCACTTAGAAGGAAAACAGTGCCAAATCCCTCTGGGTCTATAGCGCCTTTCCTTTCTATTCCTTGTTGTGTCCCCGGGACCCTGGGAAACACTAGAACTACATCTTGAGAGGCAGCCATCTAGAATGTTCCAAGGTCTCTAAAAGTCAGCTCCACTGGCATGCCATAATTTGTTTCTGATGCTAGAAGAGTTGTTCAAAAGTTATTAAGAATTAATAATTATTATCATAGCTCAGATGATGAAAATCATGATCAGTATCAAAACCATTTCATTTTACCAGACACAGGGTACTGTACTAGCTCCAGGAAAACCCAGTGAAATAGACACGGCCCTGTTCTCCTCTTACAGCCAGAGGACACCAGAGGCAGTCATTGAGCACAAGGGCAGCAAGGCCTTACATTGTCAGTGGCCACCTGAGAAAATGACTCTTGTAGTTTGCAGGGAACAGTTGGGCCAAGGTTGTTGGCATCTTGACATTAGGAGGTCCTCAGTGACTAAGCATATTTTCAGGTCGGAGTATCAAACTGAAATTATAGCTTCCATATTTGACTTTCATTTAAGGTAGATCAAGTCTAGTCTGGAAAAAAAGTTTCTACAATGTCTTTATGGTCAGTTCTCTTTGTTTTTAAATTTACATCACCAGCAACTGCTTTTATTGTTAATCACTACCAACAGTGTCCTCATACCTATTGTGTGGACATATTTCTATGTAAGGCAGGTATTGTGTATAATTATATTTCACAAAGATTCAGCTAGAGCAGTGTGCCCGCTGCTTCTTAGCCTAGTGTACTGCTCACATTGGTCAGAGAATCCTCTTTTTGGCAGTGGGCAGTGGTTGATGCAGAGACTCAGAGCTGATCAAAGAATTGACAATGAGTGACACGAGTGCTTACCCATCACTGGGCATCTTTACCTCTCCCTTTGTAGCTTAGGGAACATTGCAGAAAAGATTATGGTTAGGCTTGGAAAGCCAGATGACAGGGAAGAGTGTAGATAAATATTGCTTTCTAGATGTGACATGAATGTTGCAGTCATAAACATATGGCATCTGTGACCACTGGCATACAACTTGCACAAGGAGAGGGTAAAGAATGGAGATGGACTAACTCAGAAGAAGGAGGTCATCAGGAGAGAGAGAGAGAGAAAGAGAGACAGAGACAGAGAAAGAGACAGAGACAGAGACTGATATAAAGAGAGACAGAGAGACAGAGACAGACATAGAGAGAGACAGAGACAGAGAGACAGAGAGACAGAGACAGAGATGGAGACAGAGGAAAGTAATGAAGTGGATATATCAAAGTTCACCATATACAAGTATGAAATTATCAAAAGTTTAAAAACCAATAGAAAACTTTCTTCTCCAGAGTGTTATAATCTCCATTTTAAGAAACACTCAACAGGCTTAAATCTAATAGGGAATACTGAGTAGAAACTAAGACTCAAAAGAAGCTGTGGTGCCCAGACCCCAGACTTACTTCTCTCCATCACACAGGACTTCCTCATGTTTTTTCTTCTTTATAATGCACCACGCTTGGCTTATGTTTGGATGAGAAACTTGATTGTTCTGTTCTGTTGAGCAGTGACTGAGCTGTTGAATAAATGAGCAGTGATTTCTTGGGTTTTAGGTTTGGTCATAGATTGGTAACCAAGAGAACAAGCTGCTACCCCCCTCCCTACATTCCACGGGATCCCAAGCAACATCTCTTTAGCTGTAGGAAGGGCAGGGGAGAAGGAAATATTCAGAGTCGCCTGAATCTGTCTATATGGTTCTTCCTTGGTGACATTTATATAAATCTGCAATCCTGGTTTTCTCAGAGTTGTGCATAATGTTTCTTAAACCTCAAATCCACTGTGTAAGTAAATTCGGATGTTTCCATTTAAGAGTGGCATTTAAAAATGACAGGAGCTCAACTGAAGAGTTCAGATAAATCTCAAAGAAGGTTCAACAGAATCATACCTGGCAGAAATGTTCCACATATTGACAGCATCCCCAGAAGTCTGATTAAAAATCTGAAGGATAGGCTTTTGAGCTTTGAAGGGGTTGCGGTGACCCAAGTAGTACTTACGTTATGAAAGATGACACGTTGATGGTGGATATTGAAATTTATTGTGCTGTGACTTACTGCCAGGAAGCCTTCAGCTGCCAGCTACTTCTGAGTAGATAGAATACTAAGGGTTTGGCTGTTTCAGAGTGGTGGTGCATTGGGCTCTCTGTCAAACAGGAAACCGAGCCAAGTTATATTCACACACTTCACTTGCTCCTGTCCGATAGTCCTCAGACTGAAAACTCTGTCTGCAACCTTCCTTTCACCTGATAATTGTCTTTATTGTCGCATGAGCTGGCAAATCCTTTTGGGATTATTGGTGAATCACTCATTGGGCAGTAGAGAAAACAGAAGAATCTAAATGGAAAACTGTAGACAATTGGAAGCGTTTGTCAGCTATTTTAGTATTTGCTCAGGCCTCAGGTGTGAAGCCATCTATGCTCTGTGAACAAGCACGTATCAAGTCTTCCAGTCTCTGAGAAGAGATTTAATATGTCCCCCAAGAGGCTTCTTACCTTTCTGTGTTACAAGCAAAAGGTATGTTAGCAGGTTGGTGTCTTTCTTGAATGTGCTAGCGTCGATTTTCAGAAAAGAACATAGGACTGGCCTCAGACTGAAAGAAATCCCAGATCCTCCTTTAAAGTCAACAGGATGGGGCCAAGCTGTTGCTCTGAAGTCATGGTTCCTCTTTGTTGATTTCTTACTTATGAGTTTCATCTAACATCATCCGTCCTAACTCCTCACCAAATACCACATCATTGTCACTGCACCTTCGCCACTGCCTGTACTTTCTCATTCTCTTCTCAAAGACTGTGGGCTCTCCATAATCTGAGATAAAGCCACACTCAGTCCTGTGTGTTTCTTCCCTGTGTAAACTTGGGCTGATACAAGGCGTTCCTAAAGAGTTGTTGCATCCATCACAGCAGGCAATGACTACTCCTGGGTGTTGACTGTGGGCCACTGCTACAGATCTTGCAGCTATTCAGTGCTGGAGTTGGGGGGGTCATAGGGCTCTGTGTCTTTGCTGTGGTGACACCCACATAGTACTTTGACTGGCATTTTATCTTCACTAGTTTAGATTACCATTTTTCTTAAAATTATTGGTATGATTTAATTAAATTTATTTTATGCTATGTGAAAGAGTATTTTGCCTCCCTCCCTCCCTCTCTCTCTCTCTCTCTCTCTCTCTCTGTGTGTGTGTGTGTGTGTGTGTGTGTGTGTGTGTGTGTGTGCATATGTGTGTGTGTGTGTATGTATGTATGTACACATGTGCACGTGCACCACATGAATGTCTGGTGCCTGCAGAGATCAGAAGAAGGCATCAGATCCTCTGAAACTAGAGCTATGTGCAGTTGTGAGACATCCTGTGGGTGCTGGAAAGTGAACCTAGATCCTCTACAAGATTAACAAGTGCTTTAACTACCGAGTCATCTCTCCAGGCCCTGCAATCTATTTTCTAAGCAGGCATAATTTAAGTATTGCATTAGTAAGTATTTGTTGGTTGTTTTACTGATAGAGATATTATATTTTAGTATAAAATTTACTGTGGAAGTTTTTAAAATCTATGCCACCTCTCTCTCTCTCTCTCTCTCTCTCTCTCTCTCTCTGTCTCTCTCTCTCTCACACACACACACACACACAAACACAAACTACACTATACACATTTTACATATATGCATACACACACTATACACATACTATACACACATACACCACATTACATGCACACTATCCTGACATACAAATCAAGACTAATGATTACACATTGGTCAGATAAATATAATGTATGCCATGTCTAGGTTTCATATGAATTATTTGCTCAAGGAGGATTGAATGTTTGCTTTTCTAATCATAAGGCATAAACAACAGGAACAGTATCCTTCTAGCCATTATCCCATGGAAAATGAAAAATGGTGTGTGAAAAGAGCAGACAGTCATCCTGGTTAGCTATATGAAGTAACCTGATGTAGAGTAGATCATGAATGGTTGAATGAACTATTAATTAGTAGGCATTTATTACACTAATAAGATGGGATTTGGTCACAAAACATGTTTTCATATAGATGCTGCATGTAAATTGAATATTGAAATCTCATGTACAGAAATAACTTTTTAAATTACCCTCTTTTGAATGTGGACATTTTGTCAGGCCGAACACTGGAAAAGAATACATTGGTTAGGATAATGTAACGAGAAGCATTTCTGTTATTTGACTGGTTGGGGTTAGAGTATTGACCCTCCATTTCTGGTGTCTGGGATTATATTAAATCAGTCAGAACCCACCATACACTCCTGTTGTCCAGGCACTCCTTAGGGCAGAGAGAGTTGTTGCCCTCAAGGGCTGGGGTAAAGGATGCTGTTGTACATGGTACTGGCTGGTATTAACAATAGGAGCGAGATTAGTATGGAGAACTTCCTGATTGATTGATTGATTGATTGATTGATTGATTAGTTGGTTGGTTGATTATTTGTAATTTACAAAGCTGAAATGAATAATAATAAGAACAATATACAAAAATTGCAACTATGCCAACTTTCCCATTTGATCATATTTCACATGCATGTCTGAGTCTGAGGGCTCTTAAATAACTCCTATCTGTGACACCAAAACAATGTATTTTATCTTTTAGGATTTGAAAGATATGTTTCTGTTTAAACATATACACATGTGTACATATATTAATACATATATGTGACATATGTCCATCTACTAGCTTTGATGTCTAACAGTTAATTTGTGCATTCTTATGTTTTAATGTTTTGTGCTTTAAATTTTTTTGCAATAAAGAAGAATGATTTTACACTAGACATAAAATGCTATGATCAATTTCAACCCAGAGGTATCCTGGAAGTTCTGAAGAAAATAGATGTTTTAATGGACAATCAGTTACCATGATGGATTAATGTAATCTGTGTTTATGAAAGTCTAGCAAATGTAAGTAGAAGAAACAAGGCTGCACACCATAATGCCATCCCTATCCAGGAAGTCCTGTAAAGTCTGTTAACAATAGGAGGCAGATTGGTATGGAGAACTTCCTGATTGATTCATTGATTGATTGATTAGTTGGTTGGTTGATTAATTATAATTGGGAAAGGACTGGAACTTTTGAACTTCTAATATCCCCAAGTTCCCCAAAACAGAAGGATGCCCTAAAGTCTGTTTTTTAAGACCTATGTATTGAATTCACACCTTAGTGTATGAAAGGACAGAGGCTTGATGACCAGGGACAGCTCATGTGGGATGTTTCATTTCTCCAGTTGGTTTGTCACCAAGATCAGAGCCTGGAGTGTCACCGGAATATGAAAGCTGCAGGAGAGGGCAGAGGCTCAAAGCAGATGTTATTCTCAAAGCCAAGAAAAACTTTCAAAGTATTTCAAAGCCATCAGGCTTGCTAGGTCAGAAACCAAAGTAGTATTTTTTTTCCATTTGCTCATTACCCACTCCAGCTGGGCCCCTCCTCTTGAGTACACTGCCTCTGGCCATCACAGACTTGAACACACTGACTCTGGCCCTCCAGCCTCACACATTTTTATGCCTTTCTAACACAGTGGCCAGTTTTGTGAAATTTAACTCATTCATGTCTGTCCCCTCTCTTTGTTCTTCTGCCCCGTGGCTTTCTTCTTTATTACCATGTGCATAGAAGAGGAACATGAGATGCATAGTTTATGCATATGTGGCCGGCAAAATCCCACTGCCTCAGCTGTCAACTCCTAGCTCATATCCCCATGCCTGCTACTTACAGATGTGAACAAGAGCTCTGCTAGACAAATGCTCTCTATGCTTCCTCTTCCTCATCTCTTACACACAGAATGGTTGCTTCCCCCCTTCTGTTTTCCAGGAATCTGCTCACATGTACCTCCTTGAGAAGTCTCAGTTGCCCCCACTGTCTCCGAGTATCCATGCTACTCTGTCTCTTTAACATACTTTAAGCATGTATGATCATTTGACATCCAACTTGCGAATACTCCATTGATGAATATTGGAGATTCCGATGGAAAGGTGTTTTAGTCAGTGCTCTGTTGCTGTGAAGAGATACCTTGACCAAGGCAACTTTTATAAAAGAAAGTAATTAACTATGGCCTTACTTATAATTTTAGAGATTAGTCCATTAGTCCATTATCATCATGTCAGGGAGCATGGTGGCACACAGGCATACATGGTGCTGTAGAGGTAGCTTTACATCCTGATCCATAGGAAGAGGAAGGAGAGGGAGCAGGAACAGAGACAGAGACCGACAGACTGACTGACAGACAGACAGACAGACAGACAGACAGACAGACAGACACAGACAGAGAGAGATGGATAGAGAAGGACATAGGAAGAGAGATAGAGACTTGGCATTGCATGGGCTTTTGAAACATCAAAGTCCACCTCCAGTGACACACTTCCTTCAACAGGGCCATTACCTCCTATCCTTCTAATCCTTTCAAAGAGTTCCACTCCATGGTGACTAAGTGTTCAAATATATGAACCTATGGGAGTCATCCTTATTCAAACCACCATAAGATTGGATCTTCCCTATGGTCTTCATTCCAATATTCAGAAAGGAGATTTGTATCTCAGATAATTGAAGAACTCTTGAACACATGAGGGTATGCTTTCTATGTGTTGTCTGAATAAATAAATAGAATTTATAAAGTCGTGTGTTATATGTCTGTCCAGAAAGTGTGAGTTGTCCTTCTCTATCACTGTCTTCATATCCTAAGCCACTGTAACCCTTTAATATTATGAAACAATATTCTGCTTAAAATCTGTTGTTTGTTTCCCATTGTCCCCATGTCCCATGTGCACCTTTTTCAGCATAACATTCTATTACCCACAGGAAGAAGATTCTCTGATTTTGTCTCACTTTACAAGATAATGACTTACACTGGAATAGCTCCATAGATTCTGGCCAAGGACATGGGTCTCCTGAGTCACACAAAGAATGTTATTATGCACAGCTCAGGAAGCAGCATTTAGGATTACACCATTTCTTCTCACCATGACCATGGGGTTGATGAGAAGAAGGCCATGGGAACCTAGCATCCAATGAGAGTGATGTTATCACCGAAAATTCTACCTCAATCTTAAAAGGGGTCCACTACCTTGACCCTTCAAAGAGTGTATTTATTATCCTAAAGGGAAACACTCTCTGCACTCCAATTCTAAAGCTGTTTGCTTCACATATATGCTTTAAAGAAGGATAGGATAAGAAGTGTCCATAGGCATTCAGAAGTGTCAAATGCCATTGACTCTACTGTTCTATTATTACAATCTGTGATAAATCTTATCCTCTGCTACAAAGGCTTTAGCATTGGCTGCTTGACTTTGTATTCCATAGCTTGTTCCTTTTAAGTCTACCTGTCTGCCTCTTACTCTAAGATCTCCCAAGTGAAACCCAAGCTTAGCTTCAAAGCTCTCCCCACAAATATCTGTATATCCTGCTTCTCACTTTCTTAAGGGCAGAGTTTAAAGACTTTGCTTGTCAGGGAGACTTTTCTATGCCTAATATAGGGCTCTAACCACTACCAGTAGCACTGTCCTTTTCCTGAAATTGCCCTTTGATAAGTAGTATGTATGTATGTATGTCTATTTTCTATCACACACACACATATATGTATATATATACATATATATCATCCTATCTATCTACAATCTATCTGTCTACCTATCTATTTATCTATCTTTTATTTATCAGTCATTTAAGAGAGCTGTCTATCTGTCTCATCCTGTCCTGTCCTGTCCTGTCCTGTCTGTCTGTCTGTCTGTGTGTCTGTCTGTCATCTTCTAGCTACCTCTCATTTGTCTTTCCAATTAAGACTTTCAAAAGTAAAAACTGGTTGTTAGTCGCCTGCTACTCAGGCTTTCAAATGTCATCTGGCACACAGCTCTTGTTCACTCTGTGCATTAATCTTGTATTTTGCTCTTTCCACGGCTAGTTTCAGGTCTGGAAAGTGGAAAGTGATTTTTGCCATCTGCCAAAACGTCATTGTATCCCACTGTTCATCTGCAGTGATAGTTCTGTTTAGCTTTCATTCTCGCTGTGGTTGTCTCCCCTCAGTAGACCGTAAGCTTCCTGAGATCTGAGCCTATCTACTATTTCTGCAGCTGCTTGGTGCCTCCCACCATTCTTGTGCTACAGTGACCCTTGTTAAAATTGTATTGCATTTCACTGTAAATGAATAGACCAGACACTCTGAACTATAGATTCCTTTTGATATTTACTTAGCTATGCATTTTGGGCAAATGCAATGCAGTCTCAAACCAACTTTGGAGGAAGCAACTGAAATCAATTGTTAGAAAATGAAGGAGACATACTTCAGCTGAGCAAAAGGGAAAACAATTAAATTTTATGAATGCAGTGAGTTTCCTGAATGACATCACGTTCCAGATCCCCCAGAGAAGCTGTGTGAGCACCAAGCAGGAGCTGGCAAAATGCAGACTCCAGTGCAAAATGTGTGGGGAGAGTTCCCCACATCCAGAGAATAACAATGTTTTATTCTAAGGGGCAATTAGATATTCAAGCATTGTCTTTTCCCTTCTATATAGCTTTGGTTCTCTTTCTGAACAAATACAATGTTTTTTTGTTTATTTGGTTTATTTTTATTAAGAGTGTGTGTGTGTGTGTGTGTGTGTGTGTGTGTGTGTGTGTGTGTGTGTCTGTGTTAGGTATGAGTGCTCTGTCTGCATGTGTCTAAGTGCACTGTGTGTGTCTGGTGCCTGAGAAAGCCGGAAGAGGGCATCAGAACTCCTGTATGCTACCTTCTATAACTACCCAGGTCCTCTGCAAGAGCAGTTGGTGCTAATTGCTGAGCACTTCTCTAGTCAAGATTCATTAGTTTTCAAGATTTTTAAATAGTTCTCTCTAACCAGTGAGCAGCTTACTTAGATGGTTATCTCTATAAGGAAAGCATTGAAATTCTGAAGATTCTCTTAGAGAACGAGGGACCGAGCTAAGCAGCCCTTTGCTGTCTACTCACAGCTTTGCTTTGGTTTTCCATGATTGTAAAGCCAGTTCTTACTCTGATGAAATCAGGAACTTCAGAGGGCAAACCACCGTAGGTTGGATGAAGTTTAATGAATGAGGGAACAGAAATGAAAAGAGGGTTTCAAAAATGTAATGCTATTCAACAAAGGAGAGCACACAGGCAATTTGGGAAGAGAAGCTGAATGACTGAAGGAAGTGTTAATGGTATACACTGACAAATGCAGGGAAAACAAACATGTAGGTGTGTTCTTAAGGAGGAAAAAGGATTTCCCTTGTCATAAGGACAAATGATCTTTTACTACTTAAAGGTGGGACTGTGGTTAGGCAGGGAGGTTATTATTATGGGATGGCTGGGGAGGTTTGGCACTTGAGGAATTCCTGATGCTTTTCATTCTATAGAAAAGTACTGAGGATTCTCTAAATAACTTTATGACAAGATGACAAAGATGGAATCTTTCATGATTAAGTGGGCACAGACCAGAGGATTGGTGTTTAAAGAGAGGATGTTAGGGTGCTTTCAATGTGCTCCAAACTTTTCTATTTAAAAAAATTTTAAATACTTCATTTATAATAAAATGTGTCAAAGGAAATAAGATGTGTATCTCCTTTGTTTGCGATTTTGCTTTTAGCATCATCCATTGTTGTTGATTAAGCCTTAATCATCCCAGATGACTTGGTAGGAAAGTCACAGGGCTTCCAAAGCCAAATTTAATTTTTCACGTTCTTTTGTAGAACTTTCTGGCACTCCTCACTCTAGCTGGCTCTCAACTGTCCAGTGGACTGTGGGAGAGGAAGTTAAGGAGTCCTTATGGCTCTGTGACTGCACAGTGCCTGACATAATTTCTGGTCATTAGAAGACAGTAAGTAGAGAAATGAAGTGACTCACAGTAATCACACGGGCCAGGGGTTGAGATAGTGTGCACCAGAGCAAATCCTATCTCTTGTGGGAAAACTCAAGTCTCAGGCCTAATAGAAGAAGGACTTAACTTAATCCTTGGCTATAATGGAAATCACATTCAAAACAGAAGTGAAACAAGAGGATCTAATCCTCCCAATTCAGGATTGCCCCAGTGGGTAGATGCTGTGGCAGGATATGGGAATTGGCATCAGAACTCACAAAGGATGCAACCAAATTATGACTTTGTCACCTTCCAGCCTTGCCTGGCGTTTGATGATTTAGAAACAATGTTAAGATTAAAGCTAGTGTTCACAGCCTTTCACTGCTGAGTGTAAATTCTGCCCAGTACTCAGGGGAGTTGCCATCAGATTAGTCAACCACATGTTGTGAGATTTCCATTAGATGATATACCTGTTATTCAATTCATGTTTATTTTCCTCAGCATTTTAAACCTCAAGATATTTCAAGCTGATGAAGAAATATTATTTTCCCTTTTTTCTAGCTAGTGCTAATTATTTAAGCAGTATTGCTGAAAAACCAAATATGTATGGTTCCAAAGTATCTAATGATGGTATATGTGTTAACTTGGTTATGAAATATATTTTAACAATGCTTTAGACAGGGCCATTATTAAGCTTCTAGTAACCTCTTGCTTGCTTGAATTGGCTTCTACGTTTGCAATCAGTTGTTAAATCAATGAATTGATTAGTTTTCTTAAAGTGGGCCTCTTTCCACCCCAAAGCTAGCCTTTGGTTATTTATGAGACAATAGGTATGCTTTTAATTGAATGACTCCAAGCATAATTTATTAGAATATTTTATTCTTTCATCATTGCTACTGGGGAAATTTAGAGACCTCATATTGGGTGCCATATATTATTGGAGCAAGTGGGGTTTTACTCTTTTAGTTCTTACCCTTGTTAGTGAAAGAATTTTCATTAAAATCTGAGAGAAAAACAATAGGGTAGATGAGCTGTAAATATTGGCAGATGCTTGAAGGCAGTGGATGGAGGACACAGAAAGCCACACCTTTTCAGTTAGGGTCTAAGGAAGCCTGCAGGTCTAGGAATGGAGTTTCGCAAGCAGGTACATGGTGGAAAGAGGCCGATCACTGGAGAGCCAGGGAAAAGCCCAATGTCCAGGAAAGCGTGTCCAGGCTTTGAGCAGTATCTGAAAGGGGAGGATAGAAAGAAAAAAGTTATTCTTTAGCTTTTCTGAAGTGGGCAGCCCCCCATGCCCAACTCCTACAGGACAGAGGCCCTTCAAGCAGCTGCATTGAGGGAGGAGTTTCAGAAGAGGGCAAACATATTATCTCATCAAGAGAGTACTTTTCTCTTCCTCTGCCTGTCTTTAGGAGAAGCAGATTTACTGGAGGGGGTGGGCTTTGCACTTTTGACCAAGTGATTGACAGGCCCAACAAGATTAACTCTTTAAAAGAAGGCATGAGAGGGCGGAATGTTTGGGATTGCCTGCAATGCCAGATCTCCAACCAGGACCTGGTGTAGAACTTAGATTGTACATTTATTTTATTTTATTTTATTTTTTGACCAGGAGGAAGTAGCATTACCCTCAACCAAGCCCAGATGCCTCAAATTTTTATGTGGCAATTTAAATTGTAAGGAGGCTCTTCCCTCAGCAGCCCTTTTCAGGGAAAGAGGCGGTGGAATCCAGAGTCCCTGAGGGACTGGCCCATCCTCCAAAGCCCTCCTTTCCTGATACTATCTGTGTGCTACCTAACCTCACTGCATGCCTATCACTGTTGACACATATCTTGATGGTAGGGACTTTTGTGTGGTCTTACTGTACATTTGAAAATCACAAATGTGATTTCAAAGATAAATAAATTACAAAAATAAATAATACAGAAAGAACATAGCAAGTTTTGGTCGTATAAAACTTTAAAATGAGACTTTTTAGTGGTGACATACAGTACACAAAAGTTTTATGAAAGTGTAATGGGGAACTAGAGAGATGGCTCAGTGGTTATGAGCATTGACTGCTCTTCCAGAGGTCCTGAGTTCAATCCCCAGGAACTGCTTGGTGGCTCACAACCATCTGTAATGGGATCTGATGCTCTCCTCTGGTGTGTCTGAATAGAAGGACAGTGTACTCATATACATAAAATAAATAAAAATTTTAAAAAGGAGTGATAGGTAATTAAGGTAGGGGGCATACATTTTTATTTAAATTGTTAAAATTAGCAATAGGAAAAGAGTCTGCCAAGACACTTGAGGAAGCTGCTAGCTGGTTTGGAAGATGTGAAGCCTTAAAAAATAAGATGGGCAAAGGCTTGGAAAATAATATTGTAATAGATCCGTGTAAATATCTGCATGTCCACAGTGCAAGAGATATGCTTGAAGTTTCCAGACAGATATCTACTCTTTGGGGTCATTAGCATTTGGGGATGGACTGACCAGTTCATAGAAATAATCAGAACATGATCATGGTTTTTTTTATTTTCATTATCTTTCTTTCTTTTCCTTTTTTAAATTCTCTCACATATTACATCCCGACTGGTTTCCCCTCCCTCCTCTGCGGCATGTCTTCCCCCCACCTCTCCTCTCTCCCAGATGCACTCCTCCATTTCCCTTCAGGAAAGTCTGGGAACCGTGCAAGTGTTTCTTAAGCTGCTTCCTTTACGTGGAACAATGAGAGACGGTGGCATCTGAAATAATGCACAAGCTGTCTTGTGGCCCAGCAGCTTATCAGTAGCAGTTCAAACAGCAAAGCCCTCCTCTCTCTCTCTCTCTCT
>NW_022196898.1:5849552-5859552 GCF_008632895.1 Mastomys coucha
TCTCTCTCTCTCTCTCTCTCTCTCTCTCTCTCTCTCTCTCTCTCTCTCTCTCGCAGAGTTGCGTTTCATTTTCTCAGGCTGGCTGTTGTCTTGGCAAAATGGTATGGGCGTGGATAGGATGGAAAGTGATGAAAGCAATGAAATTGAATTCAAAGGGAGGACTGAAGAAACTCGAGGAGATAGGGTTCAAGCTACACAGGAAATTATTCCGAATCTGCTCCCAGACGCCCGCCCCCTCCACGTATGCTCAAGCCCGCAAAGCTCCACAAAGCCAGCTCTGTGTTCTGAGGAAGGGACAGAGAATTCAAGTCCTGAGGACTCAAGTGTGCTCATATATTCTGAGACCTGGGCTCATAAAGTCTTGAGAATACAGCTGGCTTCTTGAATGCTCTGAGGGAGCTTGAGTGTCTCAGACAGACTGGCTTTCCCTAGAGCACACTACTCATTATGATAAAGCTGATAACAAAGTCTCTCATTCCCCAGCTTAGGGATGTTCTGCTGCCTCGTGCTTACAGATCACTAAATTGAAGATACAACCTTGGTTCATGCAAGTGGATTTCCCTGGAAATTGTAACTGAGCTAAGAGACAGCTGCTAGCTGGCTCATACAGGCTCAGAATTTTACCATTGTAAAAAAGACACAAGAGTGAGACTGTACCCTCTTTATCAATCAATCTGATTTCAAAATCAGAATACCAAAACACTAATCTATTTACTACCAGCATGCCAAATACAATATAAATAGACTGACTCTGTGTAAGGTAAAAGGATACCATGTTGAAGAACATATTAAGATATTAGTTATAGATTTTCCTAATTAATATAAAAGTAAAACTGCATTAGTGTTTATTTATAGTTGTCCCCTGCTTGATTAACGTTTAAATCAATATTAAGAACTTATTGTAAATGCTTCCACTCAGATTATTGCTCCCAGTTTTAGCCCATATATAGTTCTAAGCATCAGTTGGCTCTGATAGGCTTCCACAGACCACTTTTAGCATGATAAAAATTATATAATGCTGTAGTAATCACCATGTTAGTTTGACGTGTATAGGCTATGATATATTTGAGCCCCTATTGATAATTTAGTTAACTTGACTAATTTCCCATTAGAAAATGTTTTAGGTTTGCTTATTTTATTTTAGGTGAATGAATGGTTTGTTTGTACACATGTCCATCAGTACACCATTTGGGTACTTTGTTCTTAGAGGACAGAAGAGGGTGTCAGATCCCCTGGAACTAGAGTTATAGTTTGTTGTAAGCTGTGGGTGCTCAGAATCAAACTCAGGTCCTCTGCAAGAGCAGTAGGTGGTCTTAACTTTGAGACATTTTCTCATTTTTAATGGCACACCTAAAACCTATCATCTAAGCAATTTTTAGGTATATAATACACAATTACTTACAATCACTGTGATGTGCTTGGTGTTACTTCTCTAACTGAAATTTTGTACCTGTTAGCACGGCTTCCTAGTACTTCCCTTCCCCAACCCTGAGAACAGCCATTTTATCCCCTATGTGACTTCTAGTTTACTTAAGAGGGGAACTCACTATGTAGACCGGTCTGGCCTTGAACTCAGAGATCCACCCGGCTGTGCCTCTGCCTTCTGGATGCCACATGAAAGACATTCTTGAAATGGTTTGTGGTTTTCTTGGGGTACTTATCTTCAATCAGTATATAAAACTGGTCGAGGTACCTAGTGACCCTTGCCCTAGATGCTGCTGTCCCTTTGTAGGTCAAAGATCTAAGCCACAGAAGCAAAGCGTAGCTTCACACTCTCTTCTCAACACTAACCTGCTCAGACCTCAGTTAGAACTGATCCAACAATAATAGAAAATGGAGTATTCAAGGTAGTATTTCCCTTGATTTGTGTTAAAATCCAGGAAAGATAAGAAGAAAAATAACTCAAATCCTTAGAGGCAGAGTCACCACTGGTAGGCTAATGTCTATTCTTTTATTCTTTCTGATATCTGTTCATTAAGAAATAGTGTATCTTCTTAGAAAGTGCAATATGAAATATTACAGCATTACATTTATGTAAGATTTGGTTACATGAATGGATAATGGGTAGGAATGGTTCACATGTGCATATATGTGAGTGCACACTGTGAACAAACTCTTTGATTATAGAAATTAATTAAGCTTGGAGCTGTAAGTACTTCAGAATCTGAAATGCAAAATGCAATTGCATTTTAAATATTCTGGCACCTGCAATGCAATGAGATAAAGTAATATGCTGGCTTCTGTTTCATCTTAAGGTACAATCTCACTGTATATGTGATCTCACTGTATAACAAATTATGACAAACATTTTGAACTGGTGAAGGGTTTTTAAAGTTACTAAAGTCAGTAAGATGAAGTCAAAAGGAGCTGTATATAAATGTGACCTACAGATGATAAATTATCTGCCCTTGGAATGCAGGTGAGATATCTGAATGCTACTGCACGGGTCTAAGGGACCTGAGTAGTAAGTAAATGCAGGCAGCAGGTTTCTCAATGCTGGGGTGAAGTTTTACAGATAAACATGACAGAGGCAAACATGATCCAACTGGTTTAAATAAAAGTGAGAGTCACTGGTATGAACTCACATATAGCTCTGAGCAGGCACAGATGGCATGTGCAGAAATATTTATAGATGTGAGCAAGTGCATGGGTTAGTATACACGCATATTCCCTCTATCTGTTGGAAAGGCATAGATGCAGAGACACGTTACCAGCAGTAAATGTGTCTGATACCTAGATCCTACTTTTAAAATATCATTCACAAGAATGGTGGTGTCATTAGAAGAGTGATTGGTTCTGGACATGAGGTAAGAAATGTACCAGATGAGCTGAAATAATACTGCCATGCTGTAAAGTAAGCAGTTAGATGGAAATAAACCAATAAACACACAGCATGAAGCATTTCAAAGGACACAGGTGTCACCTGAACAAGCTCTCCATGACCATGTTGGAAGAAATTGAGAAACACACTCAGACCAGTGATCTTGAATTGTGACCCAAAGAATGTAATAAGTATCCCCGAGTCTCATAAACAGACAGAAAGAGACGAGACGGCCCTTCCATCAGAGGAATCCTACGTGCTCCCTGCAGATCTTCTGTCTTTGAGGTAGGGCACAACTCCCCACTGGTTAAGCATGGCTTGCACACTGGGAGTTTCTCTGAGAGAATGTGATGGGTCAAGAAGAGAAATCTCCTGTACCCTTGAGAAGGCTGAGGAGCAATGCCTTCATGCATGCCAACGATGGAGTGGGAAGAGATAAGTTACTGTGATGGTGAGCTCTCCCCACAGTGGGCACTTCCTGGGTTGAGAATTATGAGTGTGCCTCTGTACCCCTACACCTATTCAGTCCTCCTCCCCCAAAACTTGTAACACTGTGGATTATGAAGAAGACATTAGGCATACACCAATGAAAGGCCACAAATATCTGAACTGAGTTTCTATAATGGCCCATTGTTACCAAAAACGAAAGAAACAATGTGTGAGACAGATATACAGCCAATAGGAACCTAAGGCCACATGTTAGTTAAATGGAATCATGCAGTGGATATGATCCGACTACACTAAATAGTACATAGAACCCAGACAAAGGCTAAGAAAATGTGAATGAAGGATGAGTTTTAATTAATCATGATGCATCAAGACTTGTTCATTTTTCATTTTCTTCTAGTATTTCTACAGACTCTGGCCTTAAGTTTAAGTCATCAGTTTTGAATTGCTAGATACCCTAAGCATTTGCACTTTAACAAAGTAAAGAGATAATCTAGAAAGGGGGGAAATATTTGCAAATAATACATGTAATTAGAGGTTAATAAAATTATAAGACACTCTACAATAAAGATAAACTGATTTTAAAAATGGACATAGTGCCTGAACAGACTTTTCTCTCAAGAAAACATACAAATGGCCCAGAGGTACAAGAAAATTGCTCAGTGTCACAACTTATCAAGGAAATGCCAATTCAAGCCTGAGCATCATACACCTTGCCCCTGGGAGAATGGCAGTTATCAAACAAGGTTGTATGTCAGGGAGGCTATAGAGGGAGAGAACCTTGCCCATTGCAGAGAGGGAATTTAACTTAAAATGGCTATTATGAAACAGAATAGGGGCTCCAACTACATCAAACAATTCTTCTAGGACATACACACACACACACACAAACACACACACACAAACACACACACACACACACACAAACACACACACACAGAGTAAATAAAATCAGTATGTCAAAGAAATAGCTATATGCATGTTCGTTATGACAGTAACAACTTCCAAGGTTCAGAATTAACCTGCTGCCTATCAACAGACAAATGTATTTAAAAATGAGGTTTATGTAAACAACTGAAAATTATTTCATCTTTAGCAATAAATAAATCCTATTCTTGGTGACAGTTTAGATTTCTAAGAGAGTATTAAGTAAAATGATGTAAACCAGGTACTAGGAGACAATAACTGTGTCTCCTAGTTGTTGCTGCATAAAGGGGTAAGTCTAGTGACATTGTGGTTCTGAACTCAGTGTGTATATAATGCATATGTTATTTAGCATATGTTTAAAATTAAGATGACTCTACTTTGTAGAAGACATTAATAGAACATATGAAACATATGCAATGCCTTCTAAAAAGCTAAACTCATTAGACAGTACAGTGGTAGGTTTGAGGAAATTTGGGTGGGTGGTGAGGTGCTATTGGTCCAAGTAAGTATGCCAGTTAGTTTTTGTCAACTTGATACAACCCCAGCAATCTAAGAGAAGCTCAATTGAGGAATTGCCTCCATTAGTCTTGTCTTTGGGCATGTCTATGGGGATGTTTTCTTCATTGCTGATTGATGTGGAAGGGTTCAGTCTACCATGGGCAGTGTCATTCCTTATTAAGTGCACATAAACTATATTTTAAAAAAAAAAGCATGTCTCCTTGAAAATTGCCATAGGTAGGAAGAATAGGTAGCTGGAGTAATGAATATGCTAATTATTTTGATTGATTATCAATTCACAATGCATATAATTGTTGTAGGTATCAAGATACCACAGTGCCAACCATAATCATATACATTTATCACTTGCCAGCTCTATTTTAATAAGGATGAGGGAAAATATTGCAAAGGAACATTGGTTCATTCAAATACAAACACAGTATCTAATGACAATATAAAATATGATAGGGAACACAATCAATGGTGGAGCAAAAGAAATCTTTCCCAACAGTCCTATAATTTTCTGTAAATCTTCAAATCTTCTATAGTGATGCTTTTGAAAAGGGAATTGATTGAAAAATATTAAACAAAAGATATCCACATTATAGTTGCTACTCTTAAAGATGTTAAAATATTAAAAAAAAAACACAGGAAATTCCACTTAGAAAATTATATTCTAGAGAGTGTTTAACTTTCCTGAGAGACTTTTAGGATATTCAATGTAGTTCTAAATGTTGTTGTTTAACTGAACCTTGCATCAAGAGGAATCTGAGTTTTATAAAATTCCCTTCTTTTGCCGTAATCTAATGGACATTTTATATGTAAAGAAAGGTTATTTATGTTCTATTAATGTCTTCTACAAAGTAGAGTCATCTTAATTTTAAACATATGCTAAATAACATATGCATTATAGCCACACTGAGTTCAGAACCATAATGTCACTAGACTTACCCCTTTATGCAGCAACAAATTTGTATTGCTCCATCACATTTCCTAACTTTACGCTTACAATAGGTCTTTACTTAGCCAATGCATAGATTTTTTCCTTATCCCGTAGCTTAGTCCTGTAATATGAAAGGGCAGTGTATTTATGTGTGTGATGTGTGTGTTATGTGTGTGTGTATGCACACATGCTATCCCTCACTACTCACTGTCACAAACACAATATTTTACCAAGGGAATAGACAGCATTTCAAACTGAAAAGGACTTTTTAAAACATTCGTGCTTGCCTCCTTGGTTTGAGTTCAGAGGAAAGAGATTCTAAAGAGAAAAAAAATCAGGACGTTCGCACATTTTGAGGCGTGTGAATTTTATTCGCCAATTTGCTTTTTATACCATGGGCCAGCTGCTGCCTGTGGAAGACTGGGACATCACAGCCACAGTCACACTGCAGCTCAGTGTATCTCTCATGACAGAAGAAATCCTAAAAAATTATGTCCTTTGATTTTTACACAGATTTGATTAGGGAGGCCTGACAAGGGGGCGTAGCTTCACGCATCAGAAGTGCACTGTGGCCAAGGGTTATTTCTGGAGCTTTCTTTTAAAGTTTCATAAGTGTTTGAAACCCTGAGTTTCCGATTCCATTCTGCAGTTGCTCCTTGCCCAAAATGAGATATTTATATCGCTTCTAAAAGTCACTTTTAAAGTAAAGTGAATAAATAAAACACATTTTTGATGGGAAAGACAACTGCATGTGTGGATGGCTCTTTGCAAGTTGGTACCTTTCACGATGACTGCTTGGTCATGTGAGATGGCCTCACTGGCCACACATTCGGGTGATGAGAATCGTAAATCAGTAGACATTCTCCACACCGTGATCACTTCTCAAAAAGAGTGATGGAAACCACGGGCTCAGGAATGAGAGGTCTCGAATCTTCCATCATTAAGGTCCTGAACCTTCTCCTTGGCTACATGAGCTTGGACACTTGTCTTTGTTATGCCTTCCTTGTCTGTAAATGAAAAGAATAGCACCCAATGAACAGGCAATGAGTTTGCTATTAAACATGTGACTTTGGGGTTGTGGAGATGGTGGGTGCTTACTGTTCTTCCAGAGAACTATTGTTTTGTTCTCAACATCCATCATGAACAGCTCAAAACTGCAGCTCCAGCCCCAGGGGGACTTGTCTGGTCTTCATGGGAACTGCATAATATGGCATATACATGCTTGACCACCCAGACACACCCTAAAGTACAACTATTTCAATTAAAACTTTATTGTAAGTAAATTTCAAGTTAAAAAATATTCACACACCAAAATAAACCCCACCCAAAGTCTACACATCTCAATGAACACCCTATACCATTAGAATAGCTATTCTGACACATCTCAGTGAACTGTCCAGTTAGAATAGCCTCTCCAAAGCTGTGGCGCTTCGCAGCAGGTTTTACAAATTCTCTAGGAAAGTCACAAAAGATAGAGATGTACAGCAACTGACATCAATAGGCAAGAGTGGGGAGCTGGGAATGGCAGGGCTTAGTGTTGTCCTTGACATTTGGCCAGTATTTTCATAGTCCCAGAGGACGGTTTCTGCCGTGGAGGAAGCCACAGTGGTCTGATGACTAGACAGCAGTGTATTGCCTGGATAATTGTACCCCTAGCCACCCCTAGCTGCCTAAGTCTTTCTGCTTTCCTAAGTGGTCCTCTCTGGTCTCCACCGCCTTTCATTTGCTCCTTTCTCTCCAATGGTAAGAAGCTGCTCATGTGGGAAGTTGCTTTTTGCTTCATATCATATACACAGACGTCTGTGAACCTGTTGTTTGCCTGATATCAAGCACAGTGGGATGATTTATACCTTGGCAGTTATCAAACAAAAGCTTTGGTTTCTTTCCACGGTGAGCTGGTTCGCCAGCATGCTTGTCTGAATAGAACTTGCATGAACTTCTTTATGTTGTTTCTTTGTTCACTCATTGTGATTGATGTCACAGCTTAAACTGTTTCAAACATTGAGAATAGAATGGACTCCTGCCCTAACTGTAAATTTTAAAAGTATACACAAGCTCTAAACATCTCTGTGTGGGATGAACACAGATTTTATTATAAGTATAGCTGGGAAATGAAAACTCACATCTGTTACAGTTTAATAAAAGATATATGGAAACTATATATTGAGATTTATCCATAGTTATACCAAACTCAAAAATCTCATTTTATCCGATAATGTACTTGAAAAATCTGCATTCAGTTTAGGGTGGATATGACTATAAAAAGTCCTTCTTACTTTTTATAAATTATTTTTTGGCTATAATAATAAAATTATGCCTCTTTTTAGAGAGGTGATTTATTTAATGATTAATTCATCTGAACTTTTTTTTTGTATTGGTGACTTCAATGATAAAATTCCAAGTTAGCCTTGAACTAACCCACTTATTCACTGATAACCGGGCCTACCCCATGACGTCACTTTCTTTTGACTTCCTGTCCTCACAACCGTTTACAGGACAGACAATGGCTCCTTTATTCATTAAGCTCATATTATTTTAGGAAACAGGCCACAGGCATTATATTTGATAACGACTTGTGGTTTTGAATGTTACTAACATTTATTGAGTGCCAACTCTGAAACTGACTCTGGCTGGCACTTTGTCTTTCTAGAATCTCACAGCAATCTCTTTCAGTAGATTTGATGACTCCCTGTTCAGTACAGTTAGATCACTTGGCCAGGGTTACACTGATTAAGCATAAACGCCTTAAATTGCTTGAGTCTAATGACTAATCTCTTTATGCCAGACCTTGAAGCCTCTTATAGTATGAAGTTTTAATCTTCACATTACCTTGTGAAAAATACAGAGTAGGAATTACCACTCTTTGACAGAGCTTAACTTTAAAATAAAACAAAACAGCATGGGGGCAAACAGCGACACAGAATTAGATAGCTAAGAAGGTCCTCTGACTTCCCCCACCCCCAGAGTGCAATATCAAAATTAAAATGAGGTCATTCTATGGGTATTTTATGTTGAATTTCAGGAGGATGTTATTTCAGGATAAGAGCACCTTCAGGATTGAATACAAGAGTCATATAAATGTCTTTACAGGATTCTTACTTTAAAAATATGGATGTAGCACAAGAAGAAGTTGCTGTCAAACCACCAAGCAAAAATCATACATGTGCTGGTCCAAGGCTCTGGCACATATGTAGCAGAGGCCTGCCTTGTCTGGCCTCAGTGGGAGAGGATGCACCTAATCCTATAGAGACTGGATATCCCAGGGTGGCAGAATATGGGAGAAGCACCCTCTCAGAGGGGAAGAGGAGAAGGATAGGAGTAGAAGTTTGTCAAGGGCTACAGGGAGGGAGGATGGCAACACTTGGGATGCAAATAAATAAAATTAATAATAATAATAATAATAATAATAATAATAATGATAGAAGAAGAAGAGGAAGAGGAGGGAGAGGAAGAAGAAGAAGAAGAAGAAGAAGAAGAAGAAGAAGAAGAAGAAGAAGAAGAAGAAGAAGAAGAAGAAGAAGAAGAAGAAGTTGTTGCTGTTGATGTCTCTGCTTTTTTAAGCATTTAGCTGATCATTCCTGATGTTTCTGCAGAGGTCATTTCTCACCATGGCCTGTTTCTTCTGTTGTGTGGGAAAAGTGCCTAATGTCCAGGGTCTGCCAAAGGAAAGCGCTGACAAGAAAGCTTCTTAGTAAAGCTGAAAGGAAAACTGAACCCAAGGAACTTTAGCCATCCCCAGCCTATAGTTTGTATTTGAAATAAAATGAAGTTAGAAAGTAGAGAAAACTTGCAAGATGATTGTGATAGGAAAGGAACCTTTGTAGAGAGGTGGCAGGTTAGGTTGCCATAGCAGGTTAGGGTGCCATAGTCATGTCCCATTGTGAAGCCCCTAGGCCACTTCCCTTATATGAGGTGTCTCAAAAGACCATGGCTGAAGGGTACTCTCCTCTTGGGGGACAGAAAGAGGACAAACTCAGATCCATTTGCTTATTTCCAAAACTACCCTGTAAACGGAAGTGTTGCATGTGGAAATCAAAGGCCCAACGTGAGCTCCGTAGTGTAAATCTTCAAACCCAATTTCCCAGTAGCTGCTAGTTCTCTTTCCCCCTTCAAGATGTAGTTTACTCTGCAACCCCCTGACTTAGGTTCTTAGACCTAGTAGCTATCCACACCAGGGTCTCCAGATTCATCACTTTACTGTAAAGGACAGGAGTTACTGACCCTATAAGGTGATCCTGGGAAGCTGGTGGCTTCTTGAGGCATTGCTGGGGAAGTCTCACAAGTTTCTGAGAACAGACCTGTAGATACACCACGCCTACTTTCCAGTGAGCTGACCACCTACCATGAAGAATTTGAGCCAGACA
>NW_022196898.1:5864552-5873149 GCF_008632895.1 Mastomys coucha
GGAAACACAGGTTAGGCAATGCTGGTTTTCAAAATATAAAACAAAGTACTTAACTTAGTTTTTTTCTCAAAACACTATCTAAGATCCTTATATGTGGTTGAGCTGTCTTCCCCTCTGTCTGCCCCAACTCCCTTCGCCAGTCTTAGCAAGAGTGCTCTTTAACCAAGTGCTCACGCTGTCATGGACTGTCAACATTTGACGTAAATGGAATTAAATAGCATGTGGCTTTTTGGTTGTTGGCTCTCTTTATCTTTGAATCTAAAATGTGTCTCTTGCTTATAGCATATAGTTGAATCATATTTTAACCTTTCTATCAATATCTGCCTTTTATTTAAGTGTTTAATACATTTACTGATGTAATTTCATATCAAGTGAAATTTATACCTGCCACTTTGCTACTTATTTTCTATATTTAAAATTTCTGTGGTTCTATTGATGCAATGCAAAGTTTTTATTGAATCAATATTTTCAAATATCTTATTTATTTATTATTTATTCATTTATTGTGTATGAATGTTTATCTATATGTTGGTCTGTGAGGCATGTCTGTGTTTAGTGCCCATGGATGCCAGCAGAGGGCATTACATCCTCTGGAACTGAAGTTGCAGGTAGTTGTGAGCCACCATGTAGGTTCTGGGAACCAAATCCAGGATATTTGGAAGAGCAGTCAGTGTTCTTAACGTCTGAGCCGTATGTCCAGCTTCATAAATACAAAATGCTAAACCAATTATTATTTCTCTTACTATATGTTTGGTTATTTTGATAATGACCATCCCGAGGACTACAATTCTCATTTAAAAAAACAAAACAGTTTTGGTATCATGCTAACTTAATATCAGTTGTAACTCTTCAAATTATCCTAATACAACTATCTTATCTCTTCCCCTTTTTATGCTATTATTTACACACAGTTTTTGTAAATTGATACAATTATCATTGCTGTATGCTATTACATTATAAGTCAAGTAAAAGAATTACAAGTTATATATATATATATATATATATATATATATGTGATATTTACCTTTGTACCTGGTGACCTCTGTCAGCATTCTTGATTTCTCTATGTGGACCACAGTTAAAGTCTAATTTCATCTTTAATTTCATCCTGAAAGAATCTTGATATTGCATTTTAGGACATTACTGTTGGTAACCATTTTTTCTATATATATCCTTTTGGTTTGATTTAAAAGATAGTTGAGCTGGATATAAAATTTTTAGTTGAAGTATTGAAGAGTTGAGATGAAGCTGGATATAAAATGTTGAGTTGAGTTGTAATGTCCAACAGCTTCAGTGTATATCATTCCTTCTGGTTCCCATTGTATTCAATGATAACTCTTCTTCTACAATTAGGGTATGCCATGTGTGGTGAATTGTGTTCCCTGTATTGTTTTTATACTTTATAGTTTATCCATGATGCATCTAGATAGTGAATCTTTTGTGGTTATCTTCCCTGGGCTTCATCATAGGCTTCTCAGATATTCATGTCAAGAATGTTCATCATTTAGAAAAAACTGCAACCATTGTCTCCTCAAGTATTCTTGTACCTTCTCTTTAGGTGTTCCCTTTCAAAGTTCTGTATGTGTTTGTTTGTGTGTTCTCTGATATCTTGCAGGTCACTGAACCTTCTTCATTTTTTTCCCTCTGCTAATTTTTACTGACCAGGGAAAACATGATCAGGAATATGACAAAGAAAATGCCATAAAACTCACAGAGGGGATCTGAGGTCAGCTGTTTATTCAAGTGTTCTTCAGATTGGTGCAAGCTTTTGATGGGCTCTCAGATTCCTAAAATTATCTATTCTAACCACTCTGTCCTTGTTTTTCTTGACTTTATGAAGAAAACATCCTAGAAGTATTTCCTTACTATGTGTTTATTTAAAACAAAGCCTCTTTTTATTGTTTCTCTCAACCCAGAGAGCATAGTCATCTTTTAGGAGTTATACATTATTATTGAGATATTTGTTAGGAACAGAAAATTATGAGGAACATTAGACTAACTTTTGTGCAGCATAAAACAAGAAATTAAATATATTAATTAACTTTGTAATTGCTATTATATTTCATCAACAACACTTGGAGGCATTGAATATGGGAGTTGTTGCAGAATAGATATGAAATAAATCTTTAGCATAATAAAAACCCCACTTCATAGATAAAATTTCATTAACAGTCTTTGGAACTGCCAAGTGTTTTGGCACATGAGTGTTTTAGATATAAGAAGAAGATATGTCACATGAAAAGAAGTGACTCCACCATGTATTTAGTTATGTAGTTACATGTGTTAGTGGTACATATATGTTGTATGGCAATAAAAGAAATTGAAAAAATACTTTTGGTGAGATTTGGGATAAATAATTATTTGTTAATCTGTCAGTCGCATTTCTTCACATTTGACATTTAACACTAGAAAGAGTATTTAATAAAAAGACCTAGAACTCGAGATGATAATGGCTAAGATATTTTTAAAACTCAAAAACAAACACACACACACACACAAAAACCTGATAGCACTGTTTAAACTACATGAGCTTAGATACTAGAACTATAGAACAGCTTGGATTTGATCATAGGAACCATCATGTAGGGGCCAACAATAGTTAACTAACTAAATAAATGTCATCCTAACTAAAATGTTGGAGAAAATTACAGTAAGAAATTAGTTCAGGGGCAGTGGTGGTGCACGCCTTTAATCCCAGCACGTGGGAGGCAGAGGCAGGCGGATTTCTGAGTTCAAGGACAGCCTGGTCTACAGAGTGAGTTCCAGGATAGCCAGGGCTACACAGAGAAACCTTGTCTCAAAAAAAAAAAAAAAAAAGAAATTAGTTCAGAAAATATCTTTGACATTAATCATGGAGGAAAAGCAACTCATTCTGGTAAAGTATGTAGAAAACACAAAATAGGAATAAATTTACATACTGATTAAGACACAAAGATTCCATGTACAATTCATGATAAATTTAAACTCCTGACATCAGCAGTTGATTCCATGATGGTATATAACATACAGCTTTCAACATTTTTAGAGGAAGCAAGTGTATTCAACTAAAGGCCATATGGAAAGAAGCAGCAGCAAATTCTAAGTATTCAAATGAACTTGGAGAAGAATGTCCATACAAGTTCACTTACACTGTATATGATTTCTGTGAAATCATATCAAATGTGAGTGAAAGAAACATTTTAATGAGAAAGCATTAAAACATGAAACATTTAAACATTTATAAAAATTTCCCATCAAAAATTGTAGTCGCCTATAAATAATTTCACATGAGGACACCTTTATTTATAGAGTTACAAAAATGACAGTAGTAAATTAGCACGTTTGAAATCAAACTTGTTAGTATCTGGCTGCATATAAAAGAAAAGTGTAAACTTTGATTCATGAAAATTTCTTGATTGAGCAGTCCTGGAAAGAAGAATTGCAAACATTTGGCAGAGTTGGTCTGAGGATGACTAAATGATGATTAAGGATTTTTTTAATACTCAAAAAAAATTTTTAACCTAATTTCTTAGGTTGAGATAATTATAAACTAGAGCTAGAGACTCTATATGAAAGTGGAATAATTAATTGACAAGGGTAGAGCACGTGTGTTCCCCTTAAGAGAAATTTTCTTCAATTATTTGATGGCAAAAAATATAAAATCAATAGAAAGCTTATGTACAAAATTTGACATTTTGTATGACAATACAGCCCTAATCCTGTAATGTAGAAATCACAGGAGTGTGGGCGTGGATGGGGAAGGTGGGTGGGTGGGTATGTGCATGTGAGGTAGGTGCTCACAGAGACCCAAGTGTAGGTATCAGATCCTTTGGAGCTGTAATGACAGCTGTGAACCATACAATCTGAGAATCAAACTCAGGTCCTCTGCAAGAACAGTGCCTGCTCTAAACAGCTAAACTGTCTCTTTGGCTAGACATTCATCTCATGTAGTTTCTGACATCTTTCCCCTGGAAGTTAAAAATCGAATAGCATGTCTCATTCTGCTGGATGCTGACAAAAACTGACCGGCGCAGACCCTACCCATGGGGTCCAAAACTGAACTGAACTTAACTCACCAGGTTTGGTGGTACGCTCCTCTATCTATTGACCCATCTCTCCCACCCCAGGGTGTCCTTCTACAGAAGGTATCTTACAACTCAGGTTTTTTCATAGCAGGCCAAGATTGTTTAAATTGTAGGCTTTGAGGATAGCTGCAGCTCCCTATAATGTCATGGTAATGTGTCTCTGTAATGTTGTGGTGCTGTGTCATTCTGCCCTGTTTCCTTTATATAGTTTCAGGTGTAGATGTGGCTATTGGGTCCCTTCCTTGTTTCAACTCCCAGATTAAATCAAGGCTTTCCAGATTAAACCAAGACTTTCTTCCATGGAATTTCTCAAAGCCTTTTTCTTTTCTTCATTGCTCCCTTCCTCCATTCCTACTTTCTTTTTGCTCTCCATTCTTTGTTCCTTATCCTGCTATTCTCTGCAACGACCCTCAGGTTCTGGCCCAGGCCACATCATGATATCATCATCACCATTAGCATGGCTTATCATTTCCTACATCCTTTTATGACATTTTTTCCACAGGTAACTGCAAAGTACCAATAGCTATCATTAAATATTTTCTCCTGTCTCTAGAGGTTTTTAATTGTTTCTGCCTTGACCTAAGGCAGTAGAAGTCCGCATTGTTCCTTTTGTGATGAAAGATTATGTATTAAATTTTGCATCTCTGAAACCCTCAGTCTCTCCATCTTCCTGCCTACAACCAGGGGGGAAAATGTGTGATAATGGCTGCAAAGTCTTTTCTTTTTGACATAAATTTGTGTCTGTCATTCTTCATGTTGAGATTAGATACCTGAATATCATCTATGCTTCCCAAATGCTCTCACTGGCCACTTTAAATTATATTCTGCTAAAAAGAAAAAAAAAATCCAGCCTGCACTCAAAATCCCTGGTTCATCTTTTATGGAGCATGGGACAGTTATCTGATTTTGTCTCTACATAAATATGGCTTTTGTAATTTATATTCTGCTTTCGTATTGAAGGAACTCTATATCATAGTGTCTCACCCAAGTCCTATTGTGTTTATCAGTCTCTTCATATTAGTTTTGTGCTAGCTATTCAAAATTGCAATTCCATTCTCGTATTGTAAAGATACCGATACATTAAAAAGCTGTTGTGAACATTAAATTTGATAAAGCAGGAAGGCAGCTGCACTCAGAAGCAAGTAAATATTCTATAGACAGCTCCCAACATCATGACTAGACTCAAGAGTTTTTGACTTTTTGATATGCAAAAGTGAATTCTCACTCTGTGGTACCTGAAATTAGAATTTTGAGTTTGTTCCCTGTCTCCCCCATCCAGGACTGCACAGCCTTCTCCTATCTGGCCAGGCTGGGCAGCTGCAGTGACTCCCATGTGGTGGCCCATTGGCAGCTGAGCAGGATGCTGCTAGGTATGGTTGACGCATTAACTTACAAGAGATAGTTGGGCTTGTAGAAAGTACAGGGACATTTGTGTTTCAGATTTTAAATGAGCATTTGCTTTCCTCTGAGGATGGTCCATGGTCTCTCAAAGATCACTGGAAGCTTGTTAGTTTTCCTGTGTATCCTCTCTTCATTTCCCATATTTCTCTTGCCCCCAGTTCTTACTCTTGGTTCACTTAATATGGATTTCCTGAGCTCTTACTTCTGCCATGTTCTGTTTAGGCTGTGGAGATCGTGCAGTGACCCATGAGTCTGTGAATCTTTTACCTTCGTGGAGCAATGTTCTAGAAGGAGTGTCTAACCCTTGTTCTAGCCTGTCACTCAACAGAGGCCATTGGTGTGATGAAGGGACTCTGAACATTCACTGCTCTGACCTTTTATTCAAAGTCAAGAGCCATCCAGTGTCCAGTCTGTGCAATTTACCCCCTAATAATTTATCAGAAGGAAATAGTTGACATTTTGCTATGGGATTAGAATTTATGGTCAAGATAATTTTACAAAATGGAAAGAAGATGAAAACAAATCATATAGCTACCTACTGTACATTGACAACACAAACTGATAAAAGCTGATACAAAAAGATAAGGACTACAAAGCAATGGTAAAAATATTGATTGCTGTTCTATATTTTAAAAAATCTTACGGAACATATGAAGTAAAGAGTTTCCAGACAGGGGCTTTTGAGATGGCCTAATGGTTCCGAGCTTGTTCTATTCCAGCAGAGGACCAGAGTTTGATTTCCAGCACCTACACCAGACAGTTCAAAACTATCTGTATCTCCATTTTGAGGAGATATAATGCTGTGCCTAGCCTGCTCCCTGTGTGGTGGTGGCTGCTGCAGGTGGTTTCTGGCATACGTGGCTCTCTACACACCCTTGTTCATGCTAGGCAAGCTATTGTGATCCACCTCAACCTACAAATGTCAGGTTAGGTGAATTACATGGACACACAGAAAGCAAATTAGAGATACAATTTTCTTTTGTTAATGTGTGTGAGTGTTTTGCCTGCATGTATGTATGTATGTATGTATGTATGTATGCATGCATGTATGCATGTATGTATGTAAGTAAGTATGCTGTCTACAGTACCCATGGAGACCAGAAAACGGCATGAGATCACATGGGTCTAGAGCTGCAGATGGTTATGAGCTGCCATGTAGGTGCTGAGAACTGAACCTGGCTCCTCCACAAGAGAAATCACTTTTCTCATCTGCTCAGTTGTCTCTGCAGGCTCAGAGATGTCGTTTCAATCCTTTCCACCTGAGGATCTGGGGACAAGTGAAAGTCTCCGAGGTCATTTTCCATTCTAGAGTCCAAGGTTTTCAACACAGGTTTCCTCTAGCACCCGGCTAATTGCTATCTGCTTGGCATCAGAGGTCCATTCAGTAGCTGATACAACTGGCTTTCCATAGTCAGATGAGAACAGATCTTCTCTAACATGTGAACAAAGAGCTGAGATGAGGATTCAGAAATCACTGACCCCGGTCACATGTGCCAGAGGGGAAGAAGCAAAGGTTGAAGTAGAGTCCAACCTTAATTAATGGGCATCCTCCAGCCCTTGGGGTGCAGTAAAAGCATCCCCTACTTCATGAACCCCACTTACTTTGGTTCCTTAAGAACAGTAAAAAAAAAAAAAAAAAAAAAAAAAAAAAAAAAAAAAAAAAAAAAAAAAAAAAAAAAAAAAAAAAAAACAACAACAAAAAAAACCCAACTCCATTGCTAGATCTGAAAACTGGATATTTCTTATCATATCATACCTGACCCTATGAGTATAGTTGCTGCTTTTAAAGAGACTGACCCAAATCTCATTAGACTCCTCTCCACCCCCTAGAAAAATAAAGTGGGTAATGAAAGCTAAACAGTCCTTTGTGTAGGACCCAAAAGGCAAGAGCGCATCCAAACCTCATACAGCTGATACTGAAAGAGCCAAGCAAAGTTTCCAATGAACTTGATATGTACAATGATGGCCTTTCATTCCCAGTTAATTAAGAGGCACTCACTAAGATACCATGGCTCTGACCTTTCATCTTGCAATAAGACAAAAAAAAAACCAAAAAACCATCAATTAAAAAAAAAAAAAACTGAAGAGCAAGCTTTG
The DNA here is from genome assembly GCF_008632895.1 of Mastomys coucha. Lineage (NCBI taxonomy): Eukaryota > Metazoa > Chordata > Mammalia > Rodentia > Muridae > Mastomys > Mastomys coucha. Next base: position 5,872,115 of record NW_022196898.1, read on the forward strand.
TTCAGAGACGTTCTGGGGTGATGAGTCATAAAGTTTTTATTTTGTGTTCCCAAAACAGTGCTGGTTTTGTGCCTCCTGACTTGGTCATATCTAGAGTCCACATCCTATTTCATACCGTCTGTCCTTCTCATTTCAACCTCAAAACCAGTGAACTGGTCCCCAGTGAACAAGGAATATGCTACTAGTGGTCCACACTAAAGGAGCCATGGCAACCTCAGATTGTTGGGGTTGGAAAGAACCTGGAAGATCAGTTGGGCCGGCCCCTGATTTTGCAGGTGAGACTGAGATCCCAGGAAGGGAAATGACCTCCACACAGTTACATAAACATTTCCTTGGCTCTCGCCATCCTGACTCACAGACAGGTGCTTCTTCACATTAGGCTTGGTTGTTTGGTGGCGTGGAAAGAATTATCTGGTCAAAATGCGCTGGTCAACATGCTCATGATGTCTTCCATCAGTGAGTAACAGGTACTATGTGGAAGCTATGTCTGCCCATAGCCAGTATAAAATCAAATAGTAGGTGACTCTTAATACTGAAGGAAAGAGATAACAAAGGGTTTTGTTGTTTTGCTTTTGTAGTTAATACATAAATGTTTATGTACAATGTTCCTCAGAACTTTGTACATATCTAATGAACTTTCAACAACTCTGATGTTTGGCTGCTTCTAGTCACTTCAGTACTGTCATTTAATGGCCTGTAAATGACATGCAAAGCAAATTTGTGCAATGATATTTAAGAATAGATTTATTCTTAGGTATAGAAATTTGGCTTCCCTGTCTTTAAGCTGATTTGCAAGTGAGGATATAACAAATTAAAACTCCATTTTGTTATGGAATTTGACCCCTTAGTACCTGGTAGCTGCTGATGTAGCCAGGTATCTAGTGAGTCACCCTAATGAATCCAGACCAGAGACCTACCTTCCTTTGGCCTCAAAGAATTGCCATTGAAAAACCAGACTGACTCCTTTTTAAGATTAAAAGCCATTTTGAGACTTCAGCTCAGTCAGGTTTCTGTTTTGTTTTGGGTTTTTTTTTT
>NW_022196898.1:5873159-5884821 GCF_008632895.1 Mastomys coucha
TGCCTCTCAAGTGCTGGGATTAAAGGCATGCACCACCACCGCCCGGCTCAGTCAGGTTTCTGATTCCAGGAATATCTCCTTAACTGCCTGCTCTTGCTTCTGTAACCACATTTGCTTGTAAAAGCCTCTATCTTGTGTTTTTTTCCCCTGTAAAAGAGGCTTGAGAAATTGGCTCAGGGCTGCTCTCTCTAACTCTGCCTGAGGGGAGACAGCCACTGGACTGGCCCAGCTTTAAACTGAGAATATACACACAAGAATAAAGCTTGATTTAATTTGGCCATAATTTGGGACTAGTGGTCTTTACTCTCATTCAGTGGGATTAACGTTATGAACAGGGACACATCAAAGTGTGCCCTAGGACCATAGGATCCCAAGGTGCCTAACGTACTTTTTGTCTTAAGTTATGAAACTTGAGACTCATATGAGAAATGAAAGTCCAAAGTAGAATGAGTAAGGACTCCTGAGGGAGAATGAGGTGCTGCTGAGTGAGAGGGGCGCCACTAAAGCCATCGAGAGCCTGGAGAGTAAGCAGAAGTGTGAAGGGAAGAGGGCCTACCAGCCAGGTGGAAGAGGCGATGTCAAGGACAAATGCAGGAGGCATAGCTTGACTTCATTTTCCCACCACAATTCAGTATGATCCTCGTCCCAGCATGACTGTCTCCGGTACAAGAATTTTATACCACCAAGTTAAAAATAATAGAGGGCAGTCTGGAAGACAATGGCCATTCTTATTGTATTTGAGTAAAACCTGTAGTTCTGCAAACAGCAGTCTGGGACTCAGTTCCAATGGGAGGACCACAGGCACAGGTCATTGTCTTTTCAGATGCCCCATTGCTAGGCTATCTACCCTTCCCATAATTCAGCATTAGAGCACTGTAAGGCTCCAGGTAATGGTAGTCAGGGTAGAAGCTTACTTTGTGTTCAGTGCCATTGTGTTAAAATTGCAATCTCCTTGTTGCTCTCTGTTTAGGTCAAGACAATCAAGGCCAGAGGGAATGAGAGTGAGAGGCCTCAGTGTAGATTATGAACAGAAGACCTTGTTCAGCTAGGGAAGGATCTCCATTCTGCTGGACCTGACCCTACAGACAGGGCTTTTCCATTCTGGAATGTTCTAGAAGGGAAAGAAACTAAGAGAAGGGGAAAGGCTGAGGCCCCTAATGCCAGCATGGGTGTCATCAGAATTTTAAGAGGCTTTGAGAAGAAACCACTTAGCCCACTCCATATCTGAGTGTGACCAGCCTTAGCCTTGCCCACCGAATGTCCACAAGTTCTACCTCAGAGAGGAGGGATCTAACTTGGTGACTGTGCTGATAGCTGCTCATGAAAATGCCTTTTCTCACATTCTCTCTTTAAAGTTTACCGTCTCATGTCCATATATTTTGACATACATAGAATGTGGCACATGTACATAGCACATAGAAGTGAGACAATGTTTGCCGTGAGGTTTTGCTTATTGGGTTTTTCTTTTCTGAAAAGTTTAATGATTGCAGTTGCCATGAACTGCCTCTCTCTGTGCAATGTACATTTTCCTTTTATCTGAAAATATTTCTGGGTACATATTGAAACAATAAAGACTCCTAGCATAACCACAGTGCCAGGCAGCAGGTGTCCAGTGGCTGTGATTTGAAGAAGTGTTATCCGGCATCTGTGAAAGAAGTAAACATACCCAAAGGGACAGGAAACAATCAAGAAGGTGGTCATCAGAGAACACTTCAGAGATGGCTGTTAAGCATGCTGATTCTATGTGGCTAAAATGAAGGGAAAATGGGGTGTAGGATGGGGATCCCTAATCTAGAAATCTAAAGTCTAAAGTGCACCCAAATCTGAAATATATGGCTCTTGACATGATACAAATGAAAAATGCGACACCATAAACCTCCTGTTTCTTGTGGAGCTCATTAGAAACACTGTATAACATTACCAGTAGCTGTGTGCACAAAAGCACACATGAAGCATAGGTGCGTGGTGTGGGTAGGTTAACAATGTCAACTTGAGACATTCATTTTGTAAATGAAGATATTCCAAAATGAAAACGACAAAAAAAAAAACATTAAAAGTATTCCTTTTTCTAAATACTTTCAGTAAAGGACATCTCAAGAGTTGAGAGGGCTGCAGGATAGGGATAGAAAGAGAAAAACATCACTAATGTGGGGGAGAGGAAGTGAATGAAGGGGACGGCAAGCGATGAATTTAGGGTTGTTTAAATGTTTGTTAGAATGGTCAAAGCGAGACCTGCTCCTCACCACTTTTTACTTTAACAGTCACATTTTACTTTTACACTATGTATCAAACACTTTAATATTTTGTGATAGCAAGTATGCATTGTGTAAACTTCATCACAGGGGTATCTGGCAGGTTTTCCATGATGCCTGTGTGTAGGGATCCTTCTTATGATTTTTACATTAAAACTATTAACTATTTCATAGCAGCTTTAGGGCAGTTGAAGGGATAGGAAACACAAAGCATGCCAGTAATTGAGCACCCGAGGCAGCGAGGAGAAGAATGTACGAGTAAGCTAGCGGGTCAATGTCCAAGTCAGCAATTAGAACAGAGCAGCAGCTGAGTGTGCGAGAAGGCGGCTAGCCTGGCCGGATGTGAGATTCATTCTTAGTAATAAATTTTGAAACAACCATGATAAATGTCAAACCACTGCCCCAAGCTAACCAGAACATCTCAGGGCCTGTGTGTTCTGATGTCTCAGAGTCTCTCTAAACAATGGACCCTAAGAACCAATTTTTAGTCTCCTGGGTTTTGTTTTGCTTCATTTTTCTTGAAACGGGTCTTCTTTTTAAAAGACCATTTCTTCACAAGTCATGTGACCTACAACCTTATTTAGAATTTTCTGGAAGGAAATTAAAGTTTTTGTTGGGGGAAAAAGTCATTTTTGGTCTAGTCAAAAAAACCTAATCAGGCCACCACCACCTCATGAGTACAGGCATTAAGAAGTACTGATGGACAAGAGAGAACATGAGATCAGCTCTTTAACTCTTTCCATCATCAGAATGAAATCAACCCTTGAAATCAGAGCCACGCTTGATGGGTTCACACAGGAAAGTGAACATGTTCTTTGGCCTCAAAGCAAATTTCCCACTTTCTGCCCTACTACAGCTCCCCACAGCCTCTGAAAACAGAAGCTGGGAGAAGAGATTGGAGCTATTCTTGCAGGGTAGCTTTCAGCTGGATTGGAGCCTATCTTCATCAACAGTACAGCTCACATTTCCCATCCTTTCAAAGACACGAGCGAGACAATATGTGTTCATGCTCGGGGATGAGGTCATGGGAGTAGGCGAGCCTTGACTTTGCATTTGTATGTGCATGAGTCTCGTTTTGGAATAAACTTCACATCACAGGATAGAATAGCCATTCTGAAAACTGCTTGGCCTTTCCCACCCTACCTTAAGCCAGAGCTTTACCTGAGTCAAGGAGCAGACTACTTTCTTTCTCCTAAGTACAAGGAACTGGTTATGTGACTTCAAGGATTTACTTCTAACCCAAACAGCACCAAAATGTTAAAAGTTCTGAGTAGAGAGCTTTAACTTCGCTCTCCATATTAAAGATGCAAATTGGCTTGTGCTTTCCATAGCTATGTGCAGAGAATGATGCACACAGTGGTTTGGGAGCTTCCTCTAAGAGGTCCATTGGGCAGGCTGTGCCAGGGATACAGAACCAATAGAGTGTGTACATACATTGAAAAGCTTATTCTAGGGAATTAGCTCATGGGACTAAACTAAAGTCTAATTATGAGGATGAACCAGGAGACCACGAGCTGGAAGAACTGGCCTTGCTGTATCTGTGTCTGGGACAGTGTGGCTTCTTGCCTGGTTGTGTTGGTCTTTGGTGTATTTAGGCCTTCAACTAATGGGTAAGACCCAACCACAATAGGGAAGACAACCTGCATTTATTCCAGCCCCTGACTGAGGGGTTGGTATATTCTGAAAATGTCCTCATAGAAACATGCAGAACAGTGCTTGACCACAAATCTGGACTGAATCAATACATAAAGTTAACTGTGACATGGCTAGTGTTGACTACAGTACTGTTCACACAGTACCATGCATGTGGGTAAATGCAGCACAACTGGACAAATCACAAAGAAGAGAAAGTGATCTCTTCCCGCTACTTAACAAATTGTAGAATTTACTTAACACCAAAATCGATTAAAATAATTTGTCTTTATGAAAAGTCTACATAGAAGGTATTTTGGACAATCTTTTAATATGATTCACTAGGTTTGGGATGCTCCCACAGATTAACATTTTAAAAGCAGGGCCTGGAGAGATGGCTCAGCAGTTAAGAGCACTGGATGCTCTTCTAGGGGACACAGGTTTGATTTTCAGCACTCGCATGTTGGCTCGAGACCACTGTAACTCCAGGCTATCTGATGCTCTCTCTTCTGGCCACCATGGGCACTGCACACATATGGTGCACAAACACCACTAAGCAAAACATGCAAACCAAAATTTTAAAAATAAATTTACATAAAAAGACCAGTGAGTAAACAAGGGCTTACCAGTTAAACTGAATGATTTCAGAAAACTGATATCTTTTCTGTTCTTTACCTCAGCCTGCCACTAAAATACGCAATTTTCTTCTTTTATTTCTACACCTGTGATTCAGCCAAAAAAGCCAATTCATGCTAATGTGTGACTTAGAATAGAGAAAAACCTTCATTCAGAATCATTTCCTGTTAATTGTTGGTGAAACTAAGAGCCTTCCAGATTGTCTCCCTACATTTGAAATACCCTCAATAAGAAAAACAAAGAAAATTATTTCACATAATAGTAAAAACCGCTCTTTTTCTTTGCTAACAAGACTCCAGGATTGGTCTCTTTCTTATTATTCTTGTAACTATGTCCACTGCATTTACTGTGTTGGTTTAGCACCTTAACATTATGTTTAGGGTTTTTTTTTTTTTTAAATGAACTTAGCTCATTCAACTAATGTCCCACACTGAAGGCTTACAAACCCAGGCATTTAAATTGTGTCTTTCCAGTAGAGGGGAAATGAGGCATCTTGTCAATGTGATGTTAAAATAAACCCCTACGGTTATAATGATACATAGAAGCTTTTTCTATTTGCTTGGAGCAAAGGTTAAAAATAAAAATAAAAAAGAAGGAACCCTGTTATTGTGAAGCAACCTTTGGGAACACTTGGGGGTAAATTGCTCAGAAAATACGCTCTTTGGCGAACATTCACAAATGGCTCCTCGTAGCTTTCTGAATCTGTGCTGCCATCACAACCCCGATGCTCTACTGAATGGATCTTAATGATGAGATGCTTCTTTCTGCCATCCTCTGCTCCTTTCACTGTTGATTTATATCAATTACCCTCAAATACATTGTGGTCTGTGGGCAGCGGATAAAACAGTAATGTAGTCACATGCTGGCTGCTTAATGGTACAATTGCTTGGACGTTTAAAGCCCATGATAGCTGCAGGTCAGACTCAGGCACTCATGGACGATGCCAGACATTTGAAGACTGAGTCAGAGCTCGCATGCTGCCAGAATCATGCCGTGTTTTTCAAGCCTTGTTTTGGGGCAGAAGCTACTGGGAGCCTCCCATTCATCTAAGCAAATCATAGAAAACTATGGTAGAAATCATAGAAATATAATTAATTCATAAGCCCATGAATTACATTTTCTAAATGAAAAGACAACCTCACTAGTGGTTAGCTTTCACTTTTAGTGTGGTTACCAGAGACAAACTGTCTTATGAAACTGATGTCGCTTGTTAGCTGTATTCTCAAGAGCTGATGTGAAGAGGCCTTGTTAGGTAAGAGGTGTTTTGAGGTCTGAGGGGCATTCATTGTTGTTTGGGACCTGGGGGCTACAGTGTGATCCATCATGCTGTGCTGTGAGAAACTTCTAGCAAGCAAAGCAGCACCAGAACCAATTCCTTACTCTCACACTTGCATTTTATCTGACTAATTCACACGCCCCTGCCTCAGGTATCCATCAAACACCTCAGTCCAGCCTGGAGATGATAAGGTAATATAGTCCAAAATGGCCACAGAGCGAATGCCTTTGACCATTCCTTTCCTTTCTTTACATTTCGAGGCTGTGTGTGATTTCTCTTCCTTCTTCTTTTCAAAGGGCTTGTAGCACTGGGTCCGGCATCACTGAAAGATGTTTTGCGGATGAAAGGAAAGTTTCATGAGACGCTAGAAGGACCCAAGGCTTTAACTGGGCTCTTGTTCATGCTCTCTCCCTTTCATGCTCCACAGTCAGGTCTTAAAAGGCTTCTAGAATGAAAGGAAGATATGGACATGTTATCTTCATGGCTGATGGATTCCCTAACTCCTTTACGTCATTATTCAACGAAAGCAATTGAATGCCAGCCCTGTGGTGCCAAACTAGGAAGGATCTATGTGGTGGATCTGAGATGAACCATGCAATCTTTTACTGCTTTTTTAAATTAAAGAAAAATATTTTTGAGTGTATGTGAATGAGTGTTGGCCTGCACGTATATTTGTGCGCCACATGCATGCAATGCCTGCCCACAGAGGCCAAAAGAGGGTGTCAGTGACCCCTGCAAGGAGGTTATAGGTGACTGACTGTGAGTCACCATGTGGGTGCTTGAAACCCAACCTGGACCTTCTGCAAAAGCAATCAATGCTCTTAGCTGTGGAGCCATCTCCCCAGCCCTTCCCTTTGCTCCTTATCATTTCTTAACTGTGTGTACAAAGCCCACAGATGCTTATCCTTACATAAAACAGTCTGGCGTTTGCTTAGTCCAGATGCATATTCTTTCTCTGCTTTGAGTCATGTGTGAGGCTCCCGTAATATGAAAACTCTGGGAATACCATGTATGTATTAAATGGTATTGTTCAGAGATATATAATAAGACAAACTATCTCATGCATATTTCCTTGAATAGTTTTTATCTGGGTTTTGTTGACTCCATGGTTGTACAGCCAACAGAGAAAGCAGGCTGATTATATGAGAGAAGCCTGCTGCTTTTGGTGGGCTCCAGGCATACCTGGAGATGTAGCAGATAAAAGGTCAGGTAAAGTGGCTGGATTGAGCACCAGTCAGGTCTGAGGATGTCTGCTGCAGGAGTGTCCTTCAAGAGGGGTAACACAAGGCAAGGGTGTCAGAGGAGGCAGAAGGGAGAACTCGAGGCTTGAGTTTAGCCTCGAAGGAGACTGGCCCTGCAGATAGAGCCCCTGGGGTAACCCACATCACAGCGGCAGATGAGCACAGTGGTGCACAGGTGAAACCAACACATCTGCAGCCCCACATGGTAGGTGAGAAAGGACAGCACAAGGTCCTCCACTTGAAAGATATTAAAGGGTCAGATGTGGACTCCTCCGTCAGATTAGAAGACAATGGGCGTGAAAGCAGCAGCTTCACAGGTGTGATCAATTAGAGAGGCAATGATCCCCAGACAAAATAGTGCTGAACTAGTGCCTTATAAAAATAGAAGAATTGAAATAAAGGAATGAATGACCAGGTAACACAAAGGGATCATCCATGGGACTTTGAGGGGACACTGTGCTCATATGACATCATTCATGCTGGGACACTCCCAAGGCAAATGCTAAGCCCAGAGCAAGCCCAGAATGAGACTACCCCAAGCAGCCTGCACATACAAGCACACTGGCAGAGGACACCAAAGGGTTGAGATTGTGGTGAACATGGATGGCATCACTGATAAAGAATAAAATCCAGCGAGGACACATAGCTTGTGCCATTTAAACTCTGAGATGACTGAGATGCCATAGTTTTCCAGAGAGGGATACTGGAGAATTGTCTGTCTGTAGTCTTGACTTAACTTTCCCTCCTCTGTTGGCTCCAGGCTTGAACAGATACTTTCTCTTGAGAGAAGCCAAGAGGAGAATGGCAGGGACTTACTGGTAGTGCCAATATGCAGCACATATTGATTCTTTGGTTTGCAACCTTGTGATTGGCTGGGTCATCAGGAACTCATACTCTTTTTGGAGGTTTGGCTTGTCAAAGGAAAGCCTTGCCCATTCCCCACATAAATGGAGACGGTTTGTTTCCTAAATTGGTTAGTACAGCCCTACCTTTCAAAACAGCAAAGCTAAATGTGGGCTGTAGAGCTGTTAGCAATTGGGATTTGCAGGAGGAGGAAGTGTGAACCAGAAAGGCAAAAGCGTGGGGACCAAGTTATTATCTGTGATCAAGCTGTAGACCAGAAAAGATTTGCCCATTTCTTACTAATTGCCTAGAGACTTCTCAGAGATGCAATTAAGTCAAAATAGTCTTAGGCCAGTGTCATCATAAAAACAATTTCCATGATTAAAAAAAAAATGTCATGGAGATATTTTACTTGACATTTTAGGTGATGAGTGTTGTCATTTCAAGGCATTTGAAAATAAGCTCCCTCAAAGCTGTTTATCATCTGCCAGACACCTAAGCCATTCTTTATAAAGACAGAACAGAGGAGACAGCTTACAGAGTGAAGTCCACCCAGACCTTAGCTTGCCAGTGTAGAGGTGGGAAAGTGTCTTCTGCTAACCTCCTACCAGAGGCTCCTAAAACAAGGACAAGAACAGATTAACAACAAAACATGCCATTCTCTTTTAGAGTTTTTCTATAACATGAGTTCCTCTGCAAGGAAATGAAGACTGTATGCATCACTTGGACTTGTGTATCTCTCTGCTAGTTTTGGTAAAGAAGAAATACCGTGGAGAAAGGGCAAGAGGCTACAGCGATGTGCAGGTCAGACTTTGCAAGGCCTTTCTGCGGATTCTCCAGGACATCTCTGTGACTTTGCCTCCCTTTCTGTCTCTTTTGTCTTTCAATTTCCAATATGCCATCATTTTATTTTTTTAAATCTTGCCTGCACATATGTATGTGCACCGCATATGCCCATTGCCCACTGAGGCCAGAAGGTGTCAGGCTTTCTAGAAGTAGAGTTACAGATGGTTGTGAGCTGCCAGGTAGGCTTTGGGAATCAAACCTTAGTCCTCTGCAAGTGTAGTACCCTTAACTTCTGAGCCATCTCTCCAGCCCCCAAGGTGCCATATTAGAAAGTAACCTGTACAAAATCCCATCACAGGGAGAGGATGTGTCCTCTCATTCTGTCATGAATTAATCCACAGGTAGGCCTCAGGAGGTCATTAATTATGACAAAGCTTGAATATGTAATCCTCCATAGTCAGTTTTAGAGTCTCCAGGACCTGCTAGGTAAGCGCTATGTGCAAGAGAATCCACTGGACTCTAAAAAACAAACAAACGAACAGACAAACAAACAAAACAAAAATGGGAAAGAAATATTAAAAATATATCTTTCTAAAACATTCTCAAAATTGAGATATCTGTTTAAAAACCCACAAAACACAGTAGCACATGGTGTCTCCCTTGGATTTCAGTGCTTAAAGACCATCTGCCCCCAACTCAGTCTGAGTGTTCCCTGAATGTATGCAGGGTTAGTGGTACTGCATCTGCTGTCTGCTCTGCCACAGGGCTCCGCCACTAGGGGAGGCAGGACATGGGAGTTTTGACTGGCTTACCTTATGCCATCACTGGGTGGGTGTCGTGCTATGGGGCAGCCCCCAGAATACTGCTCCAGGGAGGGGGAGCTCAGACTGAGGTGTGAGACAGTTGGAGCTGGCTTGGGGGTCCCTAGACCTGCAAGGTGGGTGGGGCCGTCTGGTTCTCAGGCTCTTGGGCACCCAGGCACCACTGCATGCCTCAGAAGAGCTGAGAACAGAGTGGGGGCTCATGGGCTGAATCTAGCTCGGGGCCAAAGGGAGAAAAAAGGGGGAGTTCAAGCTGGATCCTGTGGGGATGAATCCTTGACTTGTCAGTGACTGGCTTGGGCTTGAGCTTATCCGTGGCTGGGGGCACAAAGAGGCCTTCTGAGGGAGATTAGACAGGGGTTCTATAGGGGAAGGCCTCAGGGCTCCCCACAGCGGATCCAGATGAAAAGAGGTAGACCATGGTTGTAAGGCATTTACTGTGGGATCCCACTTCTCGGGTGTTAAATACCTTTTGCAGGGAGGAATGGCTGGGAAGGAGAGTTTGTTGACTAAGCCTCCAGGCCTTTAGGTACCTCATTAAAATGGAGATCATGACCACTGGTCACATCCTCTACCTGTGGAGGGGTTTGGGGCACTACCCCTACGTAAGTGATGGCCACAAATCTATGGAGGGCTGCACCATCATGCCAGGAGCCTGATGTCCAGGAGTGGGCCAAAAGTGCCTTCTGTCCCTTTAGGGTCACCGGGGGTTTCTAGCCTTAGGTCAGCCGGGAACCAGGCTGCCTTTCACCGTCCTACAAGTGTACACACCTTTGCCCTAGTATTGTGAGGAATTCCATGATTTCCTAGCCCAGGTGGAGGTAATGCATGCTGTATCTGTGGCCCAAGCACCAAGAGCCGCTGTCTCCTCATACAAAGCAAGCTCTGAGGAGTGTTCAGAAGCCGTGCAGTGCCAGGACAGCAAAGTCGGAGACTTAACCATAGCAGATGGACTGAAGAGACGATGGGACTCATGTCTGTGGCACTGGAGTGTCCCTTTTGTAGGAGGATGTGTTCCAATGGTCCAATAGACAAGGCAGATATGCAGGATGCTGATGACACCTCCTTATTCACAGGATGGCCAAGTGATTTATCTCACAATAACTGCATGCTTTACATGCCCGCCTGAAGCCAAGGTTTCCCAGTGAACTTTCGGTAAAGGTTCTGAGGGTTCTGAGTCTGTGGATTCTACCTACCAGGATGAAAAAATGAAAACTGTAGCGTCTGTACTGATCTTATACACACACTTATCATTCTCCCAACAAGGACTTGCACGGCATTTATAGCCTATGAAGTCCCAGTGCGTAGTGTAGAGATGGTCTAAAGGACGTAAGAGGATCCATGTAGATTATCTTCAATGATGTATAATGTTGCAATATAAAGGACTTGAGCATCTGTGAATGCCTTAGAATTAGAGGTTCTAGAACCAACAGTCAGGGATCACAGTGTTTTAGAATGTGTTGCTAAGTTTAAACTCCTTTCCTACCCAGAAATGATCCTGGCCTTTATTTATTAACAGAGCAGCTGAGCTTTAGAGAAACCTTGGGCTGCCTTAAAAGCCGAGCAGCCTTCAACGGTTCTTTAGTGCAGGATGTGTGTGGATTGATTCAGACTATAAATTGTAGGGGTTATATTTATATAAACATAAATCTCTCCTGCTCCAAAATACGGACATCAAATAAAATCCATATAAAGACTGCTTACATGCATTGGTTGCTCTCAACATGTGTTGCCCAATGTTAAGGAAGATTGTACAGCAGATATGGTTAGGGACAATGAAAACATTTCTCAAAGGGAAGTGTGGTTGGGAGCTAGGGCCCAGGACTGTGAATGTGTGCTCTATATTACAATGTTCATGGCCATGCTGCCTTCAGAAATTATTTTTATTTTATAGACATTTATGAAAGAGTGTCATTAAGGCTCCCTACCTCTGGAGCCATGCTTTCTTAAAGAAAGTTTCATTGACTCCTGGTTTACCTTCTATTTATTTATTTTTAGCCTGGAGCAGGAAAAATGAAAGCCATTTTATTAGATTTTATTTTAAGTATACATTCCATGAAGTATGTTTATAAACTGCATTAAAATGAGAAGACCTTTTTTTTTTACATAACTTTTTTTTTTATTTTAGATATTTTCTTTATTTACATGCGAATTTCTCCATTCCCAGTTTCCCCT
>NW_022196898.1:5885276-5885412 GCF_008632895.1 Mastomys coucha
TCTTTTCTCTAATTCCTTCACTGGGGACCCTGCACTCAGTTCGATGGATGGCTGTGAGCCTCTACATAGTTATAAACCGCTTAGTAAATTGAGAAGACCTAAGTTATATGCTGTGTTTCAGATTGTTTCGGGGTTT
>NW_022196898.1:5885422-5891464 GCF_008632895.1 Mastomys coucha
GCTTCTTTTTTAAATGACTGTACAAATAACATGTTTCATCATGACACTTTCATATGTGATATGCTTCTGTTGGTGCTCCTCAGCCCTCCCCCCCTTTCCTAGCCCTTTTGCTGCTCTCCACATCTAACCCTTCCCTCGCCAATTTCATAGCATGTGTGTTCCACTCTCCTGACCTGTAACCAAAATCATGTCTACAAGTATAATTGTTTGGGTGTGTCTGTGTGTTTTTATCTGTGTGTGTCTGTGTGTGTGTCTGTGTATGCTTCTGTGTGTGTGTCTGCATGTGTATCTGTGTGTCTATGTATGTGTCTGTGTTTCTCTGTGTGGACTTGTATGTGTGTTGGTGTGTGTATATGTCTGTATGTGTGTCTGTCTCCATGTGTCTGTGCCTAAGCATGTGTCTGTGTGCCTGTGTGTGTCTCTGTGTCTCTGTCTGTCTGTGTGTGTGCGTATTTGTGTCTGTGTGTCTGTATCTGTATATGTGTGTCTATGTGTTTGTGTCCATATATGTCTGTGCCTCTTTGTGTGTATTTTGTGTGTTGAGAGAGAACTTAGTTCATTGTGATTAAATAACTCAGGGTTTTAAGATACTATATATAGGGTTGTTTTTTTTTTTTTCTAAAACATATTTAAAAAAAAACACCTTTCCATATGGAGTCATGGTTTTAAATCTTTGTATCTCTTACAAAATGGAGCTCACTTGCTTTTGGGGTTATGCATGTATGGTCACAGAGCTTGCACAGTGGTGGGGGGTGAGGGGGTTGGTCCACTCAGGGAGCAACACTCTGCAGAGGGGTGACAAACAGGAGGATTGTGCCATAAGTTCTGGGCTCTGTGACCTCCTCAATCTCTGGGGAGCTTGGAATTTTTCCAAGTCCTCCTTTATTGAGAATCTATGTGCCAAGAGACTGCCTGCAGGTGAGCGCCCACCCACCTGTCTTTTTCTGGGGGGGTGCTGAAATCCTGGGTCAGCCTCGTTGAGGCCCAGGCTGAGCTGATGAGGCCCTGTGAGTGCTCCCAGGGCTGCTCGGCTTCACTGATTCAGGTCTCCTGAAGTGCTCTGGGTTGCTGCCATTTCCTCTTAGCAAATGAATAATGAATGAAGTGTGCGTGGAAGCTAATGGCTCGAGATAAAATCAGAAGCTCCTTTGCAACACGGGTATAACGTTCCTTGGCCATCACCATGGAAACGGCTGTTTATCAAGGCCCACTAACATTTCAGAAGACTGCAAGGCCCAATCAGTTTCCAAAACTTCAGGTCAGCTGTTGAAAACAGATTTAAGGAGCACAGATTGAGACAGAATGAATACAGGGAACACCATCTGCATGAAGTGTTGTGTGAGGCCATCCTTCAGAATTAAAGACAAAAAGCTCATAAATGGTACCATCAATACTCAGCCATAAGATTTAAATTGAAAATTGAATTAGTATCCTGCCTGCCACCACTATGGCCCCAAACTGTGACTGAGTGACTGCACTGTGAGGGATGCAGCTTACATATTTTCCAGGTGACTTCCCTGGGGTGCCAGCAGGAAGGTTGGCACTGATGCTGAGGAGAGCTGAGAGCAGCTGGCTGCACAGTGCTGGTACAAAATGGGCACTCCAGCCCCTCACAAGCATCAGTGACACAGCGTGACCAACATCCTGGGCATGCGGTCACCCTATAGGTGCCAATGTCAACATAATACACTGGCCAGACTTTGGGATAGCGATGGGGAGAAGAAGTGTGAGGGCCAGCTGTTTAACCCCACAAGACTAAGAATCCCTGAAGAGAGACCATCCCTAACCAGCATGCTGGAGACTGCGCGGGGACTGGAGGATCCTATGGATGGGACATCCTGGTCTTATTGAAGTAAATATGGGCAGAAACATGGGAACATGACAGTAGAACTCTAGAACCATGGAAACCTCAGGAATATATTAGCTAAATAATAGTGTAGACGACCCCTTTGTGCATAAGTGTTTTTCTTTCATGCATACCTGTGTCCCATGTGCATGTCTAGTGCCCATGGAGACCAGAAGAGGCTGTTCAGATCCCTGGTACTAGAGTTAAGAGGGTTGTGAGCTGCCATGTGGGTATGTAGAGACAAACCTGTGTCTCTTGGAAGAGCAGCCATTAGTCTTAACCACATCCCACCTAAGCCCCATCTCCAGCCCCAGCTTCAGAGTTTTAATTTTGTTCAATGAGAAAGAAGGAGAAGGTGAGCCAGAAGTCAGCTCTGCAGAGCGAGGCTGTGCTGCAGTTTGGGTCACTGCATCCACAGGGTGACCACATGCCCAGGCTGTTGGCCATGCTGTATCACTGCTGCTTGTGTGGGACTGGAGTGCCCATTTTGTACCAAAACTCATGGCTAGATGTCATTGCCACTGCGGTGTTGCTAGGGAACGGGATCTTCAGAAGATGAGGTTTATAGAGCTTTGCTGCACCTAACAGCAAATGTTAATGTTAGGTTATGAGTTAATGAGTTAATGTTATGGGAGGCATGGCTGTTACCCAGAGACGGGAGAGCTTGTTCTAAAAGCAGCCCCTTTCTTGCTCACTCTTTCCCTTGCTTTTGCTTCCTCCGTGTAATGACACAGCAAGAAAACCTTTGCTGGCTGTTCAGTTGGACTTCCCAGGAGCACGAGCCAGATAAACGTCCATTGTCTATGCATAGCCAGTTGCAGGTATTGCACAGCAGAAAAAGGAAGCGGGTGGACCTGCCTTACCACCGAAGGGGCAGATACTGTGTTCCTTCTCAGCCTCCTTCATCCGTGAGGCCACCCTCAGGGGCGTTTTTAATTTGCAGTGAAAAAATATACATAGAAGGAAAGAAATGTTTCTCCATATCTCTTGAAGTGGGTTGTAGGAATTCCCTGGGCAGAGCAAGGGACAGTAGTGGCCCTTTGGCTTTGGCCAGGTGATGGTTCAGCAGGCAGGCTCTGATCTCTTAAGTAGAGACTTTATGGGGATATTGACCCTACTGCAGGCCCAGGGAATAGGGAGGTCTGCGTCGTCTGTGATCATGGGGCGGGCTATTTGTTATCTGTATAGGATGTCATCACTTCTGTGAAGTCACCACTCTTGAGATGCCACCATTAGTATATAAGTCTGAGCCAGTGGTCTCTGGCTTTGTCCAGCACACTCCTTAGCCCTTCCTCTACTCAATGAATGAGAACACTAGAAGAGAAGCTATCTTAACATTTTTCTACACAACCTACTTTTACGAAAATGGAGTGTTTATAAGAACATTACTTAACCTCCCCTAGTACTGACAAGAATGCCTCTTTAACACCATTGTCCATCTCTCTTGAGGCAGCCAGGTTTGCTCCTTAGAGCACCCCTCTCTTACACTTGGCCTGCTAGCTCTGAGCCATAAACCCCTAGGGGAGGCACTCAGCTGGAAAATGCAGCCCTATGCTTAGGAAAGCATCTTAGGCCTGTCAGGATCAACAGTCCTCCCACGCCAGCCTCCACCCCCAATGTCTTCTCTGTGAGATTCAGAAAGCTGACAGTGACCAGCACACACAACCGGTGACCGTCAGACTGTGCAAAGTGCTATGTGTGCATGAAAGAGGCCCCACCACCCTCTTCTCATTTTCTACACAATTTTGCCGGCTAGTCTAATCTGATTTAAAATATGAGTGCAAAGCAAGTCAAAGATACTCCATGAGAAGACAAACGGCTGTAGCTGTGTAGGGATGGGGCTCCCAGGCAGTCAGTCACCTGCTGGGTGACTTCAGGACCTGACACTGCCTCCTGGCCCTGCTTGCTTTTCTGATCTTCTAAGGAGCTCTTGGAATCTTTACTAGCTCGGATAAATGGCCATTATGTGGAGTTTTGCTTTTGTTTTCTGTGGTTGTTGACTTTGCTCTGTTTTTGTTTTGGTTTTAAATAGGGTTTTATCTAGCCCATGCTGTCCCCAGACTGGCTATACCTACCTTGAATACCTTGTAGCTAGCTAAAGTTGGGCAAATCATGAATTCCTGCTTGTCAATTTTTTTCACTCCCTCCGGTCAGGTGCTGGGATTACGAGCATAAACCACCACGCCTGCTTTATATGGCGCTAGGGATCCAACCCCAAGCTTGTGCATGCCAGGGTCAACATTTTTTTTTTTAATTTTGGTTTTTCGAGACAGGGTTTCTATATGTAGCCCTGGCTGTCCTGGAACTCACTCTGTAGACCAGGCTGGCCTCGAACTCAGAAATCCGCCTGCC
This sequence comes from Mastomys coucha, assembly GCF_008632895.1. Taxonomy (NCBI): domain Eukaryota; kingdom Metazoa; phylum Chordata; class Mammalia; order Rodentia; family Muridae; genus Mastomys; species Mastomys coucha. Next base: position 5,889,621 of record NW_022196898.1, read on the forward strand.
TCTGCCTCCCAAGTGCTGGGATTAAAGGCGTGTGTCACCACTGCCTGGCTCAGGGTCAACATTTGAGCTGCATCCCAGCCCTGAATAGAAGTGTTCTAAGGAAGGGCAATCCTGTTGTACTATTGTGGATTGCCTGCTAAACTATTTCTTCCTTGGAATATATTTAAATTTTTCTCTTTTCTTTTTGTGATTGTGATATCTTACAATTACAGAATTTCTCCCTCCCCATCCCTCTTTCTGAACTCTAAACCTTCCAATGTACCCTTCCTTGCTCTTTCAAATTCATACCCTTCTAACCAGTTGTTATTACATGCATATATCTGCATATATTATGTGTATATATATATATGTATATATATATATATATATATATACATATATCTGTATTCCTAAATATAACCGGCACTGCCTGTATAACATTTATATATAGATATATACATATTCATATATTCATTCTTAAATATAACCTGCACTGTCTGTATAACACTAATTTTTATTTTGAGGCAGGTATTGCTTGTAGAGTGAACCCTTAACCATCTGCCTGTCTGCTAGTTAGCAGTGTGTGCACGCCAGAGGTGGGAAAAGGAGGATTAAGACCACCACCGAGACTCCAGGCCTCTTACAGCTGGTGTCCCTCTAGAACACAAGGCCTTCTTCCCTGAGGGCCAAAGTCCTCCCTTGCAGTGACATGAAAAAGGACCTGACAGCAGGTTACCACTGGCTGGTGCCAGGGAAAGTGGTCCCTTTGAGTCAGTTCACTTTTGCTAACTGCCAAACAAAATTTCTATAGCCTCCGTCGTCATTCATCGCCTTATGTGCTTTTTTTCTTTCATTGATGCCCCAAACTCCGCTTGTCACTTCCTCAAGTCTTGCTCTCCAGTTCACACTTCCAGTACTTCATTTCTCCTTATTTTGTTTTGCACAAAGCACAGAAATCAGGGTCAGCCTTTCTGAGGGCCTTGCCCATGTCACACCTGCTATTGTTGATCCTCCTAACCTGTGAGTCCCAGCGGAGGGCTAATCCCCTTAGCAGAGATGCTGTTTCCGGGGAGAAACTGCTTGCTGGCTTTGCACACCTCTAAGAAGAGCAGCCGTGGAGTGGGATGATAGGAAAGGGAAGCCACTGTCAGCCTGGTGCTGCATATGCACAAAGATGTGCAGGTCTCCCTAATTGCTGTTTTTATTTGCAGAGTTTCTATTTTAAGAACACACACACACACTCACATGTGGATTGGCAGGTACCAGCCAGTAATGGCTGTGTCTGTCTGTAGTGCCTGTGAATGCTTGTTTCCATGGTGACAAGAGGCACTGCAGAGACAGGATTATGGTGCTTCTGGGATCAGGGTGCTGCCATAGGAGGCCTTCTAGGGTGTGTGTGTGTGTGTGTGTGTGTGTCAGGGTAGCTTGCACCTGTAGAAAACAAAGAGGACAGGGAATAGGGGAGGTAGGAGAGGAAGGCAATGCTTAAATGTTAGAGAAGTCTGGGGAGGGAGGAATGAGGAGAGGTGAGAGCTGGATGGGGGAATTCTAGAAAATGGAAGAAAAGAACTATGAATAGAAACGAGAAAAGGCAACACAACAAAAACCTCTCCTCTCTGCCGAACATGCCCCCACCCCACCCCTGGGGCTTGAAAGGCTTCTTGTGGCAGAACACAGATGACAAAGCAAGCAGAGGTTGTTGGACTTCCTAATTTTCTGGAATTCTAGGGTTAATAGTGTGCTGCCTCCTCCCCTCAGCATTGTGGCTGGAGAAGAAACAAACTGTCTCCCATCCGCCTCTCTCTCTGTCTCTCTCTGTCTCTCTCTGTCTCTCTCTGTCTCTCTCTCTGTCTCTCTCTCTGTCT
>NW_022196898.1:5891894-5900390 GCF_008632895.1 Mastomys coucha
GGCTCTGTTCAGCTCTGTCCCAGGATGTAGACCACCCAGAGCTGTCTCACAACCGCGTCATCTGGTCTGAGAGGATGACTAAGCGATGGCCCAGTTTTGGCTGCCAATGTCTTTCAGAGGGCCGTGAGAGGACGCCGACCCAGTGCAGTCTACGCTATTCTTTGTCACACTCCTTGATGGCTAAAGATCTTTCTGAGCTAAAAGTCAGGCATCACGCCCAGGGCCGTGGACAAAGGGAACCTCCCAAGATTGCCCTGTAGTCACTAGTTACAAACAGTGGTGGCTCCCTGGTTCCAGCCTGGCACTTAGTGACACCCGGCCATGCAGATGCAGTTTTCACACCAAGTGGCTTGTCCTAATAGTGGTGATTGGTGGCTGGTATCTGACCATTTTATAAGCTCTAGGCCCAAGGATGTCAGACAGTGTGCATTCAGTAGAGAAAGTCACTAGATGGCTGGAGCCAGTGATGTCTTTTACAGTTCCTAGTTCCTTCTTGAATGCAAATCCTTCATCTGAACTCTGCTCTTAAAGAGCTATGAAATGCCCACTAGGTGCAGCCTGTGTTTGGCTGTACTTGGTCCTTGCAGAACTCTAGTTTCCAGATATCTGACTCCGTCTTCTGGTATCCATGGGCACTGCAGACGTGTGGTACACTTAGATACATACAGGCAAGCAGCATATGCATAAAATAAAAATCAACAAATATCTACTAATAAAAGATAAACAGACACTTTCTTGAGGCAGTGACCTTGTTCTGCACTATACTCTAACAATGGGTGCATGTCCTCTGCTTACTCAGAGCCACAGAACATGCAATACTAAAAGTGAACCCGGGAGAAGCTACGGATCATGTGACAACATGTGGTAATGACGTGTCTGTGTGGTTTCTTCCTATGTAACAAACATACAGCTCTGCTGGAGGTGGCGATAGGAGACAAGGCTGCGCATGTGTAGCGAAGATGCAACCTCTGCTCAAGTTCACTGCCATCCTAAAGCTGTCCTAAACAACGAAAGCTTGCCAATAACAAGATAATATAAGAGAAAAAATGAAATTTCATTACAGGTTACAAATGAATGAATCGTGAGGGTATTATGGGAGGACAAGACCGATACTGTATGATTGTTTATGAGATGCTTGGAGCATTCAGAGTCCTAGTGAGAGAATGTAGCCTGTCTGCCAAGGTCAGAGGAGGCAAAGGTTGAGGAGGTGGTTGAAAGCAAGTTTCAGTTTCAAAAGATGAAGAGTTCAAGAGATACAATGGTGGTAGTTGTGTAAAATTGTAAGTAATAAAAATATTCATGATGGTAACTTTTATTACTGACTCTTTTACCACACTATAAAAATAAACAGTTTTTCCAGCTGACCCAAGACTAGGAGATTCCATTATGTCTCTGATGGCAGACTTTAGGTTGGAACATTCTTTACTTGAGGTTAAAAAGGGGCCAGTGTGCTGGGATCCAGCAGGCTCGATGCCACTGCTGTGCAGAGAATCCTTCATATTTACTGTAAGAGGGACTCGGCGGCCTGCATGTGGTCCCCTCTGCAGAGACAAAGATCACTTTGAGCACTTACCACAGGGCAACACACTGAAAAAGCTTGCTACGCTCCAGCTTCCCAGACTTGAATGAGGTAAATGACCAGGGCTGGCCTGCGGCCACCGGGAATCATTCCCCATGAATCAACACCACTTGACCACAGAGCCGACTCAGCATCTTTTTCAAAGAAAGTAACCAGTTCGTTCCCTTTGGGCTGAGATCGTTGTGAGTCAGTACTTTGACACTGGAGTTGGAAGCAGGGAGAGGCAGGGCCTCGGATGAGGCCGGGCAGCACAGATCTGAAGATTGTACCTTATAGATGCTCTTTGCCTCTCAGCCTTTCTGCGCATTTGCTTTCTGTCTGTCCTGGTCCTGACCCCCTGAACGAGATAGGCTGACTGGCATTGCTGTATCAGGGCTCTGTCATCCATCACTTTATGGTTGTTTGGGAAGCCATTTGGCACGACTTTGCAGCCACTGGCCCCCTGCCTCTGCCATGGTCTGACATTTTGAGCCCTCTTTGCCAGGCTTCATTGCTTAGCAGAGGCCTGTGCAAGATTGGGAATAGGTTGGCTGGTGACTAAATTCTGGAGGGCTAGCGTTCCTTGTCTTTAAAAGAACACATATGGCTTTCACTTAAAAGGAGAGCTTTTTAGAGGACCTGAGAACCAGAGGAGGCAATGCATGGGTGGGGCTTTGAGGTCTCCGGACTCCGAACATGGGGAGTTCTTTTACTCCGGGTAGATTTTAAGTTGTCAAGACTTAAGCTTATTTCACAAAACTTTAGAATACAGCCACGTGATTTTGCTAAGCAGTATCATTTTGCAGTATTTCTTTATGAAATGGAGCTTATAAAAGGTGGGGTGTGTGTGTAGAATTCAGCATAATTGCTGCAAGCCAAGCTTGACTTTGCTGGAGTTCTTCTGCCACCCTGTGGTCAATTGTGGTATTACATGTTGTGTTGTTGCTTGCGCATTTACATTTTCTATTTTGTTACTAAACTGGAAAGGCATTCTACTATGTACCTTTCCCCTTTAGTTATAATCTAATATTAAGGATTAATAATGAAAAACAGTGCATAATAAAATCATCTCACATTGTTTTAGTTAGCTTTCCATTGCTGTGAATAGACACCATAACCAAGGCAACTCTTATAAGAACAACATTTAATTGGGGCTGGCTTACAGGTTCAGAGGTTCAGTCCATTATTATTAAGGTGAGAGCATGGCAGCATCCAGGAAGGCATGGTGCAGGAGGAGCTGAGAGTTCTACATCTCGTTCCGAAGGGAACCAGGAGGGACTGGCTTCCAGACAGGTAGGAGGAGGGACTCAAAGCCCACCCCCACAGTGACACTTTCCTTCAACAAGGCCACACCTCCTAATAGTGCCACTCACTCCCTGAGACAAGCATACTCAAGCCACCACACACATGGGATTACTTATTATATGGAAAAGGACAATGTAAGTTGCACCAACCCCCCTCCCAAAATCAGTTCTTAAGGGTGTGGTTTTAACATACATTATTAATATCATGGAAATTCACTGATGTGTTTAAAATTGATGCCAATTTATAATAAAATAGCAGTAATGAGGTCCTTTGGGGGACAAATGGCCATCCTGGTTCCTGTAATCTACACATCTGAACATGGTTTTTGCTTGAGGTGTCAGGTGACATCTCCTGCAGGAGAGCAGGACCATCTTCCCACCAAGCACCGCTACAGGACTGCCCCTTCCCAGCCTGACTCTGCTCATGGGAAAGAATTAAATGTCTTCCTTCCTGCCACCGATACACCTTTGGGGTGATATCTAGAGTTGGATCTCTTCCTTGAGAATGACAGTGTATCCCTGGGCTTATTTATCACAACCTTAGTCTCTGAGGACTCACAACTGATACTGATGATGATCTGGAGTATTCCAAACCGTCATTCCTTGTCCTCACTCTCCTTGAACTATCCTAGTAAGGATGCCCAGTGGGGTCAGACCAGTCAGAGCACTGTGTTGGCAGAACTGATCAGAGGAGGCGGAGGACAAAAGATGGTTGGGTCTCCCTCTTTTGGGGCAAGTGCCAGGTGGTTGGCATGCCTGTTCGTCTTCCCATTGCCATTAAAGAGGCTTAGATAGGAAGACAGTGAGTTGATGATGGTGTCCACCGCATCTGGATCTGTGTATAAACTCTCTGAGGAGCGTCACCCATAGCATTTGTGAAGTTCATGGCTCCGTGCTCAGCTTCTGAAGACCTCCTGAGGAGTGGCTGACACAATTTGAGTGCATAAATACCCAAAATACAGCATGTTCTTTGGCCATTTCATAATATCCGGTGAGGGTTGTTGAATATTTCCAATTTATTTCCCTAAATAATAAAGTCCAGAGTCCAGGAAGCTTAAACCTCCAGGTCTCTACTGATGAGCATCTCATCCCTGCCCACCTGAGTTGCCAGAAACTGTTACTAATGCTGTGTCCAGCCATGCCTCACTTCCAACCTCAGAGCAGTTGAAGGAATGGGAGGGCCTTTCTCATGGTTGCCACACTGTTGAGTCAGTGGTCTCTCAGGGCTTCCAGTCTCTAGACTTGTGAGAACGTGTCTACTGGTTGCCACCCACACTTCTCATCTCCGATACCATTTCCAATCTATTGACTATTAATTTTTCATTTGCACGCAGATTAGTAAATTTTGTTGAGCACTGTCTATCTGTGTTTGGCTCTCTCTCTTCACCTCCTCACACATGTATATTCACACAGCTGAGCACTTAGTAGGCTATCAATATCACATGTCAGGTTGCTTGATTTGGCTAATTGAGAACCTACAAGAGGAAAGAATTTGCCAGAAGTGGTTTGGAGACTAGATGAGAAGATGAAGAGAATGTGGCCAGAAGGAGGCTGTGGCAAGAGGTTTTGTTAGACATGTACCAGTGAGAATCAGTTTGAGGTGTGCCTATGAGAGCCACAGGGACAACAATGGGTGGAAAAGCTATGGGGTGTCAAGAGGTGGACCTCAGAGTCAGTGGTTATCACTCCACAGCGGAGGATTTTAAGTCTGCATTTGGAAAAGGAGACGCCCCAGGGCATGCAGGAGTGCAGGCTGAGAAGAGCTGGGTCAGACGGCAGGACTATGCAGAACTGTCACTAGTGGGCAGCAGTGGTGTTTGTCACATGATGTCTTATCTTTGTGCTAAGTGGACCCGAGAACCAGGAATGAAATTTCCCCAGGGCTGCCTTAGCAGTCTTTGGGTCCCAGGCATTGCCCTCGTTCTGGCTCCTTGATCTGATGCCTTCTCGGTTTCCAGGAGCTGCCCAAGCATCAGATGGACAAGTTTTCCTCAAAAGACTTCCTTCTAATCCCCCTTTCTCAGTTCCATTGAGCTAGTCATCTTTTTGTGCCCTAATGGGGATCATAAGAAGGGTGCTAGGTTATCAAAGAGGCAGTCCGTTCAACGGCTCTGCTTGGTGGTCTGAGCTATGACCTGTGACTCACGTCTTTCAGGCTGAGTTTGGTGTAATCATAAGAATCTGCTCTTACTTAACACATGTGCTGTCTGACTGTGTGCAGCTTGTCTTTCTTACTCTTAAGGCATTTCCCTTCAGTGCTGCTCCCCTGCCCTTAGCTGTTCGCAGGCTGCCTGAGTTCCTCCTCTGCTACTGTCCAATGTGTAGACTGACTCTGTGACTAACATCCAGGACTCTGGACTGGGGTGTGCCTTCTGCTTCCCCACACCACCAACTCCCCCTCAACCTGAATTTTAGAAAATCCAGTGAACGTCATGAAAATGCCAGCCGTGTTTTAGATTCATATGTGTTAGTCAAAATAAAATAAAATAAAATTTAGATCTAAAAAATTATGTGTGGAATTAACTTTTATTCTTTTGGGAAAAATATTAGAAATTTGATTAGTTTGGGGCATCTTATTCACAAAACAAAACAAAACAGTGTCAAAGCAAGAGAATGGTCTCCCTCGTGGGAGAATATATCCTTTTAATTCCCTGGTATGCGCCAGAATGACTGCTGTCTGGGACAGATCTACGATTGTCCTGGGAAAGTGGGGGCAGCCTAGAAATCAAACAAAAAGGCTTGAAAATCATGGTGGTTAAAGGACAGCGAAAGATAACTAGAGACAAAAGCTCAAACCTTAGTCATAACAAAATATTAGAAAGAAACCCATGCTTGAGGAATTGGGCAATTCATCAACAACAGAGGTGTGAAGTCCATGCCAGGTCAAGATGATGGCAGACTTCCTGTCCAGTGAGGGCACTGCTAGCTGGCTGGCTGGTGGAGGGCGTAGCCCCTTCATGGTGTACCCTCCCATGCTGGAAAAGGCTTCTGTCTGGGGCTTCCTTTACAAGGGCAGCAGCCCACTCGTGAGGGGCCCATCTATAATACCCTTCCCAGAAGCCTTATCTCTTACTTCTATTACACTAGGGTGGGTGAGGACTCAATCTATGTAGGAGCTTTGGGGGGCACATTACATATTAAGGTCATGGCAGACAGCTTGTTTTGCTTGTTTGACACCCAAGTGCATGTTGGGAGGGGCATGTGCTGGCCCCACAATACGGAGGGCTCCCAAGGAGGAAGTGCCTCACCCTGGAGAGCATGCTGTCTGTACTTCCCATGACAGCCACAGCAAAGCGCCACCCACTTGGCTGAAAACAACAGAAATATATTCGTGTTCAGTCATGGATCCCAGAAGCCCAATGCTGGGGTAACAATAAGAGCCCACTTATCCAGACCCTTGGAGAGAAGTCTTCCTTCCCTTTCCTAGCTCCTGGTATTGCCATATTATCGTGGAACATAGCTACGTCAACATCATATCAATATTTTTTCTGGGAGCAACAAATTAAGTATAGGCACGCCTCGAGGAGAGACTTGAACCTGAAGGCAGGGTGTGGAAGAGCTATAGTTTTGTCTATTGGCACTTATGCTTGAACAATTATTCAGGGCATTCTAAATACCTGAGCAATTTTGAATAAAAGTTTATATGACAGAGTCAAGTTTTGCTTTTTATGGGACCCTGATGGAGAGATGGAAATACTGAAAAAAATGCAGTAAGCTACCAAGGAGAAGAAAGAGAGCAAGAATGCCTATGGGTGGTGAGAGGGATTCATTGTGGGTTGATCCTCAGGAGCTTCCAGATGCTTCTCTTGGAAGAGGTGTCCTGGTGTACATGTACTGGTCCCTTAATCGAGGCTCCTTCAGCCCCAGCTGCTCAGTATCAACTGTCCAGCAAAGCAAAAAGTTTCACTGTAAGGGTTCCGAATTCAAAATATCACATGGTCTTAGATGGACTCTCACTCCTCCCTCTGAAACTTCACAAGCCAGGCCTCCGCCGTCTGTCTGCACCTGCTCTCAGCACTGTCTCCCGAGCTGCCACAGAGCAGCCCACTCCACTGAGCAGCACTCCACGGCTTTCCCAGACCAGAGTTCCAATGACACTGCAATCCTACCCGAAACATAGGACCTGGGACCAATTTCTGTCTTAGTTAGGGTTTCCATCGCTGTGATAAACCACCATGACCAAAAGCAACTTGGGGAGGAGAGGGTTCACTTCACCTTCTATCATGCAGGGAAGTCAGGGCTGGAAGTCAAGCAGAGGCCATAGAGGATCGCTGCTTACTGGCTGGCTAACCCTGTCTCCCTCAGCCTGCTTTCTTATATACCCCAGAACCACCAGGCTAGGGGTAGCACTGCCCACAATGGGTTGGATTCTCCCACATCAATCACTGATTCAGAAAATACCTCCAAGGCTTTCCCGTGGGCCACTCTGCTGGAGCCATCTTCTCAGTTGAGGTTCCCTTTTTCCAAATTACTCTAGCTTATGTTCATTTGACATAAAACTAGCCAGCGCAGCGTGGCTTCTTGACTGTTCTCGTGGCTGTTGATGAGCTTGCTTTGTGTGGGTGGTGGCGGCTATCCAGGAGCAGGGTTTTCTTGCATGCTTTGACAGAACAATGGACAAACTGAAATCCTTAAAGTAAATAGTTTTAACTGTGGAAATGTACTTTGCAGTAATGTGAGTGAAATTTGGCTCAGAGAGAGCCCGCAAACATGAAACGGAATGTAAGCCATGTGTGCGCAGTACCAACCCTGGCTGTTCTTGTTTTAACTCTATTAGCTGTCAGTCAAAGAATCAATGGAACTACCCTTTATATCAACAGGTCACATCCATACAGCTATCCAGGTGTCTGTGCGTGCCCCAGTCTGGCTCATGGTCACACAGAGCAGAGCCTTGCTGGTGGAGACAGGAATATCCCTTCAACCCGGAAAGGCTGCTGTGTGTGAATCTTGTTAGCATCATAATTGGCATTTTCCTGAAGGACCTGGGCTGTGTTTAGAACACAGGTGGGAAAAGGTCCCCAGAATATGATCCCTGAGTTGTATCTTTGAAGTCCTGAGAGAAACTACCTGCAGGTTTCGTGTCAAAGGGACTTACATTATAACACAAGTAGATGCTGGAAATTTTTTTGTAAAAAAAAAAAAAAAAAAATTCAGACAGAAAACATTTCAGGCTAAAAATATATACAGTCCCTGTTACAACTCCAGTGGGTACAGGGCATCTATGAATTCCATAACTGTAGATTCAAACAGGCTCAGATAGGAACTATGGAGAGAGAGGCGTTCAGAGTGACACGTGCAAATGCTTCCTTAAGCAATTTGGTGTGATGACTCGCACAGCATTTACACGGTATCCTGCATTGTGAGGGCCCAGAGATGCCCTGAGGTACATAGAAGGATGTGTGAAGATTACACGCAAAGTACTGCAGCACTTCGTATGACAGACTGGCACCGCTGCCAACCATATCTGAAGCTGAGCTGGGAGGCAACTGAGGGATAACACTGTCCTGAAGCTTATCTGAACAGTGTATAGAGTGCACATCCAGCAAATGATCGAGTTGTGCTTATAGGTGTGTGTGTGTGTGTGTGTGTGTGTGTGCGTGTGCGTGTGTGTGTGTGCGTGTATGTGTGTGCGCG
>NW_022196898.1:5900823-5908256 GCF_008632895.1 Mastomys coucha
GTGCGCGCGTGTGTGTGTGTGCGTGTGTGTGTGTGTGTGTGTGTGTGTGTGTGTGTGTAAAACGTGTGCATATACATACATATTTACAGAATGGATTCATCTTTCTGGGGCTGAAGAGGTAGCTCAGTGGTGAAGAGCACTGTCTATCCTTCAAGAGGTCCTGGGTTCAATTCCCAGCATCTACCTGGATATTCAAATCCATCTGTAACTCTAGTTCTAGAGGCTCCAATGCCATCTTCTGGCCTCTTTGGGTACCTGCTATGCCAAACACACATACACATAACAAGTTAAATAAATAATATAATAAATAAAATAAAAAAAAAAAAATCTAAAGGCAGCAAGGCCAGATTTAGCCCAGGAATCATTTATGAGTTCCTGGAAAGTCATACCTTTCGAGACATCTTTTGATGGTTTATTCTTTTTCATGTGAAGGAAAACTTGTGTGCAAGCAAAATAAAAAGTATATTCTGAGAAATCATTTGCAAAGATTAGAATTGTTGAAATGCAAACCTGTGTTTCTTTTGCATGTCTTGGCGTGATCTGATCAGCTGATTTAAGGACCTTACCAAGGAAGGCAGAGACTCAGGTAGAAACGAGCAGGTCTAAAGGGAGAAAGGGTAGGACTGTGTAGGCCTCTGTGCTGACTATGATTGCTAAAATCATGCATTTGTGTGATATCTCATCTCTTATAAAATGTTTGCTTCTGGGATTCTTATAGTTTGACTGCTAATGGTTTTATTTTTCCATTTTTTTCCTGCCTCACAACCTCAATTGTAAATTCTCAGTACCTGGCACTTTCCAGCACATTCCTTTTCAATATATTTAAGTCTGTGGCTTTTAGACACCCACTTATCTTCTAAATTTAATTCATTTCTGCAGAGAAGTTATAATAATTCTCGATTATCCTCAATTATTATAATTTAATGCAAAATGATCTTAACTGCATCTTAAAGAATTTTTATCAGGAAAAAGATGATCTTTCCAACATTTAACAGTAAAATTTCACCAGTATTTCTTAGTGCTAGAGGTAAGCTTTTACTGAAGAGCATGTCTTTCTAAATTATTATAATACTATGGTAAGAAGTTAGCTATTTCACAGTTCTAGAAACAACTAGAACGTTGAGGTTCCATGTTACTAAATAGGACTTGCCTAAAATTTGGTGGAAAGCTTTAGATCTCACAGCATGAAAGAAATTCTTGGCATTCTCAGTCTTCAAAGTCCAGGGCCATGGCTAAGTTGAGCTGCCGACAGTCTCTTTCCTTCCCAGAAGAGCAATAACATCATGTCACATAGCATTCACTATCTTCTCCTGTGCCCCCACGGTATTCACTCAGAAGCTCCACGGTAAGGTAACAAGGCTTCGCTTGCTGTCAGACAGTGTCTGGCTGTAGGAGGCTAATAAACACTTGCCCTTCGAGTCTGCCCTTTGCGCATTTCCTTTGTAAACTGTGGAAAGAAGGCATTCTCCACTCAAGGCAATCTTCACATCAGAGGAGATGAAATTGGAGTTTGGATATTCTGGGAGTGCTGCCCTGGTTCAAAAGAGTCAAATGAGGAGAATGGGGTGGGACTGAATCCCACACTCCAGGGTCCTGTTTACACCGAGCTTACTGTGTGTGTGTGTGTGTGTGTGTGTGTGTGTGTGCGCACGCGTGCATGTGCACGTGTGTTGAGTTTATGTGCATCACATGCATGCAAGACTCTGAAGAGGCCAGAAGAGGGTACCAGATCATCCGTCATTGCAGAGTTGTGAGCAAACTGAGATGGTTGCTGGGATCCTGCAGGAGCAGTAAGGGCTCTTAACTACTGAGCTATCTCTCCATCCCCAAGGAGTCGTCTCATAAAGGCTTTTTCTTAATTCACTATTCCTCTTATGTAATTGGAAACTGCTAACAATAAACAATGTAGAGGAAAAAAAGGGAGAAAAGAGGCCAAACAACCCTTACCTAGCGCAGGCGTGGCTTATGTCTCTCTCTCTCTCTCTCTCTCACACACACACACGCACACACACACACACACACACACACACACACACACACACACACAGCAGATTCAAGCCATGCCCACCTTCCCCTCTGGTCCGCAGAGCACAGACATTGTCTTAGCAGAAGGCTCTGGGTTTTAGGGAGTGTCTCTAGAATTCTCTAGAATGCAAGGCCAATAGAAAAGTGAAGCCACTGAGAGCTGATATTACAAAAACATCTAGATTTCAGGTGTTCAACTCAACAGGCTCTGAATCTTTCCTCCTACCATTTAGTCAAAGTGAGGTAAGTGTCTTTTGAAAGAAACTTGTTTTTCTATATTTTGTATACATGAGACACACACCTCTGTTGGATTGCCTAAACTGCAGCAACAAAGTACTATGAGCTAGGCAGATTAAACAATGGGAATTTATTGCACCATTTCTAAAAGCCAGAACTCTAAGATCAAGCTTTTTGTAGGAGTGAGTTCCTCTTGGAGGGTGAGTGAAAGGCACATTCCTGTTCCTGGTACCTGGTGCTTGCTAGCAACTGCTAGTGTTCCCTGGCTTCCAGCTATGCCTTCATTCTGTGTGCTGGCCTATGTCTGACTTTCCTCATTCTTGTATGGCCTACAGCCATACTGGATTAGGGGCCCACCCAACTTCCAAATTTCTCAATGTTTAATTATATCAGCAGTGATCCCGTTTCCAAATGTGGCTTGGTTCTTCACAATTGCACCTCAAGGAAACCTGTTCACAAAGATGTTCCAAACAATGAGACAACTATTTTTTACCTGTAAAAGTTCACACAAAGCCATTAACTAGCTTCAAAACATATTGTCAACATTTCATATGTTTGCACCCTGAAGGGCATTGTGACAAGGGCAGAGTATGGCAGAGAAAAGTAGGCCGCTCTGTTACCTCAGAAATTAAGTTATGGTGATTTTACATAATTGTGTTTATAGACGTAGCTGTTGTGCATGAGCATTTTAACCTAGCTGAACTGGAAACAGGGTTAAAATCTGTCAGTGACACATGTAAGTTGATCCACTGACAAACAGCAGAGACCCTCAATTTCCAGTTCCATGTTGAATGGGTCTGGCTTTCTCATGGTTTCAAAGCTTCAGATTGCTGCTCGTTGAGTTGCTTCATGCCTTCAAGGAAGCTATGATTGGCATGACAAATGTTTTAGCCTGGAGGGTCTGTTCAGTTGCCTGCTTGTCAGACGCTTGAAAAGAATTTGAGTTTCAGGGATTGTACGGTGAGAGCTTTTTATCAGTGTGGTTGCTGCTCTGTGCTCTTCGTGTGCGAAGAGAAGAGAGATCATATGCAGGGGAGAGAATGGTATGTTTCATGCCGTGCTGATTGCAGTTTTTGGTCTTTGCAGTTGTCTACAATTGGGTAGCTGTTAGAACCATTTACACTGAAAAAACAACAACAACAACAACAATACAATAGAAAGACAAACTGGATGCTGCAGGTTTATTCTGCCTTCTTGTCTCTCTAAGGATGAACTTCTGTATTAGTCAGGTTTCTCTAGAGTCACAGAACTTACGGTAGTCTCTATGTAGTAAAGGAATTTGTTGATGATTTACAGTCTGTAGTCCAACTCCCAACAATGGTCAGCCACAGCTGTGAATGGAAGTCCAAGGATCTAGCAGTTGCTCAGTCCCACAAGGCAAGCAGGCGAAACAGAGAGAAAGCCTTCCTTCTTCCAATGTCCTTATATAGGTCTCCAGCAAAAGGTTTGGTCCGGATTAAAGGTGTGTGCCATCACACCTTTAATCCCATATGACCTTGAACTCGGAGATATCTTCCTAATCTTAATCTACTGGGATTCATAGCCACTATGCCTCAAGATCTCCATGCCAAGATCCAGGTCAGAAACTTGTATCTCTCAGCTTCCAGATTAGGGCCACAGGTGAGCCTTCCAATTCTGGATTGTAGTTCATTCCAGATATAGTCATGTTGACAACCAGGAATAGCCACTACAATCCACCCCTTGTCAACCTGACACAAATAATATCTCATGTCCACATGAAGCAATAACAAGGTCATGAATAAAACTAACATGATATAACTATTCCTTGTACAATCACAAGTGCATTTGTAAATTTATAATGGGCAATGTCCCTTGGGAACATTCTTTTAGTGTCTCAATTTAAATATCAATTGATGTTAAAGAAATTGGAAGAAAGACAAATGTATTCTTAACAGTATTCTTAACAAAATAAGACAGAAGCATTCATATTAGTTTATAATCCTTGTTTCTGCAACTGATTATGTGGCCTTAGCTGGTATTTACAACTACCTTCCTCTGCTACCCATTCTGTACTTCCTTCCCCCTCAGCAGGTCTTAACTCTTTGCCTGGAGAACTGACCTTTACCTTCACCAGCAGTAACTTAAGGTTTGTTGTTAGCCTCTTCCTGCACATCTGCACTAGGTCTGTTACATACCTGCAAATTATCTGATCAAATTCCATGTCCTCAATATCACCCTAGGAGAGCAATTGAATAGGAATGGCCCTCCCCACAAAGACTCACGTGTTTGGATGCTTAGTCCACAGGGAGTGGCACTATTAGGAGGTGTGGCCCTGTTGGAGGAAGCATATCACTGTGAGCATGGGCTTTGAGGTCTTCTGCTCAAACATTGTGGCACACAGCCTCCTTCTGCTGCCTGCAGATCCAGATATTGAACTCTTAGCTGCTCCTCCAGCACTGTGTCTGCCTGCATGCTGCCACACTCCCCACCATGATGATAATGGACTAAACCTCAGAATCTGTAAGCCAGCCCCAATTAAATGTTTTCCTTTTTGAGAGTTGCCATGGTCATGGTGTCTCTTCACAGCAATAGAAACTCAAACTAAGACAGTGATAACAGGTTGTCTACATGCATCCTGTAAGGAAATGGGGGTTTCTTAACACTGAGTAGATGGCCCAGTGTACCCGTAAATGGAGTTGAATCCAAGTTCTAGGTCAATGCACTGTTGATGGAAAATCAGAACGTTCACATAGATAAACACAGACATGGTTCCATCCAGATGTGAACAACATTTTCTTCTGTGAGGTGGTTGTTCCTTGTAAAAACAACCTGGGACTCTGGAGACACACGTAGCCTAGCATGACATTGACAGGAGGCCATCAGCAATACAGGACACTTTTGTGGAAGAGAATAACCATTTCAACTTATTCCTGGCATTTAGATAAACAATAAATAAGAAGCAACCTTTAGAAACTGTACAGATGGTTTTCTATCCTCTCACTTTGATGTCTTAGGCCCAAAGGCTACTTTTCCAAGCCACTATGTTTTCAATTGCTCACTTTTTCTCAGCTGGAGCTCATGTTTTTAATGGCTGACAGTAGGCCTGCACTTTTCCACACTTGAGCAGAGAAGATGGCCGTAAGGGAAATTACTGCAGGTGGCTGCTTTGTATGGTTAAAGACGGACTTTTTACTACAAAGACCAAGGTGAGAGCTTCGAAACTATGACCCATCCCTGCAGTCAGAGTGCACTGGGACTCTGTGCTTTTATGGCGAAGGCTAGCTTTGTTCCAGCTTTATTGCGCTGGTAATGCTTATGTTGAAATTTTGTGGCAGAGAAAAGAGGTGATGGGAAAATCTAGGTAAAAGAAGAAAAGACACAGGAGACAGTTGTAGTTGACAAATTCACACCACCATAAGCTTTTGTGGTTTATATATAGCACACAAATATGCACACATACATATACACTCATATGTACACATGCATAGCATAAGCTTTTGTGATTATACATACCACACACACACATATATACATACATATACACACATGAAACTTGACATTGGTTTTTTAATGAGCTTGAATTTATCCTATTCTTCCTTTGGAAATTACAGCAGGTAGGGTCTGTGGGAAAGCCAGACCCTCTGATTTGATGTACCTCAGCCATCTGGTCAGCATTGGTGTGTAGTAGCCACAACCAATAACAACCGAGACTGAAATCCAATTCCCAATATTGTTCTGCTAGTCCATGAGTCCTCTCTAGGTCATAGATGTGTTTTATTTGGAGTGTGAAATGGTGTGCATAAAAATACATTTGTTGCCTACATTTTAAAAAATCAGGTTTTCACTCCAGTGAGATGGATCAGTAAAGGTGCCTGCCTTCAAGCCTGTAGACTTGAATTTGATCCCAGGGACCTCATGGTAGAGGAAGAGAGGGTACACCTACAGGCTGTTCTCTGACCTTCGTGAACACATCATAACACATGGACACACGTGCATGCATGCACGTGAACACATAGAGAAAGGGGGAAGGAGAGGAGGGAGGGAAAGAGGGAGAGGGAAGGAGGGAGGGAGGGAGAGAGAGAAGGGGAGGAGGGAAGAGAGGGAGGGAAAGAGGGAGGGAGGGAGAGAGGGGGAGAGGGAAGGAGGGAGGGCACAGCCAATACAAATGAGAGCTTTTCAAGTAAAAACCTGACTTTGCTTTTCTTTAGAAAATAATCGATCTGAGCTAGTTTGTTGCATGACACGTCTTGAACCACCTTACTTAGATGGGTGAAGAGTGTTACAGTTTAGCGCAGCCCCATCCATTTTCTATGTGTGCTAATGGCCATTGATCAGCTCGCTTGCTGTGTTTCATTAGGCCTGGCTCTCTTTATTGGGTATTTCACCTGCCAGGCTTCTGTAGGCAGGAAGTGTCTCTCCTTCAGCTCACACACTGTGAGGATGTGGCAGCCAGCCCTGTGTTATTCCTGCAACTCTGAGGTTTAGAGCACACTCTCAAATACACAGCATAGGAGCAAGACAAAAGAAATACTGACAAATTCACTCTTGTGTTTAAGAATGCATATGTAAGTGTGCATTCGTGTGGTGGCCAGAGGACAGTATCAGCTATTGTTCCACAGGATCAGCCCACCTTGTTTCTACTATGGGTCTCTTACTGGCCTAGAATTCACCGATTACACTAACTAGGCTGTTGGCCCAGTGAGTCCTAGGACCGGGCTGTCTTTATTCCCTCAGCACTGGGATTACAAGTACATACCACTGTGCCCAGCTTTTCACATGGGTCCTAGCAATCAGACATGGGTCCTCATGCATGTGCAGGCAGCACATTATTGACTGAGCCATCTCTTCATATCTATAATGTTTGAATGGCATTGAGAAAGGATAGTTCCAAGCCTGGGTTCAGAACTACATTCTAGATCAGCATTTACTATAAAATCGTAATGTCTTTAAGCCAACCTGTCATTCCAAGCTATTCATGCTTTTTAAAAATCTTATTGTTGGCATCTTTTTCTCATCTTTTCATCAGCTCTGCCTAGATGCAAATGCAATCATGCAAAATAGCATTATTACTCAAACAGTTCCAGAGAGCATTTCCATTTGTAGTTTTAAAAGCTGATTGGCTCTCGGATATCTTTTAGTAAAATAAATATTTTTCAATAGTATCTTCAGAGTCATGTGTGTGTATATATATATATATATATATATATATA
>NW_022196898.1:5908266-5944409 GCF_008632895.1 Mastomys coucha
ATATATATATATATACATATATATATATATGTATATACCACATATATATGACAGCTACGTGTGGGTATGGGTTAAAAATATATAATTTATTTCTAATATCATTTTAGCTTCATTTTGTACTGATTCCTACTGGGATTATTGTTACCAATTAGAAACTATTAAGCGCCCAGCGAGCAGAACACTAGCTGACTGCCACATGAAATACACAAGAGACAGAAGTCTGCTCTCAGAGCACCAAACAAACACAATACTGTACTTCAAAAGGTCATGAGGTGGCTCGTTGCACGTGATGATGGTAATTGTGGTTATGACAGTAGGAGGGAGGTCATGACTGATGGTGGCAGTCAGGATGATAGTGAACGTGGTGGCAGAGGAGGGAGTTATGACATGTTTCCAGTGATCCAGAGGTGGTGGTGCTAGGGATGATGGGGGGGAATATGGTGGTGTCAGTGGAGATATAGGCAGTGACTATGATGGCAGGATGGTGATTATGATGATGATGGCAGGGTGGTGATGATGATGATGGCTGTAATGTGACTGTGGTGACAGTGATGTCAGCAGTGGCTATGATGGTGGTGGTGTGCAGCAGTGGGTGTGAGCATGGTGGTGATGGTGGTACCTATGACAGTGGTGGTGGTGAGGGCCGTGGTGATGGTTGCCGTGGTGATGGTTGCCGTGGTGATGGTTGCTGTGGTGATGGTTGCCGTGGTGATGGTTGCTGTGGTGATGGTGGTGGCTTTGATAGTGACAGTAGTTCTTAGTGATGATGGTGCTGGTGATGGTTGTGATGATTGTGACAGTAGTGAGGACGGAGATAGTGGTGATGATGGAGACGGTGATGATGGTAGTGGGGATGGCAGCAGGGCTTCTTGAAGTGTTGTTGGTCGTGGGACCGTGAGGCTGGTGCTGATGGTGGTGATGGTGATGGTGATAGTGATGGTGGTGTTGCTAACCATGTTTCTGGAAATATCAGCTTCATGGAATAATTGCCACTTGAGAAAACTAATTTGAATTGTATAAAAATATCTCTTTTAGTGTCAAGCTATATATGCAGACAAGAAAGTTGGAAATACATATATTTAAAGCAGCCATCTCCATGCTTTAATGTCAAGCAACATGTATAAATATCCCTGGCAGGAACACAGATCTGTGATTTGGAGGATATTATTATCTGAGACCTCAGACAATAAATCAGTACACAAACACATACAAGAAAAAGTGCTTATGGTTTTATCCTTCACATATATATCAATCCTTTGGATTATGATTTTCTTGCAAAGCTTTCTAAGAATCTGACCTTTTACCTAAGGACATTTGTTATTGGGCTTGGTGGTTTGAATAGCCTATATTATCACCTATACAAGAGGTTACGCACAGCAGGCTCATGAGTTTAAGGCCTGCCTTGGCTACAGAGTGAGATCATTGCCAACCACGACTACTTTGTGAAATGGTGTCTCAAGATAAAATAAAACGTATTACAAGAGGTTGTACTGGCTGGTTTTGTGTGTCAACCTGACACAATCTGGAATTATCACAGAGAAAGGAGCTTCAGTTGAGGAAATGCCTCCATGAGATCCAGCTGTAAGGAATTTTCTCAATTACTGATCAAGCGGGAGAGGACCCCTTGTGGGTGGTGCCATCCCTGGGCTGGAAGTCTTGGGTTCTGTAAGAAAGCAAGCTGAGCAAGCCAGGGAAAGCAAGCCAGTAAGTAACATTCCCTCCATGGCCTCTGCATCAGCTCCTGCTTCCTGATGTGCTTGAGTTCCAGTCCTGACTTCCTTTGGTGATGAACAGCAATGTGGAAGTAAGCTGAATAAACCCTTTCCTCCCCAACTTGTTTCTTGGTCATGATGTTTGTGCAGGAATAGAAACCCTGACTAAGACAGAGGTCTTGGAAGGTATCCCCATGGAAGATCACTTGATTAGCATGCTTAAGGTCCTAGAGGGAAGGGAACAAAGAGTTAAAATGGAGGTAGTGGGAAGGGAAAAGTGACCAGCACAGGGCGATGTGGTCACTGCAAACTTGGCACTTGAAACTGAGGTGGACAGAGTAGGATCATAAATTTCAGGCCAGCCTGGGTAGCATTCTGGGCAACATTGTGTGTCAGCAATTAAAGCAGAGACACAGAACACATTTTTTAAAAAGTAAAATAAAATAACTCTGATAACTCTGAGGACATTGCCACACACAGATTCTGTGGTTGGGTTTTATGCTCTGGGTCTGACACCTGACCTTTGTGTCTTTACTGGCATGATAAGACCACCAATGAGCAGATTATAATAGCTAACTGGTGAATCCTTTTCTGGGATGTCCATCCATTTGGCTCTGATCCTGTGTGAGCAATCCTCATGAGCTTTCATGATCTCCTCATGAGCTTGTTCAGGTTATTTCAGAACATCAGTTCTTTGTCCTCACCTTGCCTTTTACAGGTGACAGCCTCACACCCACAGAATCATAAAACAAGCATTTATAAAAGAATAAACATTTGAAAATCTCTATTAAGGTGGAGCTATTTTTGAACTACAGATCAAACACTGCCTGGATGGAATCCAGGCCAGAAAAATCTTTGCATATGGGTTTGCATGACTCTAAAGAGACAGCTGCCTCACTTGAAGTCAGGGCCACTATCTCAGCTACCTGTGCTCATGGAATCATTTGAGAGATGTTCTCAGTGTGGGATTAGAGATTTAACTCCTTCCTAGCCCTGACTGAATAACCTGAATTCAATCAGATTGTTCAATATCTGATTGAACAGTCCCTGGGTGTGGCTTCTGTTTTTGGACACCAGCCCTGCATAACTAATAGAAGTTTGCTTTTGAGTTCAAATCAAAGATTGATTATACCTTCCCTAGTAAGATTACTGTGAAATCGTCTCTACCTCCCTGGTTGTCTTGGTTAGAGTTTTCATTGCTGTGAAAAGACACCATGACCAGGGCGACTCTTATAAAGACAAACATTTAATTGGGGTTGGCTTAGAGTTTCAGAGGTTCGGTCCATTATCGTCATGGTAGAAATGCAGGCAGACTTGATGCTGCAGGAGCTGAGAGTTCTGCATCTTGATCCAAAGGCAGCCAGGAACAGACTACTCCTTCACCCTGGGCAGAGCTTGAGCACTAGGAGTCCTCGAAGATAGCCCACACAGTAGCACACTTCCTCCAACAAGGCCATGCCTATCCCAACCAGGCCACACCTCCTAATAGTGCCACTTCCCACGGGCCAAGTGTATTCAAACCACCACACTGGTCTATGAGTTAATAATGGTATAGCATAACCAACTCTAACAATGTGGCAAACAGCACTAAAAGAGTAGGGGAAAACAAACATGGGAACAGTCTTTGACATGAGTCAAAGACTGGAATGTTTTAAAGAGAACCCTAGTTCCTATTGCTTTCATTCCTACCTATTCCAGGGCAGATGGTGCTGTTTTTTTCTTAAACAATAGATCCAAATAACCCAGAACGATGCCAATACAGATACCTATCCACTGATGCCAGTGCCATGAACAGGAATATGGTCATGCTTTGGGTTCTCTGAAAGCCATTCAATGAGATAAAACCATTCATTGTCTCATCACATCCCCCAAGAATATGATGGGTAGTTCCATCCAAATACAAGAAAACAGCAGGCACAGTGCCTCAGCGGGTAAAAGCTCCTGCCATTCAAACATTGTACCGTGAGTTCTATCCCTGGATCCCACAGTGAAAGGGGAGAACCAGTTCCCAAAAGTTTTCCTGTGCAACCTGTGGATGCAGACAAAAACACACATACACATTCAATTTAAAATTTGAATTTAATACATAAGGAAAGTAGGGTCTGAAGACATTGAATGGCTGCCCAGGATCAAGCCTGTAGTAGCATCAGAGCCCAATACTTGTTGCTGGAGGTCACTTTGCACAGTGAGGTAATGGTGGTAGAATGAAAGACCTTTGAAGGTGCTCATGATTGGGTTGGCATCCTTATACAGGGTCTTAGAGGTGGTGCCAAGACCTTCCATCAGGTGAGGCTAATGTGAGAAAATACAGTCCATAAGGAAATGGGGCTCATCAGACCCTGCGTCAGCTTGTTCCTTAGTTTTAATTTTCAAACCCCAGAACTGTGAGAAATAAATTTCTGTTATTTCTAAGATACTTTGTCAATGATAATTTGTTACGTTAACCTGCATGGACCAACAAAGACACATGAAAAGGAGAAATGTCAGCATGGGTTCCCATTGAATCATGATGGGACTACAACCTGATAGTCACATTAAAACTTGAGAATATTTTAAGCCTCTAATAGTACATATGTAGTATACTAACAGACCCCACATCACAGCTTAGCCTGGCGCACCTTGTGTGCTCAGGACACTTACACTGGCCTACCTTTGAGAAAAGCCGTTTAACAAACACAAAACCTATGCTATCATAAAGGTTTCAGCACCCCATGTAACTTAATGAATACTCTATTGAAAGTTAAAATCAGCGATCCTACGGGTCTCCGCCATTATCGCTGCATGCAGTCAGTGTATGCTAAGGTCATTTCTACCTGGATATATAATTGCTTCACACTACTGTAAAGTCAGAAAATTAAAATAATAAATCAAATGATTGTAAACGGCACCATCTGTTATTAAAAAAAAAAAGCAGAATTAAATAATAAAGGACCAGTCATTTGGCAGCAGCTTGTCTTTGGTCCAAGTCTGTAAAAGACTGATTTTTGCATTAGGGCTGTGCAGCTTGGAAGACTGGATATGACCAGCTCTACCTGATGTCTGTAGAAAAGAGAGCCTTCGAGTGCACACTCGGTGAATGAGTGAAGATACTACTTTCAATTCTACAGTCTTTTTTTTTCCTGAAATTGCTGCCGTGTTGAACCGGGAATGACTCAGGGGAGATGGTCAGGTGGCTAAGAACAAGTGATTTACAAGCATGAGGACTTGGGTTAGGAACCTCAGCAATCATGCAAAAGGCCAGGCAGGGCCCCACACATTCCTGAAACCCTCCTGCTATGGCAGGGAGGGCTGCACTGGCTTGCTGGCTGCCACCTAGGGTTAGTGAGAGACAGTATTAGGTGAGCAGGGCAGAGTGGTAGAGCATCACACCCCTTCTTTGACCTCTGCACTTACACACATAAGCACATACACAATCAAATGTGACACACACACTACACACACAACATACAACACACACAACACACACACCCACACACCACACACTACACACACACCACACACACCACACACCACACACACCATACACACCACATATATATGCACACACACACCACATGCACACACACCATACACACCATACACACATACCACACATACCACACACACACCACACATACCACACACACACCATACACATCACACACATATACACCACACACACCACACACCACACACACACCCCACATACCACATACATACATACCACACACTACACCACACACACACTACACACACCACACACTCAAACACATACTCACACACATTATACACACCACACACACGCCACACACACCACACACACCACATTCCACACACACACCACACACATCATACACACCATACACACATGCACACACACACCATACACACCACACACACCATACACATCACACACATACACACCATACACACACACACCACACATACAAACACACACACCACACACAAACACACAAACATACACATCATACACACCACACACATCACACACATCACACACACACCACACATATCACACACACACCACACATACCACACACACATATACACCACACACATACATACCACACACACACCCCACATACCACATACATACATACCACACACCACACCACACACACACTACATAAACCACACACTCAAACACACACTCACACACATCATATACACCACACACACACCACATACCACATACACACCACACTACACACACATACCACATACCACACACATACACACCACTCAACACAACACACACACTACACACACAAACACACATACCACACCAAACACATACCACAAACACACCACACACACACACACACACACACACACACACACACAGAACCACTCTCCACCTTACTTCCTGAGACAAGGTCTTGTTGAGTCTTGAACTCACTGATTTAGCTGACAGACTGGCAATGAGCTTCAGAGATCTGCCTCTGCCTCCCCAGCTCTGGGATTCCAGGGACATGAGGCTGTGCTGATCTTACTATACATCAGTCCTAAGTTAGAGTCCATCAGCAGCACAGAAAGCACTCTACCAACTGTGCCATCCCCCCAGCCCAGCAATGAAAATTTTTAATTTTTTTAAGTTGAAAGTTTTGTTAGGAAGAATTATTATAAAACTGTTACAAGGTTATCATCAAAGAAATGAGGAGAAAATAAAAACACAGTGATGATATATTTTATGAAAATAACACCTTATAAAGTTTGTATGTGGGTACATAATGAATTGTAGACACGTTTCATATCTGGTTAAGAAGGGGAAAGTTCATAATGGCTGATTTACAACACCATATTGTATAAGAACAGTGACTGTTAACACAGAATAGAGGCCAAATGTGGGGTGAGATGGAGAGCAATACCCTGTCTCTGTTTTGCTTGGACTGAGGAGCCTGTGTGTGCCATGTTTTAATTGACAGATGTTTGTGATGGTCACATCATAAATTATGACTCCCTTTTGATGCAGCTTTTTAAGTCACAAGGAGAGAACATTTTTTAACTTCACAAAAAAGTATTTCTCTTCCCTAAGTAGAAGTTCATGTGAGCAGCAGGGTCTGGAGACATGGCTCCACAGTTAACAGTGTCTGCAGAGGACTAGAGTTCAATTCCCAGCATCTATGTCAGGCAACTCAGAACTGCCTCAAACTCCAGCTCCACAGACAGACAGACACACACACATACAGACACAGACACAGATACACAGACACACAGACACACATACACACATACACACACACACACACACACACACACACACACACACACACCAATAAAATGAAAATAGATCTTTAAAACATGAGCAACAGAACTTTTATGTCTGCTGTATCAGGAAAAGTGAAAAATTACCCATAAATATTTTGAAAAGAAAATTGAAGGATTATACCATAATCAGTGTGTTCAATAAATGGACTGAATGTCTTGGCTTTCATTTTTATACTGTTTATTTTTTGCAATGATCTTTTACCATTTGAAGGGTCCTGCCCTCAGCATCCAGAGATGTCTGAGGGCTATCCTCCATTTGGTGTGTAGAGGGCGCTCTTGTAAAGAGAATATCCTCGCTAAGGCGCCCTGATAAGAATCTAGGACAGCTTCCTGCTGTCTTTGTTGCCATGGAGACCACACTCCAGTGAGGGGCAATGGATTCCGTGGTCCCGATTTAGAAATGTGTAACCAGCAGATGCCTTTACTGCCTTTGTTTCAATCTTTGCCCTTGCAGAGCGACTCAGGCCGGAAGCAGAGCGGAGGAAGTCCATGTTTGTCTGCATGGTTTTGTTTCCTCTGTACACATCTGTCTCCTGAGACAGATGCGCTGGCATGATGAGCCAATGGAGAAGGCGTGAATTCATAGCTAGAAAAAGAAATCCTCTCTCCTCCAGCCAAAGAAACAATTCAAATTATTTTAAATTAAAAAAAAAAAAAAAACAATGTTCTTATTAGACACTTGCTTATACGGTTAACGTACCGTATATGTGATAACTACTTACATAACTGTTTTGTCAACTGAAATGTCTGAGACATACATGCCAGGGTACAGGTTTCTGTGTATTTGAAAGGACTTATTTTGCTGCAGATTGGTAGTAAAGAGCCTTCATTTGAATTCTAACTGACCTGGATTCAAATTCCTTGTCGTCTTCTATTCCATCGTAGGCTGCCTGCTTCATTTACAAATTGGGGTTCATTACCACCATAGTGTAATTCCGTGCTCTCATCACTGCCGACTAGCACTAGCACATAATCAAGCTCTATAGAGAAAACGTTGATTTGGGAGGATTCAGTACATAGGTGATTGCTTTGGGGTCTCTGACAAGACTGGGTGTCAATCACAGTGGCAACAAGGGAAAACAGCTGTGACTAGGAACCCCAAGAGAAGATGGGGGGAGCTGAGGGTGCGCTGTGCCCTGAGTATCCTAGGAACCTGCCCCCAGGGAGCATCGTACTAACTCCTAGTAGCACCACACTGTGAGACTGTGCTGGCCAGTTTTGTGTCAATTTGGTACAAGTTACAGTCATTGGAGAAGAGGGAACCTCAAATAAGTAAGGCTTCCATAAGAGCTGCAGGCAAACTTGCAGCTCTTCTCATGTTCTTATTTGGTGACTGATGTGGGAAGGCACGGTCCACTGTAATGGTTCCACTCCTGGCCTGGTGGTCCTGAGTTTTATAAGAAAGCAGGCTGAGCAAGTGGTGGGGAAGGAGCCTCCCTCCATGGCCTCTCCATTAGCTCCTGCCCTGCCCAAGTTCCTGCCTTCACTACTTTTGATGATGACCTGTCATATAGAACTGCGAGTGAAATACCATGCCCCTCAAGTTGCTTTTGGTCATGGTGTTTCATCACAGCAATAGTAACTATGACTGGGACAGAGGCAATTTCAGTTTAAGCCATAGCAGCCATCTAGCACTTGTCAGTATGGCTCCTTTACTCTGGGGAAGATCAAATGTGGAGCTGGGTGGGCACTTACCGAACATGCAGGAGATGGTGGGCCGGCCCACAGCACTGTCGCAAACACAAGCAAGGGCAATGACTCTTGATGCTACAGCACACACACACACACACACACACACACACACACACACACACACTTAATTATCAGGTACAACATATTAAAAGCAATACTGAAACTGATAAGACAATTTAATTAACGCCTCCAAGTTTCTTATAGAAAGTGAGCTTAGAACTTTGATTTGCTTTCTGTTTCTATGGTGAAACTTTGGCCAAAGCCAATTTGGAGAGGAAAGGGTTTATTTAATCTTACAAATCCCAGATCATGGTCTATCACCAAGGGAAGCTGAAGGTAGAAGTGAAGCAAAGACTGTGGAGGAATGCAATTCACTGGCTTGGCCTCATGGCTTGCTCAGCCAGCTCTCTTACACACCCTAGGGCCACTTGGGGGCAATAACTACAGGGTGCTGAGCCCTCCCACATCACTTATCAATCAAGAAAGTGCAGCAGACTTACCAACCACCTGACAGGCCAATCGAATGGAGGTATTGCCTTAATTGAGGTTCAAGAAACAAAAACTAAATAGGAAATTGGATATCCTGATCCCTGGTCACTAGCTTTCATCATCACACTCAATGGCTTTTTTCTTTTAGCACATTTGACGATCATAAGCACCCGTGCATTTTGAGGTATTTTAGCTTCCATGCTGGCCTGAGCACCATCCAAGAGAAATTCTCGTCATGAAGATGGGACTTTCTTTGGAGTTAAAGTTCCATAGAATAACCAAAGCACCAGATGAGAACCAAATATCCATGAACAGAACTTGAGCAGTGTGCCAGAAACAGATCACATCCTCTCTGCTTGCACGTGATGTGCATAGAATTTTGTTTCTAATGCGGGCATTCTAGTGGGGGTGCTTTTCTCAAAAGACTACAAGCGTATGGTTCCCACGAGTCTAAGAGTTGGTGAAGACACTGGCACTCCTGAGCTTGTGCAACAATGGTTCATGCAACTCTTGTTTTAGCCTCAGATGAAAGCAGACTTGTAAATAAATGAGTGTCCCAAAGTTCAAGCCAGGACAGCCCAAAGGAAGCCAGAGCCAGGGTCCACGTCCCATATTTGTGTGTGTAACTTCTAGAAGCTTCATACCAACTTCCCGACTCAAATCTAAAGTACATTTTTCATCAAAATAGT
The DNA here is from genome assembly GCF_008632895.1 of Mastomys coucha. NCBI lineage: Eukaryota > Metazoa > Chordata > Mammalia > Rodentia > Muridae > Mastomys > Mastomys coucha. The sequence goes on from NW_022196898.1 coordinate 5,918,117, forward strand.
AATCTTAAAATCCAGTATGGGGGAGGCAGAGGCAAGTGGAGTCAGAGACCAGCCTGGTCTACGTAGTGAGATTCTATTTCAAGACAAACAAAAGACAAAAATAAAACAACAAACAAAACAAAACAAAAGACAAATTCTTGTTCCATTAGCAATAAGGAACATTCATTTGTTATATCTTGCTCAAATCTACTTGAAAAGAAGCCTGCAAGTGTGGTTATCTAAGAGCAGATAACTGTGTTGGGGTTTGTTTTAAGTCTGACAGTACCTGACTAATACAGAAGTAGAGGCTCACAGCCATCCATTGAACTGAGTATAGGGTCCCCAGTGAAGGAGTTAGAGAAAGGACCAATGGAGCTGAGGGGTTTGCAGCCCCTTAGGACTAACAACAATATGAACTAAATAAGTCCCCTTAGAGCTCCCAGGGACTCAACCACCAACCAAGGACTGCACATGGTGGGTCTGATTGTTCTGGCAGCATGTGTATAGTAGAGGATTGCAAATTCAATCATCAGTAGGAGTAGAGGACCTTGGCCCTGTGAAGATTCTGTGCCCCAGTGTAGGGGAATGCCAGGGCCAATAAGTGGGAGAGGGTGGGGTGGCAGGTATGGGGAGGGGGGAGGTAACAGGGGTTTGTTTTTGTTGTTTTTGTTTGTTTGTTTTTTGGAGGGGAAACTGGGAAAGGAGAAATTTACATGTAAATAAAGAAAATATCTAATAAAAAAAGAAATATTAACTCATTTGAAGTAGGTTTATATCTGATTCTTACTTATTTTGAAAATAAAGACAATATTTTTGGCTCAAAATATCTAAAGAGTATTGAGAGGGTCCCTATTCATGGTTATACTTGGTTTCTATCCATAGTCATAGGACATCAAATTCTTAAAATGATTGATGTGATAAACTGTGGTACAAAGAGGTTCACAGCTGAGTGGCAGAGCTGGGTTGACACCTAACCCAGGGGGGTCACCAGTGCTATGCTCTTGGGGAATGTACCAGAGCATGTATGGATGTAAGGCCAAAGAAGGCATCACCAAGGAGATACTGTTCTGCCCTGACTGGATTTGAAATCTTTATAAACAAAACTTTCTTCTGGACAGCTGAGAGATGGCAGACGAATCCAGACAGCTCACCTCAGACCTTTGACAAAGCAACTAGAAAATTCTGTGGGTTACTTTAGACAGGTTATTGATTCACAGCAAACACTGTGTTGGGAACTGTAGAGATCATAAGTCTATAGGCTGGAAAGGAAGAGAGAAAAAAGTATAGATGCATATTCTCCAGGCTATTAAAGAAGTGGTCAGTAAACATTTATTGAGTGATACCAACAGTTTCAGAACAAGGATGTGTCCTTTTGGGTTGGAATGGTTGGGGAAGGTAGGACTCGAACCTTCAACTGAGCCTTGGTCCACAGGAAGGACTTAAATCAAGTCTAGGTGAGAATCATAATAGGGAGATTTTTATAGGAAAGAAAGCACAGAAATAGGAAAGGTTAAGCCCTCCGTCAGAGAATAAAAAACAGTGGGAACACATGCATTTTAGAGCATAAGCTCTGTCCAGCCCTCAGTGTTTATTACTCACTAGACACTGGGTCACTGGAGACACAGCAGGTTGAGTTGGAGACAGATGTGAAGGTACCTGGAATACCAGTTGTGAAAGACTGTAAGCCGGTGGTGGTTTCTAAGCTATGGAAAGAGAGTGTGAAATTTTAGTAGGGAATAGCAATCAGACCAACAAAATTAAACAGGAGGGAGTGTCAAGAAAGGGGGCGGAGCTTCAGACTTCTACAAGAGCTGAATGTCAAGGTCCCTGGAAGAAGATGGACTCAGGGCAGACAAGATGATGGCAGCTATGAGGAGGAGGGCTGGGGCTGCCTGGCTTTGGGGAATGTTGCAAGGAATCACCAGAGTGAGACTATATAGGCAAGAGGGTGATGCCAGTGACACAGAGGGGCTTGGACAGGAGTTTTTCACCAGCTGAAGAAGTCTTCTTTCTCAAACTTGGCATTTCTCTTTACATCTGCCCTATAATAGACACTTCTGACAACATCTGAGCAGAGATTTCTTGGTAGATGAGGACCATATTCATGGTCCTCTGCAGCATGAAGCATGTTCTTTGCCCATAAATGTAACTTATATTTTAGAGCTGGTAACCAAGCCGAGTCTTGAGTACATTAAGTTTTCAAATGATTAACATTTCATAGATAGATCAGGGTATTATGCAAAACTTGTTTTACATTTCTCTACTTTTCTATAACTTCTTGATGCCAAAATGTTCAGAAATACCTCAAGGAAAATTCCCATACTGCATTTTCCAAGAGGAAAATGGGGTATAAATGACCCGTGTTACTCTTTTCTGTCAGATGGGCTACATTACAGTGGCCTCTCAATTAGCGACAGAGTAAGAGAGTGTGGATAATAGAAACCTACCAATTTTGTCCCAATCCACGTTTCATCTAAATCTCCTTTGTCCTCCACCCTTCTGTCAGAGCTTTTCACAAGGAATGGCATTGTTTTTAAATTTCATCTACAGGGCTTACTGCCATTTTCCAGTAGGCTGTTCTAGGCAGGAAAGAGGTAAAACGATGCACAGGAGAACCCCCTAGTGTGTCAGACAGTTCAGCGCTTCCATTGATTCTGTCCACTGAAGCTTGAGTGGTAAATGAATACATGGTACTTGACATCGGAATGACTCTTCCCCGTGTCTTCTCTGCTGCGTGATGACAGACAGTTTCATTAGCAACCACTGTGTTCTTTTCATATTCTTGGAATCCTAATGTTGGAAGGAACATCAAAAGTTCATCACGTTTCATCTGTCACTTGCCAACAGGATTGTGCTTAAACTGTCCAAGATGGATCATTTGTTGTCTGCTGTGCTCTTGGAGCACAGTCATCATCGGAAGGGTGGAAGTCCATTGGCTGCAACCTCCTTATAACATGTTGTGGTCATGCTGGTTATCTACCCACTTAGCAAGAACATGCACACACATGGTTGGATGTGGTTGAGAAGTCACCTGATTATCCTGTAATGAAAATGGTAGAGTATGTAGGAAGGAAGACATAGCCCCTTTAGAAAACAACATTTTTGATCTATAAGAATTGTTGTGTACGTGCATATGAGCATATTTTGTGCATATGTGTACATATACAGATAATTGTACAGAGAGTAACCTTGGGGACCGTTTCTCCTTGAACACCATCTATCTTGTTTCCAAGCTTATCAGTTAGGCTCTACATGGCTCTGCTTCCCCAACATTGAGGTTATAAGTGTTCTACTGTAACTGTCTTTTAAATGTGGGTCCTTGTGCTTCTGTACCAAAAACTTTATAGACTGAACTATATTTCCTTAGCCCCCAACAAAAGGTTTGAAAAAAGTCATAATATTTGGCTTGGAACTTGATGCGCTGTTGGCCCATCATAACAGTTTGAGCTAATAAACTAGGACCTAAATATTGTTAGAGAAACACGACCCCTGGGGAGTGGGTGGGTAGTAGACCTCCCCTGTACATTTCTCGAGTTCTACAATTTGATTGGTTCATGTTACTTTGAGACTGCATCTCACTGTGCAGCCCAGGATGGTTTCAAACTCACAATCTCCTTGCCTTAGCCTCTCAAGTGCTGTCATTGTAGGTGTGTGACAAGATGCTGCTTTCTGGACTCTTTTACCTGTGCCTGTCCACACAAGTCCCAAAAGGGGTATGCAAAGGAACACTGTACATTTGCTGTTGTCGAAGAAATGGTTCTAGATTTGGGTTCAGGAATGCTGGTTTCCCCTCTCTTCTTTTTGGGCTTGGGTACACTTCAACACATTAAGAATACTTGGAGCTCTAAACAAGGCTTTGAACCTGTCATACTAGATAAACTCCGTGTGGCCCTAGGACATAGGACCTCCAATTGCATGGGCTCTATCCACCACCCACTCTTAAGGGCATCCTGCGCTTTGGGGACTAGTGCTTGGCTTAGCCTGAGTTGCAGCCCATGCCTTACTCATTTTTGTATATTTGTACCCTGAGCTATCTTACATTTACCATGCATTCACTTTAAAATAAAGCATGTATATTAAAAGGGCGTGCCTTGTAAATGGTTGGATAGATGGTGCCAATACCCACAGAGAAAGCTGGGATGTCAAGGTAAGTGAGGTCAGCCTTGGAATGAGAGAGAAAGAGGAGTGATGTGGAGCATAAGCTCTGGCATCCATGTTTTCAATGTTTAAATGGCAGAAAAAAAAACTCTGGAGAAATTTCCCCTAAAAGATTGCTGCAAGGCCATTATTTGGAAATGAGCCACCTTGAGAGGGCCTCTGTAGCCTACACACCATTGCACCTGGGGCAGCAAAGAACGCTATAGTCTCCCAACTCATAGGTTATGTGATAGATAGAGTGATGCTACCAAAGCCTTACAAAGACACAAAACCCCAGAGTCACCCATAGCCAAATGCAGATGACGGAGAAGCTAACAATGACCACAGGGTACCAGGGTCTCAGGTGCCAAAGCACCTGGAGGAAAATGCCATTCAAAAGACTATTTTATACAGCGCTGCCCTGGCGAGGTCTGTTGTCAACTGGATACACCTAGTCAGAGGGATCCTCCGTTGAAGAATTGCCTCCATCAGCTCGGCCTGTGGGTATGACAATGAGGCATTTTCTTGACTGATAGTGGATAGAATCAGACCCAGCCCACTGTGGGAAGTACTATCCTTAGGTGGGCCTGGGCTGTATAAGAAAGGGAGCTAATGTGAGCCTGTGAGCAAGCATGTAAGCAGTATTCTTCCACAGTGTCTGTTTCAGTCCCTGCCTCCAAACTTCTGCCTTGCCTTCCCTTGATGATGAACTCCAACCTGCAAGCCAAGTAAAGCCTGTTTCCTCCAAGTTGTTTTTGAGATGTGTTTTACAGCTATAGAGAAGCAAACCAGATTCTTATGACTCTCCCCCATGGTGAAAGGAAATTGGGAATGGATAGAATTCAGCAGCATTCCATCATTAGCATAGCCAATGCTATGAAGAAAATATTGTAGGAGCATCTTTAAGCTTGAAAATGAGTCATGCTGGCCACAATTCACTGCAACGTGACATTTACCTTAAAGTTCTCATTTGGCAATACACTGCGTCGAGTCCTTGTATTTGTTTTTTGAGATAGAATATCAGACTAGCCTGGAAGTCAAACTGGCAGTCCTCCACACTCAGCCTTCCTGTGCTAAGAAAACACATGAAACCTAGTTCAAAATTTTCTTTCTGGGTTAAAGTCTAGTTTAAAACTTTCTTTCATCCGACAATGAGAAGTTGGGGGTGGAGGAAGAATGTCATGATGGCCCCAGGCTATAATCTCAACACTGGGGAGCCTGAGGCAGGAGGATGGATTGTTCAAGGCTAGCTTCAGCTATGTAGTGAAACTCTGGGTCAAACAGGCAAACAAGGGGTAGACACATAACTCAGTGGCTGAGTGTCAATCTAACATGCGCAAAGCCTTGCACTTGATCCCAGGCCGGAGGGGGTGGCCTGCTGAGATGCTCAGTGTCTGATACTGTATGACAGAGGAACACAGAGTTTCTTTAGTGTTCAAATTCAAACTTTACCAAAAACTTCTTTCCCAGCTCTTCGTCTTATAGGGGTTTCAGTTTATTTCAACTAGAGATGGAATGGGCCTACAAGTTATTATAATATACTTTTTTTTTCCTCAGTGGCTGTTGTGAACACAAAATGCTGTTAATTACCAACAAAAGCCCGTCTGCAGTTAAATCTGTGTACTGTTCCTTGCTTTTGGAACTTATATTCAGAAGCTGGGGGAGGGGGGGCTCCAGGGTCCGAGTAGCTGAATCCCCAATGTTATAGAAACAAAGAGCTCTTACCTCATAACCTGTTGATGTTTCCAGTCATAAATGTGACAGTTACCAGCCCAGTCGCCTTCTCTGCCTTCCTGCAGACCTGAGACTAACTCATTCCTTACTGATAACAGATGCACAGCCGAGCCTTTGAAATCCCCCTGTTGATTCCATTAGAGGAAAATGGCTTTATGGAGAGGTCTATGCAAGGGGTGGGGGGAGGTGGTGTTGTGATTGCTGTTGTGTGGACTCCTGACTGAGTACTATGCTTTTCTCTTGTAGGTGATGTGCCTTCAGGACTTTTTTGGTGACGATGACATTTTTATTGCATGTGGACCAGAGAAGTTCCGTTACCAGGATGATTTCTTGCTAGATGAAAGTGGTAAGAAAAAAAAAGTTCAAAACCAGGGGAAATTTGAGGCAGCTTTACAAAATGAACTGCACGAGGCCAAGATTATGTCAACTCCAAAGCCACCAAATCAGTTTCAGACTCTCTACTGCCTTGTCTCTCCTATATCTTGGATTTCTTTGATTTTTTAAATATAGAAAACAGATGAAATGATAATTGAAAAGGTTAATCCATTTGGAAGAATATATCCTAATGGCTAATTTATAGCCATTTAATAACTAAACTGATGCTTTACAGAGAACCATGGTGTAGATTTCTACACCTTTAATTACATATTTTCTTTAAGATATTATGATGGAAGAATTTGTAATCATAAAATTACTAAGTATGCTTCTAGACTCAGCTTACATGTGGCTTCTTCTAATTCCTGAGAAAATGGCTTGGTACCCTTTCTCCCTGAAGTACGTTAGAACCTGTGTATCATAAACATCTGTGAAGTCTCAGGATGGTAGCTTCCTTCCATTAATGAACTAAATGCGACCCTTGGTGATTGATAAGGAAGAGGGGTTAGTTGATAAAGAGGCAGGGTACTTATAAGTGGGGAAATTAATGTGAAGGTCTATAATTTTCAGAATGATTTATTTTGGGGATACTGGGAATTGTTTGAGAATTGCCTAGCAACTGAGGTAAAATAATTGCTAAGGATGTCCTGCCTTGATAATTACACTTTTAATCCAATTAGGGGATTGTTACATAGTTACTGACACTTCAAATTCCATCTAATTGAAGATTTTTTTGAAGTAATAAATTAATTTGTTGTTGCTACCTTGACAAAATAAGTTGACAGTCCTGAAGTGCTTAACATAATGGCAAGTGTTACCTTGTCCTGACCTCACCCTAGAGCCTCAGTTTCTTATTCATATTGTGATGTAATGATGGACCACATAGAGACATTGTTGCAATGATGATCACAGACACAGTGGAGTCCCATGCCAGGTGCTCAGGCACAGCCCAGCCACAGCATAACAAACAATTCTATTTTATTATCTAGACTATATTATGCTCCTACCACATTACATCACAATTAGCTAAGCATGCCTTTCATAAAACATACCCTCACCATTGAGCAGCACAGTATACATAAATATGGATATATATATATACATATATATATCCATATATATGTATACATATACATATGCACATATATATGTATATACACACATATACATTATAAAATATATCCATGTATAAAAGCATGTATAAACACACTTAAACATTTACTAATTCATGACATAGGAAGATGTGGCCAATGATAACTGCCCTGCCTCACAAAAACATAAAGCGCTCAATGGAAGCACACAGAGATGACATGAAGGTGCCATGTGACAAGATTTATTTTGGCACGAGGTCCTAACTGGAGGAGTACTTTGGCATCTCTTTCCTTCCAAATAAGTTTTCTCCAAATACATTCCATCTTTATAATTGATACATATGTCCTCTTGGGGCAAGGATTTATGTAAATGTATCACTCACAAGACATGCTCAGGGAAGAGGGATCGCCCTGCCCCCTCCCCACCCCCGTTTAAGAATAAAGCGGCTTTGCCATTTGTGTGGAACAAGCAAATGTTTCCAAGTCAGAATGCAGAGCTGACAGCAGAGGTTTTGAGAAAAAATAAATGGCCTTGACTTTCAATTTAAAGAAAATAGCTGCTTTTGATAGAATGGTCTGGGAAACCAGATGTGCTCTGAAATGAAGCCCACTTGCTGCTCGGATACAGAGAGCAGCCTGTTGGGTTTGAACCAGAGCACAGCTTACTTTCGGCTGCTGGTTTGCAAGACCTCTGCTCCTTTTATCTGGCTGTCAGACTGACTTCAGCCCCCTTCACTCACCTTGCCCATTCTGGGGAGCCACACAGCTGGCCGGTCCGCTGCTGCTGATGTGGTAAGGAGATGCTCTCAGCCTTGGGGCTACAGCCACCCACAGGCAGGTAGATTTTTCTGTGAGAGACAATAGAAAGCTGCCATTAGACAATCTTACTGATTCCCCTCATTATCAAGAGACATGTGGAGGTGTAGCTCAGTAGCGGGGTTCTTCCTTAGCTTTACCCCAGCCTTGCTGAAGAAAAGACAAGTGGGGTCCGGAGAGATGGGCCAGTGGTCAAAAACACTGACTCCTTTTTCAGACTTCCTGAGGTTTGGCTCCCAGCAGTAGCATCGTGGCTCACAACCATCTGAAACTTCAGTCCTCAGTAGCCCAATACCTTTCCCTGTCCTCCAGGGGCAACAGGGACCTACACAGTGCAGAGACATACATGCAGGCAAAATACCACTATGCATAAAAAATATAAATAAATAAAAGTATTTTAAAAGAAAGCACAAGTGTACATGTGCTCATATACATTCATACAGACACAAACACACATGTATGCATGCACATATGCAAGGACATACACACTCATGTAGTCTAGCCATCTTTTGACATGTGAAAGAGCTCTACAAACCATTTTGTTGAGCTCCTACCTTGCTTTTTCCTGATAAATATACCCTACCCAGTTCTTTGTGTGAGATACATTTACTGTGTAAGTTGTCTTCCCCCATTCCAGGAGAAACATGTAGGCACAGGACAGGGGAAGGAGAGATAACAAAATACCCATGGAAGGTGTTGCAGAAACTAAATATGGAGGAGAGACTGGATGAAGGATAATCCAGCCAGATATTGCTGTCTCCTGAGAGGTTCTGACACTATCCAACTAAAACAGAAGTAGAAGCTCACAGCCATCCATTGAACTGAATATAGGGTCCCCAATCAAGAAGTTGGAGAAAGGACCTAAGGAGCTGAGTGTTTTGTAGCCTTTTAGGATGAACAACAATATGAACTAACTAGTACCCTCACAATTCCCAGGGACTAACCCACCAAACCAATATACAAATGTTGTGACTAAGAACTCCACCAGCATATGTATAGTAGAGGATGGCCAAGTCTGTCATCAATGGGTGAAAAAAAATTAAATTGAGATTTCACTTCCTTAGATGAACTTACCCTGAGTCTAAATTCACACGTTGACAACTGCAATTTTCCTGGTGCTCGTACAGTGTGTTCTGGGGCTAATGTATTAAAATTTGAACCTTTTTTTATAAATGTGCTGAGTGTGATCTAAACCAGTTCCTTTGTACTCACTAAATGGTATCGGAACATTGTTGCTATATTTGGTCAGTTCTACAGCAAACTTCCTGAAATATATGGGGTGATGGGTGCAAACAGCTTCAGAATTAATATTTTCCTGGTGCAGAACCACACTTGATAAATGGTATCAGGAAGTGGCTGTGTGCGGAAAGTCCATGTTTTTTTTATTTTATCTACATAAATTAATCCAGCTACTAGTGTACATGCAATTAGTAATGATACACCCCCCAAGTACCACTAGCAAGCTCCCAAAGGCCTTGCTCAAGGGCTTTCCAACAAAGATGGATGCCAAAACAGATATATATTTCTCAGGGCCACACGAGAGCAGAATCAATATGGGAAGCGAACAGCCAGAGATGCCCTTTCTTTTGGTCTTCACATGCTATGTGGGGTGCTTTCCTGGTTCTAATTCAGAATATGACCATTTTAGCGGAGTGTCATCCATCCAGGGAGCATCAGCACCTTCCAAATGGTGGCCGGAGTGCCATATAGAAAGGCCAGCTGAGGCCCGCAGATCCACCCTTGTGGCAGCCGCGCTCTGATTTAGAATGAGGACACACAGTGAGAGGAAATGCCAAGGAAGCTCAACACAGTGTTGCTTAGACACTGATGGCAAGCCAGTGAGTGTGGCACTTGTTGCTATTTAGAAGTGACAGAGTTTGCTTCTGTGCTCTGTGATGCAAACGGAAAGAAGAGCCAGAAGAAGCCTGCTCCTAAGCAGGTCAGTTTTCTCAGCTGTACGTGAAAATTGCTTTGTGTTGACTGCAGGGTTAATGTCAGATGTGTGGCTGGGTCCATTTCCTATGTGCGCCGTGGGCCAATATTTCAAGTCTTCTTATTGAAGTAAGAGAGATGAAACAAAAATTAAATATATTTATGAATATGTATATTACATCTGTATACACATAAATGGTTCCAGAACTAAAGAATAGAACAAATATATACTAACGTTTTCATGGCCATGTAGAATTCTACTTGAAAAAAAATGTGTATATGTGTTTCGTTGTCCTGTTTGCCTGTGCACCACATGCATGACGTGCCTGTGGCACTAGAAGAGAGCATCAGATCCCCAGGAATTGGAGTTACAGGTGGTTGTGAGCTGTCTTGTGGTTGCTAAGAACTGAACCTGGGTCCTCCTCAAGAGCAGTCAGTGCTCTTAGCTGCTGAGCTACCTCTCCAGCCCTCTTATATTCATCTGGAGACAGTGTCTCACTATGTAGGCCAGATTGACCATGAACTCACTATGAAGCTCAGGATGGCCTTCAACTTGAGATTCTCATGCCTCAGCCTGTGGCTATCTGGTACCAGGTCAGGCTATAAAAGTTGAAGTACTTTTCTAAGAACTCTGAAGGGTATATGTGTGTGCATGCGTGCGTGCGTGCGTGCGTGCATGCGTGCGTGCGTGCATGTGTGTGTGTGTGTGTGTGTGTGTTTGTGTGTGCATACACATGGGTAGTCTCATATCAGCAGAACATCAGTCCAACTTTCCCCCAGATATAACCATCTGGAATGCTGTGTTCTTCCTGGGTACAAGAATCTTTCTAGACAGGACATTTTCTTAGCTTCTCATCAAGACTCCCATGGAGTCAGGTACCCGCAGCTTGTTGGTACATGTTCCTATAACTATTCCATCATGACCATTTTTACGGATTCATGACTGAATGAGATGATGGAAACTGTAGTAGCTGACAGTCATGGGGTGATCTCCATGACTTTCCACATCCCTGGGTGCTAACAGGGCTAAAACTGTCAGTATCAGAAACAACACTGGGTTAGCCTCGGAAGGCACAGGTCTTGTCCAAGCTCCAGGTGTGGTGTCTGCCTCTCATGCTCCTTCCCATGCTGTGTCTACCACCTCCTCCTGGGCTAAAATGAACTTTAAGTTAAATAATGTCAAAGCATCTTCAAACAGCCTTCTCCATTGAAACAAGCCCCTAGAAGATTGCAGCCAGACTAAGACACATACTTGTTTGTGGGAATTCATTGAATTCAGATGCTACTAAAACTGGCTTTTGTTGTCCTTTAGAACCAAAGGTGGTTTCCATTCCCCTGTCCTCACTCAGCCCCACGCTAGATGTGAGGCGGGTCTCTGAGGAGCTCTATTGTTCCCTGCTTGGAATCTCTAAAATATTAAAACAAAACACATTTAGAAAAAACAGTCAGACTTTGAAAACTAAGAACTTTCAGGATTGGAGAGTTTGGGAGTAGTGTGTGTGTGTGTGTGTGTGTGTGTGTGTGTGTGTGTGTACAGATGTGTTGGTTTGTATTCAAGAGATCTCTAATGGCCCCACTGCTCCATCTTAGAGCTTATGATGATTGGAAACCACAGAGTCACTGAAAAATACTGAGAAAAATGAAGTTTAGATAAAGACCAGGCTTCCCTATAAAGTGACTTGAAGCTCCTGCTCTCAAAATTCACTATTATTTTTCATTCATTTATTCAACAAACTATTCCATTTATAGACATATTATGCAGCAGCAAGTGTGCCAGGAACAAATAACAGTAGGTAGTGAGCCATCGGGCATGATGTCTCATATTAACCTTGAGCGTTGCTCGAATTTAAAGGACCCTGAGGCTATTGAGCATTGAACTTTGACCCAGAATATTAAGTATTCCTGCTGCTTCTCCTGGGTTTTATTCATTTGGGAGAATATAATGTTAAAATGACTAATGGCTCAGACCAGACCAACGGTTTCTCATAGCTTTAATTGGGTTATGAGGCTGGTTTGCAACAAGGCTTGTGGGCAGATTTCTCCCAGATGTACAATTTTCTGTTTCAGAACTTATTTCTAGGAATGAATAGGCCAACAAAAATTGTCTTCTTAGAGGAGCATGTCAAATCTGGCATGCTCATTCTTCATTTCCCATTGCGTTGGCTTGTAGAATTCAGCTGGATATTTGAAGTGGAGGATTGGGACATGTGAGTTCTGAATAGAAGACATGGCTGCTGGTAGGCTCTGTTCCCATTTGACTCTTAGCAATTAAATTTATTTTATTTTTAATTAGTTTGTTTTGATTTTATTGGTTTTTTGACTCTTTTTTATTTTCTTCTTTCATTTTGTTTTTGAGACGGAGAGAGGAAGAAAGAAGGAACATTACATTGAGTGGGTAGAAAGATGGGGGAGGGTCTGGGAAGAGATGTGGAAAGGAAAAATATAATCAAAATATACTGTATAAAAATGTTTAAATAAAAATTAAAAGAAAACAGCAAGGTACTGAAACCTTTCTTGACCACAAGTACCTTTATTGAGAATAGAAATAGGTTTCTTGGAGCTTGGTGATATTGGAATTTAATTGACTTCTATGCTGTCAATTACAGACAGTATAGGATAGAGTGTTGTGTTTTGGAGACAGAATCTAGGTCAGGCACAGACTAGTCCATTTGCTGCTATGAGCACAATTTCTACACAAGAAACCAGGCTCTAGGCAAAACCTGCCATCACTTCTTTCTATTTTTCTTTTCTGTCCAAGTGGTCCATCTTCTGACCGTACATAGTAACTGAGAGATGCATTGTAAAGATGGAGAACCCAAAAGAGCATGAAAGCATGAAGGATGAGTTTCCATGATCATCATTCCCCAACCCTACTAGTGGCATCCCTCTGTAAATGACAGCCACAGTGTTATACAAGGCCAACCTCACTATGCCCTAGGAAGAATAACCGCTTCCTTCTTATTGAATGCAAATTGATCTTTTCTAGCATGGACTCACTCTCCTAGATCCTGCCCTTCCAGGTAAGGATGGCTATACCTTCCCTTATCCATAGGGATCTTTTCTCCCAGCCCACCAGGAGAATCAAAGTCACTTGCTATAAAGTTGCAGTCTTCTTTCCTTCAGGAAATGCTCCTAAACCCTCGTCCCACCTCTTTCCTCGTCTTGCGGAGGGGAGTCATGACTGCACGACTGCTCTTCTCTTGTCTTCTGATGTTTAACTTCATCTTCCCAGCATCCCGGTCCCATTGGTCTAGTAGACTGCTTATTTCCCCTTTCTTTCCTCAGCCCACAACCATGCCCAAGTTCCTCCTGCCCTGCAGGTCCCTTCATCCATCTCTGCCATCTCTTCAAGTCATGGGGGCTGATTTCCTCTGTCAACCTGCTAAAAATAATCAATGAGTTATCATCCTCTGAGCTTCCACTTCCTCGTTCTGACTCACGTTTTCATAACTTTAGGTTACTGCCACAGTAAACACAAAAGATTATGGGATTGTCTGCATCTGCCCTTCATGGGCCTTTTAGATTTATCGGCTGCTTGCTCCTAAGATACTAAAAATGGTTTGGAATCTTCTAGGTTGGCTAATTCAGAACTGCAAACATGTAGTTTTATATGACGAACCTTTACAGTGGAACTTCTCCCATGTCTGCAGAATACTCAACATTGCAAATCCCTTCTCTGTGCGACAATGATGGAGTGCATGCTTTCTCTACGTTCTACTTGCTGGCCCCTGCCATGTCTGCTCCCTCCTGGGCTGTGTGAGATAGTGACTGGAACATCCAAAGGGGAGGGAGAGATGCTATAGTTCCTAAAACTCCCAGGCCATCACTGCTTATTAAAAGCAATTTCCCTTTTGGCTGTCTTTAGGGGGTCTTGGGGGACTCACAGCCTTCTTTCCTGGTGTGTGACATTAAGTGTCTTCCAACTTTGGCTGTCATTGCCTTAGTTTGTGTTTTCTAAAGCTCTCTTTTCCCCATTGGACTCAAGGCAATGTACAAGGGAAGAATCTAAATGAGTTCCATGCAGATTCAGATCTATCAAGTCACCCATCCATCACATGTCCCAACCAACAGGCCGTCCAGTTCAGCTGGGTGTCCTTTGCTACAGAATGTTCAAGGGAAAGTAAGCCATGCTTTTTTTTTTTTTTTTTTTTTTTAAAAACCATCCACTTGTACCATTGCTGCAGTGCAGTTCCTAGGCTTTCTGTCTGTTGTGCAAGCCTTATGTGGATGCAGGAGAGAGTGGTCTCTGGTTTGGAATGATGGAGCTCATGTAGCAGTTGTCTGAGAACTCTCCCACATAGGACTGGGTGACAGAGCATTTTCCTAGTGTGTGCAAGAAGACCTCATTGCTCACATCATCAAAAATCCACATTCAAAAGTAAAGTCCTTCCTGAAGAACCTGCTCTCCCCAAGAGCTTAAGCCTTTGGCATGCATACTGTGGACAGGAAGCCAAAGCCCATACGTGTTGTACAGTACTTTGAAATTTCTGGAAGGAGACCCAACTCAGAGTTCCCTTTGGAATCTGTTTTTTACTTTCTTGGAGTCTGAGCAAAACTTCCATTTTACTATTTTTTTCAATGTGTACGTGTGTGTCTGTGAGTGTGAGTACATGCGTACAGGTCCCCACAGAGGCCAGAAGAGGGTATAAGATCCCTTGGAGCTGGACTTACAGGCAGTTGTGAGCCCCTGACATGGGTGCTGGAGACTGAACTCAAAGTCCTCTGCAAGGGCAGCTTCGTCCTGGAGACTTCCATTTTGAATCTCATCATATTGTGATAGGCTTCCTCAGCTGCCACATGCATAATAATCCAGGAAGTAACGCGGAGCCTCTACCACTGTGTTGAATATTCTTTTTTTCTCCTTCTCTGATAATACCCTCCCTGAAATTCTGTGCCCTTGAACTTTGTGATGTTCTGTAGCCTGGTCTTCAGCTCTCTTGCCTGCTTCTGGGCTTCATCCAGCTTTGTTTTTTTGCCATATATCCTTGTGATTGTTCCCTGAGACTCATTCTGCATCCCGTTTTTCTACTTAATTACTCTGCTCCTAGCCAAGTTCATCTACTTTAATGGTTTCAGCAATGATGGTGATGGCCCACAATGATGGTGACGAATGGCAGCCAGATGGGAAGCAATGAGCAGAAGCCTTTGAAGTATGTGTAATTTTCCCCATTTGACAATTAAGGAAATTAAGGCTTAGAGATGATAATTTGTCTGAGGCCACACAGCTAGCTAGTATAGAAGACAGAGTTCAGACTCAAGTCTATCCACATTTAATAATGAATTCTTAACCTCTAAATTTACTGACCACCTCTCAATCTACATCTCTAACCTTGATTCATCCCATCAGAAAAACAGCCATATATCCAACTTTCTCGCTGGATTCATCCATGATTATTCCACAACCACAGAAACTTCAGTCCATCCCATATGAGATCTAATCACCCAGTGGAAGGCCTATCAGCTTATATCATTCTCCTGGCTTTCTTGGGCAAGTCCCTTGCATCAGATTTCTCTCTAGCAAATGTTGGAGAACCAGAACCTGGAACATGGAGTCAACTGTCATTACTTCTGACACCCACTTGATAAAGCCAGGTCTTTGACCAATCAGTGATACACTGTCAAAGTCTTATATCCTCAGTCACCTGCCTGGGCTGTTGCCAAGATGTAGGAACTTGCTTTTTTAGGTCCAGTCTTTAAACATTCCACACCTAATTTAGACAGAATGCCTCTTCTAGGTACTTTTTAAAGATTGCTGGATATCTAGACTACTTAGCGCTCTAGGGAAGGTGTTTTCTGATTCATCTGTTCTCGCCTGCCCTGCTGCCACCATCACTTTGGACCCCTCTGCTCTCCAGCCAAGGAATGCTTGTTGGTTTCACCTCCACCATCTGCCATATTGTCCCACAAACCTGGGGCATTCCTTCTCATCCCACCCAAATTCCTCTTGTCCTCTGACAAAAGCCACATTCTTTACAAAGCCTTGTCTTGTCTCTTGACCCTGAGTCCTTATTCTTTGTCCAGGTTCCATTTCCCTATTATAACGTTTTGAAAATCTTGCCTCACACCACAGACCTTTCTAAAAACAGTGAACACAGTTTATATTTAGCACATTGACTTCTAAGAAAAGAAAAAACTATAGTGTTGTTTTCTAGATAAAATCAGATGAGCTAATTGTCCAAGGTCATTGCATTTGTGTGTTCCAGATACTTAGCTGTCAATACCTTCCTAAGACTCTGTGTGTGTGTGTTTGTGTGTGTGTGTGTGTGTGTGTGTGTGTGTGTGTGTGTGTAGAAAGAGAGGCAAGGGGAGAGATGATTGGGGAGGAGGGGGAAGAAATATGGAGACTCAGGAAGAATTCAAGTGGCATGATATAGCCCAAGTATGAACCCATGAGACCCTCACAATTGTATAAAGCCCAGCACATGGGCAGCAGCAGAAAAAAGGAGCCATACCAAGCTCGAGAAGGTAAAGGATTCATGGATACTCCCATCCTCTTATTTAGAATCTCAGTTCACATGGAGGAGGATGGATGGCTATATTGACTGAGTCCATCAAAGCAAATAGCAGTCTCATCTCAAAAACCCTTCACAGAAAAACCCATAACGTTTAATCTGTATACTCCATGACCCAGGTGAGTTGGCAGAGGAAAAAAAAATTATTTTCACATAGCTAGTGGATAACCGAACTGGTAAGAAAACTGAGGATCATAGTTTGCATTTGATTTCACTTAATTATAAACACCTGCATGTTAGACAGAGGCATCTTTAATCTCCATATCCCACCTCACCTATAGAGTACAATGAATGTAATAAAAGCCCAAGACATGTTATTTAGATTGATGGATATAGAAGCTTGTTTCTCTTGTCATTCCTTCAGATATCAGAGGATCATAGTCCAACACTTCCCCAAAGCTGGGCTTATTTTACTTTTTTTGAGATAAGGTCTTGCTATGTAGATCAGGCTGGTCTGAAACTTACAGAGATCCACCTGCCTCTGCCTCCTGAGTGCTGGATTAGAGGCAGCTACCACCACCATGCCTGCCCCATAAACCTGGGGTTTCCAGCTTTAGGCAAGTTCACATAGCTTCTTCTCTGAAGGCCATCTATCCATTCCTCTATAAACCCCATGATCAGAAATGATACTCTAAATGCTTTCCCTTCCGGAAACAATATCTTAGAATGCATCCCGCTGTAGGTTTAAACACACTGACAGGGGCAATAAACTTTCCCTGATTTAGGGAAGAAATTACATTTTCTCTTATCTATAGCCAAATAACTCAGGTCTATGGGAGAGCTGAGTTCTCTAGAATTGTCTGATGTGATGTATCCAAATTCTACTTGTTTCATTGCAGATTTGAACTTCCATCCAATGCTTCAACTGTATTTATACCAGAGGACATTTTGTCAATTTTGGTCTTAATTCTGTTCATTCAAGGTCTTTGGGCATTCAAATTATGCCTGGGAATTCCTAGTGGCAGAAAAAGGAGGTGAAATAAGACCCGAGTTTCAGGCCCCTTCCAGTACCAACTAAATTATGTTTCCTGGAGCCTGTCTAGCTGCCAGACAAAAACAAAAAGATTAAAAACTGCAGTCATCTTCACTGGTCTCCTTGTGGGCAGCAATGGCTTGTGACATTGGACCTAGAGACTATCTTTAATTGGGCTAGTTTCTGACTGCATCTGGGCAATGAACAGTTAAAAGATAAACTTGGTCAGGGTGAATTTTTAAGAAATATTTTTGATCCAGGAGCAATGTGTGAGTCGGACTGTTGCAAGCCAGACGTGGTGTGGGCACCCACAGAGGGACACTGGGCTGAGGTATGCTTTCAGAAGGCATTCTTGAAAGATTGGACTAAGGCGGAGGATCACTTTCTCTATGTCACTCCTTTGGAAAGTCTCAGGTTAGAGGGTAGCCGTCTGTGATTAGCTTTAAGTTGTAGGACGTACTGGATCTCGACCTGCAAGGCAGTTGTCACTTGAATAGTGGTGCCTCTGTCTCCCCATCACCTCCACCCTCCAACTCCTCCCAGGTCTGCCTCTCCTTCCAAATGCTCCTTCTCAAGTTCAAGATCCAAAATATGTGGACACAGAAAGGAATTAAATAAGACCCGTATACATCACCCTTACAAAAATCAACTACAATTTGCCACTGAAGAGACGGCTCAGTGTCCTCTTGCAGAAGACTGAGCTTCAGGTCCCAGAGCCCACATAGTAGTTAACAGCCATCTGCACCTCCAGTTTCAGGACATCCAATGTCCTCTTTTGACCTCCACAGGCTGGTGCATATATACACATGCAGGCAAACACTCATACATGTTAAAGTAAAACTAAATAAATCTTGTTTAAAAAAAAAAGATCAACTCCGATAGACCAAAACCTCTCTTGTGAAGCCTGAAACCAAAGCTGATAGAAGACTTGGTAGTGTCCTATACAATACAGATGCTTCTGAATAAGAACCTATTTGCTCAGGAATTTGTCTCAATAACTGACAAACAGGAACTCAGACAACTAAAAAGTTCCTGTGCAACAGAGGAGGAAAGAATCTTTGCCAAGTGTACATTGCATACAGTTGCTTTTTTGAGTACCTGTAGATGAAGAAAACAGGTCCCTTCTTGTACCTTGGCCTGACTCCTATACACTCCTGAATGCAGGGGTTGGGGCCACTCACGATGTACTTCATAATATCACTCTAAGGGTCTTGGTTTCTTTGAGATGTCAGTTCAGTTCACCACACCAGATACAAGTTAAGAGCCCACCATCAATTGAACATTTTGGGGACTTAAAATGACTTTTTGAAGTGAAGTATCTAAATTTACAGGAAAAGTAAAAATCAATGTGAACAGCACTTTGATTGTAGAAATCATTTTTAAAATTTACTTTCAAAAGTGGGTAATAATTTGGCCTGTGTAGACATGGTATGTTTTCATTATTTTAAGGGTTCAAATCACTTACGCATAATTAATACCAATTTTCTGTGACTGTTTCCTGCCTCAGGCTAGATTTTTCTCTCTCAAGAAGTCTGGAAAGTAAACAAGTGGATTATCTTTTAGATAAAACATGTGTAAATGACAAGCATGTGTTTTCAAAGACTGAACAGAGTGATGGTGAACTTACAAGCCTGTCATTTCTTGGAGACACAAAAAGGTACAAAAAAGAGTTCTGAATTCTCCTAAGTCTTAGTAAGGAATATGCATGCAAGGGATGAAGAGACGGGGCAGTCGTTAAGGTCACTGGCTGCTCCTGCAGAGGACATGGGTTCAGTTCCCAGCACCTACATGGTGGTTCATAACTACCTGTAAGTCCAGTTCCAGGGGATCTCATGTCCTCTGTGGGCACTATACTCAAATGGGGCACATACACACATGTAGGCACACACAAACATAGCATAAACATGACCTTTGACAGAATCTTTAGGTGTTGTCACGGAGAAGAAAAGGAGGAAAGGGCAAAGGTCATCTCAGTGGTCAGGGTGTAACTTAAAGATAGATCTATCTCTGTGGTCACTTATGTATGAGAACCAACCAAGGCAATGGCCACTGTCTATTTACCTGTGGAGACTGCCTTGAAAGGAGAGGTAGAAGATATCACTGATAGCTTCTGAATTGATCTTCTGTGGCGAACACTTCCAGCTTAGCCAAACGTATGCTCCAATATTATTATTTGTTTAACACTTGACACCCTGTCAATGGAATTATTCTAAGAATGCCATCCAAGGCAGATTTGTATATTAAGAAGAAAAAAAATATAGACAAGTGAGCACTTTCACATTTTTTAAGTGAGATATAAAATATTAACCATATGCACTGAGATTCCCAAATATGAAACTAAGGGTCATATACATCTCTATGCATATATATATGTAGCAGCCTGATTTACCTAACCTTAAGTGAAAGCATGTGGGCGTCGGGCCAGTGTGATGAGTTCTGGGAATATCACCGTGCTTACAGGAAGAGTCTCACCCATAGAAAGCAAACATCTAATCAGAGACTCACTTAATATGCAAAATCCTAAGCAAATTCCATGCTGTGTCACAAATCAAGTGCCCCAAAGAAGAACAAGGTAGGGACAGTGAAAAGGGATGTAGGATGTAGGGGTGCTTTATAGACAGATATTTGAATTGCTTTAAGAGGGTAATGGAACTAGTCATGAAGGTCTCTGAAGATGAATGTTCTAGAAGAAACAGTGGGAGTACCAGACATGTCCCCATGCAGAACGCTCATGTGGCAGGCAAGCTGAAGTGTTGTATGACTCTAAAGCTAAATGCCAAGAGTCCACACAGGTTTCCCAAGGTTAAAGTCAATGACTTCCAACAAGACTTTTCTCACTATGCGGTTCTAACTTGTGACTCACTGGCTATAAATGCAGGGGTTCTCACAGATCCCGTGAACTTAATATGATACATATTCACAGAATTCAGGAAAAAGCTATATTTTTATTCTAAAGGCTACAAATCAGGGCTAGCCAAATGCCAAGACACATAGAACAGGACAATTTAAAGTATATGAAAGGGTGTTCCACATGCAAGGCCTCATGCCTCCTCTGCAAATCAGGATATATCATGCTCTCTATACTTTTTAGTGTTTATCATCCAGGAAGGTCAACAAGCTTTGAAGTCCAGAGTTTATATTGGGTTTCATTATACAGCTTGGTTGATTAGCTCAAGGCCATGTAGTTGAACTCACCCTCTAGCTTTCCTTCATCTGTAGAGATTAATGCTACTAACCATGTGTGGTGGTTTGAATATGTTTGGCCCATGGGAAGGTACTATTTGGAGGTGTAGCCTACACACTGCCTTGCATGATGATAATGGACTGAACCTCTGGAACTGTAAGGCAGACCCAATTAAGTGCTGTCCTTTATAAGAATTGCCTAGGTTACGTCACAGCAATAAAACCCTAAGACATCATGTGATTCCAAGACCCAACCTTCCAATCCTATGGTTAATCTGTGAGAAGCCCATCCCGAGTCACTTCATCAGTCCAAAGTTGGGTGTGTTTGGGTGTTAGGGGAAAGTTTGTTTATAGGAAAATTCAAATAGCATAGAGGCTTCTTTGAAATGTCAGAAATTATTTTTTGTTTCTTCCATTGTATACCATGGACTCTGTCAAGATCTGAGGGAAACCCTGAAAATTTTGTTACTCATAGTAAGAATCAATATAGCAAAAGCAATGAATGTATCAAAACTGTTGGATCATGCCTTGTGGTGGAATATACCTTAAATCACAGCATTCAGGAGACAGAAGCAGGCCAATTTCTACTCATTCAGGACAATCTGGTCCAGCATTTGCAATAAGCATCTAACTAAGGCAAGGTGGGATAACCACTCTTCTTTGACATGCTGGTCTCAAAAATTTGATTTCTGCATAAAGCACCCATGTTTTCTGTTAGCTTTTAGCTCCCATGTGCAAACAGAGAGGTTTACAGTTGAACTATCTGAAAATGAGAGTACTGCAGTGTCCTCTGGGGTTCTTCTAGAGCCTTATACTCTAAGCTAAGCTGTGGACATCCCCACCCTTTAGCTTGGACAACTGTAAGCTAGTTACATTTGCTCAACAGCATCGTTTATCGTTGGAGAATCTTAGAGCTGATTTAACTTCACCTGTGAGGCAGCCAGATCCTAAAGGGGCTTGTGTGATGCCTGTCATAGTCAGCTAGCAGGTTAGTGTGAGAGCTGAGGCCCAAGGCTCTGGCTTCGAGTCCAACCTTGTTCAGTCAGCCAAGGCATCATCACCAAAGGGAAATATAGTCTCAGGAAGTCCTCGAGATGGGTAGGGGAGACTGTCATGGTATGATAACCCTTGATAAGTTGCCCTCTCTGAACTGATGCCCACTGGTAAAATGAAGAAAATCCAGAACCAATCTCCAAGTCTTGTCATGATGATACTACCAGAGACACAGGGCAAAAATCCATCCTATATAAGGCTGTAAAGTGATGGGTTTATCTTAATGCTTGACATTACTTCATTTCTCAGAGATATCTTGGTTACACTGAAACAGATTCTAGGTCCTTTGAGCTACTTAAGAAACATTTGTCTGAGCAAGCTACAAACTGGGGGCAACACTGATGCAGGACGGAAAAATGGTTTCACAAACAGCTCCCAGCAAGAGGCCATCGTGTTTGGCAACCCTGCTTAGCAAACCCAGAGTGGAAAGTGAAGAAAGAATTGCATGGCAACCCAAAGAGGAGGGCCCAGAAATTCTAACACAGGACACACTGTTGAGTAGAATATGACTCATCATGGTCTCCCTGATGCTAAGATTAGAATTGCAAATGTAGCTGTTCCACACGTCACCCATGCTCAGTGTCTGTGTCTGTAAATTCAACCAACAATGGGGTGGGGGATGCTGAGTCTCTGACAAACACAATCAATTTTCTTGTTATGGTTTGTTGATCAATACTTCGTAACTGTTGGCTGTGCCTTTGCTCTATATTATAAGCAACCTGGAGATGATTGGAAGAATATAAAAGGGTATGCGCAGGCTTTGTCCTTTTTAAGGGATTTGAGCATGTATGGCTTTTGATATGTGTAGGGGTCTTGGGACCAGTCCTCCATGGATCCTGGGAGGTGACTGAATTCCTCCCCTCTACCCAAGAGACAGTTATTTACATGCAAGTCTTACTTCCAGCTGCAGCAAGGTAGCTCCCAATATTAACTGCAAGGTCAGTTAAAGCAGGCAGTTCTTAAATTTCAAGCAACACACAGCATATGTGTATATTGAATGCGCTCTAAAGTCCACATGTTTTCTGCATGGTGGATGTAGAGCTACAGTCCCTACACATGAACTCATCTTCCAATAAATAAGCCAAATGAGAGCAATCCAGAATAACAGAACATCCAGAAGTATTGTTAAATTAGTGTATGTCTGTGAAAACACACTTTGAAAAATTTAAGCAAGCAATTTTAAATGTATTAAAATGGAGCAAAGTCATTTTGTTAACCTAGGTTGTCACACAAGGAAAAGAATGTACTGCAACATATGAAACAAACAAACAATACAAAACAAAGCCAGCCTTCCACCAGTCTGATCGATAGCATTATTTTTAAATGCGCGTGGGTTGTTTCTCTATTTGGACAGACATTGAGTGTTAAGGAGAGGACATCACATTGGCCTGCCACTTTGCTTTAACATGCTGAGAGCATTAGCATATTTCTGTCTTTTAAGTGCATCGCTGTTAATTATAATTGCTCATATTTGGCTTGGAGCCAGCAGCTACAAAGCCTGTTGGAATTATTTAGAGTGATATCAATTCCATTGCCCATGAACCTTTACCAGGCAATTTGAGAAGAAAGCCTGGCCCAGGGAGCCTCTGCACCGTTCTCACCAGTCTTTCTCCCTCACTCTCCACCACTCCTTATTCATGAAGGGTGAGATGAGACTCAAGCTGTAGCAGGTTAACTGATCTATGAGTTCACCAATTGGAGTAGGAAAAACTGTCTTCCAAAATCATTTGGTCACTTTTAGATATTTGGTAAATTATTTGTCTAGCAATTGCTCAGCTATGCTAGATAGTTCTAAAAATAGTAACTCAGTTTGAGGTTACCACTACTTTTCTGTAAAGAAGACAGATCTAGGCTTTATGGTCTCCATGGCTACTCAGCTCTACTGTAGTGTGAATCAGCCTCAACAACAGGTAAATGGAGTTCTACTTACCAGAAGAGGTAATAGGCTTAGTGTGACCTGCTGGTTGTAGTCTGACGAGTCCTAGTCAGAATCATTGGTTCTATTTTAGTCTCTGCAGAATATTCTTCTTCACAACAGCTTAATAAAAGACAACTCAGTTCCAGAATTGAAAAGAGTACATGCCTACAGGCAAGTGGACACATGTATACACACAGCACAAATACCACTAAATTTCTAAAAGATTGTCATGTGTCAGTCTATCACCTATCTATCTATCTATCATCTATCTATTTACCTATCTATCTATCTATCTATCTATCTATCTATCTATCTATCTATCTACCTATCTATCCATCTTACATCTTTCTGTCATCTGTCTACTAATCTCTCCCAAACTTATCCATGAAGCCCAATCATAAACTGCCAAGGACCAGCCTCAATTTGGAGAGGGATTCTGAGGAAGGGGTGCCTGGGAGCAGTGAAAACAAACTCTAAGTCAAATCATGGGTCCAAGCTGGAAGCCTGCATTCTGCTGGAGACAGCTTTTCTACTTTGCCTAGGTTCTGCTCTCTCCAGACAGCTCTCTGTTTTGTTTAAGAGTGTTCTCCAAGGAGTTCTCTCTTGCTATTTTAAAAAATTCTCTGGATAACTCATCTCTTGCAGTCTTTTATTTTACATACCAATACAGTCATTTGCTCCAGAGTTCCTTTAGATTATCTTATGACTCAGTATTCAGTGACCCCAGGCCCTTAATTCTTAGTAGAGAGCAAGCACACATTTTCTTTTAACATTGCAAAAGAATCCAGAGAGATCTGCCTGTCTCTGTTAAACTCAGACACTAAACTAGCTGGGTGGGACCTCATCCTGAAATTGCCATTTCTACCACACCTGGGCCTAACCTTGCTCTGTCCCAAACCAACCCGGAGCTCAGGAATCTGCTTGCCATTTTAAGCTTAAATGCAAAAATTTAGCTGGGTAGAATCTCTTGCAATCACCACTCCTTAAATCTCTTCCTTAGTGTCTTTCTGACAAGTTGGCTCACAGTGTAGCTGCCTTTGTTCCTTTAGATCTGTGAAGCTCCTCATAATTGATATTGCATCCTTATATTTTACATAGTTGAGAAATTTTATATTTTTGAACCCATGTTTTTAGAGTTCTTTTCCATAGCCTTAACAGCTGTCTTGAAGGTCCCAGCATTTTGATTATCATGGAGTCTATTAATGTTAACAGGGAGGATGTTCCTTGAAGGAAGAACATAAAATATGTACATTATTATATAAACAAGCCTTAGGCCCACAGTAGACATTGACACTCATGGAGACCCACATCTGCTGGCTCTGTCCCAGAGGCAGGAACTATATCATTCTGTTCCTACCAAGGCCATGACAGACCTGGCAATAAACTCTCGATCTTGCAGGTGGTTTGCTTTTCAAGGTTCATTTAGTTTTATTTTATGTGTGTGAATGTTTAACCTGCATATGTGTAAATGTATCACATGTATTCATGCCTGATACCTGTGGAAGCCAGAAGAGGGAATCAGCTCCACTGGAATTGGAGTTACAGTTTTAGGCCTCCATGTGGGTGTTAGAAACCAGACAACTGGTACAGCAAGAGCTAGCCTCTTTTGCTAATTTTTTAAAATCATGTGCGCGCAACGGAAAGCAGTTATCTTAAGTGCTTTTGTAAGACTCAGTCGAGCCTTAGCTTACCGGGGACCCCCTGAGTGAACCATGTGGAAACGGAATCGATGCAAAAAGCAAGAGGGATTTATTGTTCCAGTGCACTGGGGTTGTCCCAAAGGAAAGGCAGCGACCCCACACAACTCATTCAGTGAGCTTTTATACAGTTTTCAGAGCAGCAGCCATCAGGCACAATGTGATTAGCAAACCGTGTGACTTTTTAAACTGATTGGTCTTTAGGGAATGAAGTGGCAAGGACTTCCCTTGATTGAAGGTGGGTCAGTCCTGCGGAATGTATCCCCACCTGCAGGTCGGTTCCCACCCTGTGGTTCTGAGGAATGTCAATTAGCCTCTCCCTTCCAGAGGGGCAAGTGTTCCATGACCTTTCCAAAGTTCCTGAGCTGATCTTTTCACTTTCTATAATTACCATGGTTCCTGTTGCTGGGGTAAAATACCCTAGCAAAAACAACTCAAGAGTTTATTTTAGCTCGCAGTTCCAGATTCAAGTCCATTATAGCAGACAAGTCAAGATACCAAGAACATGAAGCAGCTAGGTACATTCACAGTCAAGGGTAGTTTGCTTTGTCTACTCCTAAACAGTTCAAGATCCTCTGCCTAGAGAATGATACCACCCACCATGAGAAGGCCTTCCTACTTCAATTAAAACAATCAAAATAATTTCTAAAGACATGCTACCCTGACCCAGATTAGTCCCCCCAGAGACTCCCTAGATTGTGCCAAGTCGACAAAACTAGTTACCACACACTCTCCGACTTATTTTTTTCATGGATTCTCTCACCAAACCTAGAACTCAATAAATGATACTTGTTGATGCATGCCTCAAAGGTTTTCCCGTCTCTGGACCTCCAGGGCTGACATTGCAGAGACATGGTGTCTTAGGGTTTTACTGCTGTGAACAGACACCATGA
>NW_022196898.1:5944498-5948508 GCF_008632895.1 Mastomys coucha
CTGGCTTACAGGTTCAGAGGTTCAGTCCATTATCATCAAGGTGGGAGCATGGCAGCGTCCAGGCAGGCGTGGTGTAAGAGGAGCTGAGAGTTCTACATCTTCATCTGAATGCTATTAGGAGAAGACTGGCTTCCAGGCAGCTAGGATGAGGATAATAAAGCCCACACCAGCAATGATACACTTACCCCAACAGGGCCACCCTACTCGAGCAAGACCATACCCCCTCAAAGTACCACTCTCTGGACCAAGCATATACAACCATCACATATGACTTCTGTCCCTGTTGTTTTTAACATGGGTGCTGGGGAGTAGATTCAAGTTCTTATGCTGGTAAAGTCAAGTATGTCACCAACTGACCCATCTCCCCAGGCTCCTCCCTCCTCCTTTTTTTTTTTTTTTCAAAGTTTCACAGTTTTCTCCTGGGTTGTCTGAGACAATTATTCTAGAAAGAACAAAGAAAGGAAGACTAAAGAGAGGGGTGAGAAAAAGGAAGAGGTGAAAGAGTTATAACATTTTTCTCCTATCCAAATAAGACTTCAGACTTCAGATCTGCCATTTAGATGTGGAGATCTTAAGATAAAGGGAACCACACCTATTAAGGGTCTTTGAGAATATGTTGGAAACCTGAAGGATACTATTTGGAAAAGAAATTGAGGTCAGAGGCAGTTCAGTTGTGACTCATAAATAGTGTATGTTCCCAGCTGTTATCCTCACTTCCTTACCAACCCTCTCAGACTTCCTCCACAGTTCCCTCTCCTTTGCTGGAACAACAGGTCATGGTAGGCCACGCATTTGTTCTGCCTTTGTCTCTCATTGTCTCAAGGGTGTTAGCATCAAAATACCATGGATTTGTTGTAACATCCCTGAAGAATCTTTTCTTTTTTCCTGGGCATTCTTCACAGAATTAGTCACTTAGAGAACAGGAAGGAGGCTTACATCTAACACCTTGATCCCAGCAATCATAGTAGAAAGAAATACAGCATGTACATTTTGTTACTCTTGCTACTGTTGCTATTGTCCTTTGTTGAACATTGAATATGGCATGTCATATGATAACTAGCATGTGTTCCTACATTTGATACAGAGCTAACTTTCTCAAGGTGTATTAAAAAGATACTGTAACCTCCCACACTTCATGTGTTGTGCGTGGCAGAACCAGAATGCGAACTTTGATCTGCAAGTCAGGCCCTGCATTGTCTTTGGCTTGAAGCTGTCTCTTACTGGGGCCAATTATAGCTCCCGGTGATTGAAAAATTGGCCAAGATCTACATTACACAGCTTTTAATTAATATGAAAGTTTGGCCTCTGTGTCATTGTTATTGCTGTTGATTGTTCATTCTGTTGTTGATGGCAGAAGAGAACACAGAGACTTTCTGGAAATTTATCTCACTGCCCTTTTCCAAAATACAGTCTGGACTGTGCATCCTGCTCACAGATGCTGAGTCACTGATGAATCAGCGAACGGAGCCAGCATGTGTCCTTTATGCTTGTGCCACCAGCTGTGTCATTTGCCTTGTAGCATTTTTACCCCTCACTGATGTCTCATGAACATTTCAACACCCACAGGACCCAAGGTCTCCTGCTTCTGACTGCCCCTCCAGCCTAGGGCAGCCTACCACAGCCCTGGCTTCTTCCTGGTGACTCAAGACAGCACAGTTTAGGGACAGTGGCACAATAGTGAGGCTGGTTATATATGAGACTGTTCCAGAGTTCACTGGGTATCCGATTCCTTCTGAACCAGACAAGAATGGGACCTTAGCAGTCCACTTAAACACTCTCAGGTGTCCCGAGACCTTGAGTTCCCTGTCGCGGTGCCCTTGAGATAGCAGCAACAAAGCCGAGTCCCTTTCAGGTCTGTCTTCAATGAGATGGGCTCCCATTTTTAGAGTCAAGGTTTTCCAGCCCAGCGTTGGTTGCTGCACAGTTCCCAGAAGGCAGTTGTACAGTGGCTTACTCACTTGGGTCTAAATGGATTTCCTCTGTTTTTCTTACTGCATCTAGTATTGTGGTGATTGATTCAGATTTATTCTCACCAGAGGGTACAGGGGACTGCTCACTGAGCACTTGAGCATTTCCGGTTCTTTGGGGCATCGTTGCTTATGCTCTCGCCATGCCAGCCTTATTGATGTCCCACGGATCACTGAGTCCCAGCTTTGGTCCTGCAGCTCTTGCTTTTGCTTCAGCATCTGCTTCCTCATCTCTTCCACTTTGTAATAATCTTGAGCAAGTTGTTCTAATTTCTTCCATAACTTCTGGTTCTCTCTGTTGATGGCCGGGTTGAACTTAGACTCACTCTCCTCTGCTACTGACAACTCCCAGGCCTGGGTCTTCCCCGGGGCTGATTTCGGCTTTGTCTTGTCCTTGGGCAACCTCGGCAGAACTTCCTCTTCATTTAAGGCCATTTGCCCAATCAGCGTCTGCAGTGAATGCTCGGAATCGGTTTCCTTCATGTATCCTGAGGCCACACAGCTTTCCCTTGGCTTCTTATGCTGGTTATATCTTTTGATTAGGCATCCTAGGAAGGATTTTTCAGCCTGAACTAGTTCCTTTGGCTCCTGGAGCTGCCTAGTGTCCTCCAGCTGCTCCAGGGCTACCTGAGTTTCTTTCATATTTTTGCACAGCTTCCGAGTTGGCCTCACTTCTGCCTTGTGGAACTCTGTTAACGTCTGTGGCTGAGAATACTTACCTATGCTAGTTGCATGTAGAGCTGATGGAAAGGAACGGCTATGGTCCTCAGCCACCATGTTCTTTGAATATGACCACTCACTATGGCCCTTGAGAGGTGGATGGGTGGCTACTGCTGAAGTATTAAAGCTAGGGTTAAGATTTTTTCTCTTCCCAACAATGCTTTGATGACTAATCTGATGTTTAGTCATCCGGTAGTAAGCATGAGTTAGGCCATCCCAGCTAGTCTGGTGTTCCAATCCTGCCAAGCCATCTTGGAAGTTGTAAGGCACCTTAGTTCTAGCTGGGGCAAATGGAAACTTTTTTATTTCCTCCACCATCAAATAAGCAGTTACAGCTGGATGTATAACTTGGACTCCGGGTCTTTGGGACTTCATAGTTGCTTTCTGAGTTGTGGAAGCCCTGCCCTTGGGATTTTGCCTCCTCTTACTCTCCTGGTACCATGGCTTTACCCTTCTCAGAACATCTCCCACATAGGTCAGGTCCCACTGTTTGGCTGTCTATAGTTTCTCTTTGCATGTGTCCAGTACTCCTAACTTCGTAGCTGGCTCGCTCTAGATTCTGATTTTTATCATCCATCATTACCGGAGGTTTGGAACCAAATGAATTCTTTGGAGTCATAGTAATACTTTGGAATGTTGGCCAGCCAACAATCTATTCTTTACTCTCTAGCCATGCCATCTCTATGGTGTGGTAGGTGGGACCATCTTCCACTTCCTGTGTAATGATTTTGGAAATGGTGTCATCTGGGAAATGCACCTTTGCACAGGTAATATGCATAGCAGGGTAAAGACATGGCACCTCCAGCAACAGATTGCTAGTAAACAGAAGGCCCGAGGGAAGGGAATAGTCGTGTCCGGGGCAATGGCTTTCCAGATACCTTGACCTACACAAAGCCTGAGACCTTAGCTGGAATCTATTAGATGTGTCTTCTCACATGCTTAGTGCTGACCACGCTATACTGAATTATTTTACCGATGAAATTACAAGATTCTTGATGGGCAGGGCTTTCATCTAGAGCAGTGGTTCTCAACCTTCTTGACGCTGTGACCCTTTCATACAGTTGCTCATGTTGTGGTGACCCCCAACCATAAAATTATTTTCACTGCTACTTCATAACGGTAACTTTGCTACTGTTATGAATTTTAATGTAAACGTATGTTTTTTCTGATGGTCTTGGGTGACTCTCGTGAAAAGGTCATTCGATCTACAAAGGGGTTGCCACCCACCAGTTGATAGCCGCTTATATAGAGTGTGATAGGTTGCAAACAAAAAGTTTTTCTCTCAAGTTTGCCAGAGAATTGTGTTATAAACACTGAGGTTAC
>NW_022196898.1:5948518-5972362 GCF_008632895.1 Mastomys coucha
AAGCTATGGCCTTCACAGAATTGGTTCAGTGAAAGAGATATAACACAAGTAAAGAAATGTTTTCATGAGCCAATCTGTTGGTATTCTCCAACATCTGTCATTAATGACCTGGGGGAGGGGAAGGATTCCTTTTGGGTCTACCTTAGAGTCAGTACAGGAGTCAAAAGTGGACTAGCTTGGGTTTCCGTGGCCAGAAAGGTGTAAAGAGAATATTGCCTCTGTGCAACTCTTTCTCATCCTTAGCACCCAAGCTCAAATTACCACCCACATTCAAATAATACCCAACTAACCCAAGAAAGAGTACAGAGACCAATGGCAAGGCCACACCAGAGACCAATGGCAAGGCCACACCAGAGACCAATGGCAAGGCCACACCAGAGACCAATTGCAAGGCCACACCAGAGACCAATGGCAAGGCCACACCAGAGACCAATGGCAAGGCCACACCAGAGACCAATGGCAAGGCCACACCAACCCGCTCCAGAGGTGCACGTCCAGTCACAAATTCTATGCCCTGGAACACAGCTTTGGCCTCTTTTTTATCTTGTTTCCTTCCATTTATTTATTTTTTACTGTTTTTGAATATATTGATATGTATTCATGGTACACAGTGATGGGTTTCATAAAGACATTTTTATTCAAGTATAGGCTGAACTTCAGCCGTATTTACTCCACTGTACCACCACCTCTCTTCCCTCTTCCTTTTCCCAGATTGTCACACTTGTACTTTCATGTTGTATGTTTGTGTGTTTGTGTGTGTACGTGCTATAAGAAGAAAACAATATTTGTCTGAGTCCAGTTTATTTCACTTTATGTTTCCACTTCTATCCATTTTCCTGAAAAATGACGTTAACCATTGTTTTACTCCTCTTCGCAGCTGAATAAAACTCCTGTGTATGTCTCTTTGTCCATTCATCTTTTGAAAAACACATAGGCTATACTCACAACTTAAATATAATAAATATCACAGCAATAAACATGCATGTGCAGGTGTCTCTGGTATCCACCAACATAGGTTCCTGTGGGTCTTTTCACCTGTGTGGTGTGGACAAGTTCCATGATTCTTCTCAGTTTAGTGTTTTTGAGGATCTTAGATTGATTTCCAGTGTGTCTGAACTAATCCACATTCCCTAATCAACATTCTCTTCAGCGCCATTAAGGGTTCCTTTCCTGTCCCTCACCCTTTCCAGCATCTGTCATCAGCATTTCTTTTAGAAATGTTCTTATTAGTTCATTGAGAATTCTATAGGTCGCAGTCTGGTCACATTTACCCCTTTCCTAGCCCCTCCCAGATCCATATCCCTTCCATACTCACTCAACTTATTGTCTTAATTTTTTAAAAATACATCAAGTCCAATCTGTGCCATTTTTCTCTTGCTAGCTACTGGTGCAATGAGTCTGTCATATCCTGGGCTTTTTTAGTTAGGAGACTAATTTTTTTTATTACTATTTCAATTACACTGTTCATTGTAATCTATTGAAATTGTTTATATTCATTTGATTTAATTTTGTAGATAATATATCTGGAAATATACTTATTTTATCTAGGTTTTTAAACTCTTTTTTTTTCTATATGAGTTTTCAAAGTATAACATAATGGCCTGAATCCCATGGCATTTGTTGTACCCTCTCCCTTTCCATTTCTAATTTTATTACTTTGGGCCTTCTCTCGTTCTTCTGCTTGGTTGACTAATGCTTTGTTGATCTTGTTCACCTTTTAAAGAAGGAAATGTTTCATTGGTTCTGTATATTGTTCTTTCCTGGTTTTGCAGCATTAGGCATTGAACCCAGGGCCTCTTGCATACTAGGCAAAAACTCTCTATGCTTACTTCTCCGGTCCTCATCCTTCACTTAAAAACAGGGACAGTCAAAACATCATTAGTGGATTTCCAGGAAAGCTCAATCAGCTGGTCCTTTAACTCAGTATAGTGTCCCAAGTACACAGTGACATCAACTGGATGTTTGATATGAACACAAATGTGCTAAGTTATTCACATATGCTAAAGTAGTGAATTTATGAATGTGAGAAATTTTGAGTATAGCCTTGTGTCACTTAATATAAATTGTTACCATTATCATCTTCATTGTCTGTATTCCCAACCCTAACCACCCCAGTGTTCCCTGTCATATTCTTTTCCAAGCCTAACATCCCTGTTTTATTAGATGCAAGGCATATTGTAGGATGTAATTATTTAAATCTCTATCTGCCATCACACTATGTCCTGTATGCCAGAGCTCATATTTTGTTACCATGCTTCAAGATCTCAAAGTCGTGCCTAGCATACTAAGCAATCATTAAATCTTAGTCAAACAAGAAACAAACAGTTGTAACAAGATGAGTTTCGAGGTACCCTGTGACAACAATCAGCTTGAGGTCACTTACTATATAGTGCAGCTTGTCCCCTTGACGTTCTATGACTTTGTTGAGGTGTCTAACAATTCCAAGCTCACTCATTAAAGTTATCATGAGTACTGGAAACACACACACACACACACACACACACACACACACACACACACACAGCATTTGGCAGAGTCCTCTACTCAGATTCATGCTGAATATGCACTAGCATCCTGACTCCCTCCCTTTACATCCACTGCTGAAATTCCAGTGTATACAAATGAGAGGAAGTATGCAGTTGTGTTCTTTACCCGTTGAAAAGTGACTCGGTGTGGTTTTTCCCCACAGTCCTCATGGCCACCTTGAACACAGACAAAGGTTTTAATTCTATCAAACAACTGAAGAACAGACTCAAAGTCAAGATCTGACCTTCAGCTAGTACATACCTCTGTATAAGACAGTCTATCAGTCTCTAGTCACTACTTGCTGCATGCTCTGCTCTAAGCTGTGTCCCGTGTGGTAACATGGTCGCTTTCTTCAAGGTATCTATGGGTGGAGGAAAGTGGTAGGCAGCAGAATCCTGAAGCAATTTATTATCACTCTGGAAAGCGTCCAGCAGTTATGCGATGTGTCCACGGCTGTGAGAGTACAGTACCTACTACTTATTTCATAAATTGTGATTTATTGCGATTGATTCTTCCAGCCATTTTTTTCATACCTATCTTAAGGAAGAATGTTTGAAATTAAAATATGATTCAGTACAGGTCATAATTTAAACAACAGCCTAGTTGGGTATGTTTTGAGGAGAGGGCAAGGTTTCTGGCTTTGGTTAACTTTTTGGTCATGCAGGACTCATCTTCATCAAGGGTTCAGGGGGCATTCTGGATGATGACCCTTGTATGTCTCCATCCACTTATACTTAGATTTTAAAAAAGTATGTTTCTGGTACAGCTACCTGCCTGTGTCTTTGGCAGACTCACTCCTGCTTTCTGGTCCCTTTTTACAGTTATCAGTGCCAACTGTGGCTTCTCAAATGTCTCTGTAAGACCCCGACCCTTGGTCAGTGGTACTTATTTTGAGATGCCCTCAAGTGAGACACGGAGACCCAGAACGCAGATCAATGTAGAAGCAAGAGGTTTATTTTCTGGCACGTGGGGGTCAATACTCAATCAGTCCCTTGAGGTGAGTGATGAGAAGGCAACCCCAAATGGCTATTACAAGCAATTTTTATACTTTTTAGGGGCACAGGTTACATTAGCAAGGTACACATACATTTACAACAGTTCAAACTTATCCGCTAAGCATATTGACTTTAAAATCTATTGGCTAGCAAGCATGACATGAATTTGAGCTCTACCTGGGAATTTCGAGAGGGTCAAGTGACTATTAGTCAGTACATACTGAGAATATTTTTACTCAAGAATGTTCCTATGGGTGGAGACTGGAACTTAGCCTAGCCTTGACCCCAGGCAGGAGGGGGAAGCTATAAGGAGGGTATGGGACTGGAAAATCCCTCAGGGTCCCTCATCTCCTGGTCCTTTTATCTCTGACTACAGAGGGCACTTAAGTGATCTTAATTCCACTGTTGGTTCATTTTAGAGATATTTGTTGAGTATCTACTCTGGCCAGTTCCAAATGTTGCACAGATCATACAAAGCAGTCACAGTCATTGCCTGGTGGACCAACCATCAGCTCAAGTGTGAGATGTAGACATTGAAAAACAGAAATGATCTAGGCTGTGAAGAAGGAAGTACAGGGGGTTGGGAGACCATGCACTGTGGCTGTAAGGTGTGAATGTAGGAAAGGCTTCTCACAGGAAGCTGATTCTAAGCTGGAAAGCCTACAGGAACAGGAAGTGTTAACCAGGCCATTGAGGTGGGGCAGGATGACTCAATGTGTGTGTGTGAGTGTAGGTGTGGCATAGTGTCAGGATAGATGTGGGATAAGAGGAAGGTGATTTTAACGAGAGAAACACATTCTTGAATACCAGACTGTGAAGGAACTGAGAGAAACCCAGAATGGATAAGAAGGAAGAAGAATGGCACCAAGAGAAGAAGGGTGTGAGTTTGGGGGGGGAGGCATGTGATAAGCTGCTGTAAGGACTTGGGATATCCTGGGGCTACGGGGAACATATAACATGGTCCCATGAACATTTTTCAAAAGATGTCTTTGAAGAGAAAGCTAAGAGTTGGTTGGAGAAAACCAAGGAGTGTGGAAGGTGGTAGTTGAAAACAGTCATAGAGGTGCTGGTAACATGCTTTGAATAGCTGGCTGCAGGAACAGATGCTGGTGAATGGAATTAAACATTTGCAAGCAGAGATTAGTGGCATGGTGCCTTAGTGGATGTGGTATGGGCAGGGTAGCAATGCCTGAGGGATGACAGGCTGTCTCATCGCTTGCCTCTCATTGGATGACACTGGTGCATGGTGATGGAAGTGCACAAGGGGAGCAGGGGGGAGGAGGAGAAAGTGGGAGCAAGATACAGTCAGCTTCTGTGTGTCTGTGGGTACTGGGTGGAGGCCCTGGAGCAGATGTCCTGATGTCCCTCTTCCTGACTCCTCCTGTCCCAGTTCCTTCTAAACTGGACGAGAATCACGTTCAGGAAACTTTTAGTGAACTAGTGTTGCTTTCTCTAAACTCAGTCTTGTCTCTTATGAACCTTTCTGTAAAGGTCACAGGTTTTCTCCATTATCCCTAACCTGGATTATGGAGATTATAGGTCCTTTCCCTCCCACTTCAAGCCTCCTTCCTCTGGAATTCTACCAGCTTTTCCTACTGGTTAATATATTTGTGCTTGCTACTCATGGCATAGTTGGAGCACACACTACTTGGGGTTGTGGACATTGTCTTCTTTTAGGCATTTTGCCTTACGTATTTATATATTATCTTAGTTGGGTCTCTGTTGCTGTGATAAAGGGT
The DNA here is from genome assembly GCF_008632895.1 of Mastomys coucha. Lineage (NCBI taxonomy): Eukaryota > Metazoa > Chordata > Mammalia > Rodentia > Muridae > Mastomys > Mastomys coucha. Next base: position 5,953,779 of record NW_022196898.1, read on the forward strand.
TTATTTCATGTTACACTCAGTCCCTGAGAGATGCCAGGGCAGGAACATGGAGATTGAAACTGAAGCAGAGACCACCACAATGCTGCTTGCTTGCTTGCTCTCCATGGCTTGCTCAGCCTGCTTTCTTATACAACCCAGGACCACCTGTGCAGTGATGGCGCCACCCACAGTTGGCTGAGCTCTCCCACATTAATCATCAAGAAAATGATCAATAGTCTTTCCTAAAGGACAATCTGACGGGGGCATTATTTCAGTTGAGGTTCCCTCTACTCAGACAATTCTACCTTGTGCTAACTGGACAAAAATCAACACACATATTCCACACACTTTATGCACTTGGTCCTTGTCTTATGCTCTATGCATAGTTATTTTGTATGATGAAAGCCTAGACATGTGACAGCACGTTGGTGGAGTATCAAACTCCACTGACAGGTTGGTGGAGTATGGTATCAACTGTATAGCTCTAAATATAGTTGTAGACTGTGGTGGTTTGAATATGCTTGGTCTAGGGAGTGGCACTATTAAAAGGAGTGATCTTGTTGGAGGAAATATATCACTGTGGGAGTGGACTTTGAAAGACCATCTTCCTAGTTGCCTGGAAGCCAGTCTTCTCCCATTTGCCTTTGGAATAAGATGAAGCTCTCAGCTCCTCCAGAGCCTGCATGCTGCCATGTTTCCTGCTTTGATGATAATGGACTAAACCTCTGAACCCAATTAAATGTTGTACTTTATAAGACTTGCTTTGGTCATGGTGTCTCTTCACAATAATGGAAACCCTAACCAAGACACAGACATAATGAAGTAGCCACCCATACCCATACCTGCAGTCATTCATCCATTACAGGATAAGTGATGTGTCATTTACTTGACATACAGTAGCAAAGAGCAATATGTTAATAAAGCTTGAAATGGGTCAAGAACATGTGGAATGCAATGGTTTGTAAAAGCCAATCACATAAGGGTAGAAAAATATTGATACTAATTAGTAAGTTTGTTCTGTACCTTCCAGGCTGTATGCTAAGAACTTTCCTTGGGTGAAGTTATCAAAGCCCCACTGTACCCAGTGGAATGGTACATGGAGCCAGAAAATGAGGTTGGAAGAAGGACTTCTAGTAGAATCAAGATGGAAGTCTAGCCTGTGTTGCTCAAAGGCCCATCCTCTTGAAAACTCAACCATAGGAATGGAGTGGTTTTCAAAATGACTTGGGATCCCTAGTGGTCAAATGTGATCCTCAGGGTATACAACTGGAAGACCAGCCCTTTCTATCTGACAGAACAACCACATGGCATTGGTCTACATATTTGGCTCTGAAGAAAATTTGAACCAAGAATTCTCTACTTAAGAAAGAATTGAACTTCTGCATCCAGAGATTTTAACTGTGTGGGGTGCTGAAGATGTTAAAATTAGTGCCAGCCCTGTTGTGAATGAGCCTTCAGAAGTCTGCCCAAAACAAAGACAGGGCTACAACTCAAGAGAGATAACTTACTTTTGATACACATTATTCTAATATACAACATATTGTACATGTGTATGCTTGCATAAATTTATGTGCAGCACATGCATGCAATGCCCACAGATGCCAGAAGAGAGCACAAGGTCCCCTGCAACTGGAGTTACAGATGGAGTTACCATGACAGTACTGAGAACTGAACCCTGATCCTCCCCAAGAGCAGTTAGTGCTCTTAACAGCTGGACCACCCCTCCAGTCCCCATGAGATATGCCCTGCCCTTTGACAAATTAGAAGTAAGCTAGTTAGTAGAATGTGAGAATGTGTGGTAGGTTGTCACCATTTTATAATGCTTTTGTGGATTTCTTCACAAAGTCTTGCAAGGCTGTGAGAGAAGCAAGGCTGCTCACTGTTAACATTGTTCTTACAGTGTCCATCATATGTCAGTCACTCAGCAGGGCAAAGTGCCTGGCTTTGTACTGCTGTCCTATCTTGCTCAGTGCTCTATCTTCAGTGTCTACTACATCATGATTACTGTCTCAGTTAAGGGTTTGTGTTGCTATGAAGAGGCACCACAACCAAGGCAAACATTTAATTGGGGCTGACTTATAGATCTGGAGGTTTAGTCCATTGTCATGACAGGATGCAGGCAGACAGTGCTAGAGAAGTGAAGGAGAGTTCTACATCTTGATCTGAAGGCAGTCAAAGGGAGGTGCTCTTCTTCAGGCAGCCAGGAGGGGACTCTTTTTTCTGCACTGGGTGGAGCTTGATCATAAGAGCCTTCAAAGCCCACCCACACAGTGACACACTTCCTTCAACAATGCCACACCTATTTTAACAAGGCCACACCTTCTCATAGTACTACTTCACCTGGGCCAAGCATATTCAAACCACCACAGTTACCAAACAAATATATGTTGATTAAATCAAAAGATTGAACTCAGGAAGTGAAAACATTAGGATCTTAGCCCTTTAACACCAAGAACGGATTACAACCCACTCTGCCTTTTTTTTTTTTTTTGAGTTTATTGAATACTCATAAAAAAAACCTCATTAAATAAAAGAATGAGTTTATTGAAAGTCATTAGAACAAGGCCATTGGAAATTGATGGTTTTTGTGTTTGATCTCACTTCATGTTTGGATGGTTGGAATGTTATTCTCTAATATATATATTTAAAAACCCTCATCACACAGCTCTGTAGCCTTCCAAATTTCAGGTTTGAATCTATTCAATATCTTAGATGGACTACCTGTCAGCTATTGCTGGTAATACCAATAGACTCCTTTTATTGTAAACCATGATACAAATATTTTTACTTAACTTCAACCATTTTGGTTCCTCAAGATAATATTTTGTTATGGATTCCTTAGTGGCCACAAATTCTTGACCTGCTTGACTCAGCCTCTTGAGTGCAGGTCAAAAGATATGAGCCACCATATAGGGCCTTTAATACAAATGATAAATTATAACTTGTTTTTTAAGAATATGTTTATGCCGGGCAGTGGTGGCTCATGCCTTTAATCCCAGCACATGGGAGGCAGAGGCAGGCAGATTTCTGAGTTCAAGGCCAGTCTGGTCTACAGAGTGAGTTCCAGGACAGGCAGGGTTATACAGAGAAACCCTCTCTCGAAAACAAAACAAAACAAAACAAAATAAAACAACAAAAGATGCTTATTTCAAGTTTACTATTTAATGTATTTGTAATAGAAGACAAAAGGCTTGTGTTGTACATTAGTTAATGTGGAAATACACCGAATAGATTATTGTTTTCTCTCCACTTGAAAGGTTCTACATTCTGGTAAGCTTCTTAAAGGTTAAGCGGTTGACAGTAGCCATTGAGAGAAGAGAACATTGTGGGCTAGCAGGGGTTGACTAGGGTCTCTGCCCATCCTTGCCACATTTGGCTCTTTCCTCTCACTATGCCTGTCTTACAGTTTCCCTGAATTCTGAATCCAGTATGAGTGTTAGGCCAATAGCTATGGTCTTTAACAGCTGGAGATTGCCTGAAATGCTGTTTTGATCTCTGCTCACACTTCCTCAAGATAAGTAGTGGTTTAAGGAACATCATGTTGCCATGACACTACATTCATGCATGGTGGGGGCCGTGCAGCTGGGATTCAAATTGAGTCAATATCCAGCTGTAAGTGTTCATTTTCTTTTTGTCGTCCTGACTTTTTTTTTCAATTAAAACAAAACAAAAAAATCATGACAAGAAAAACACTGGGACTGCCCCAGGCTGAGTTGCTTTCTGTTTTGCATTGTTTCCCCTCAAAGCTGTGTTTTCCACCTTGGAAGTTAAGTCCCTGTCAGGTCATCTGAAAGCTTCTGCCTGCCTCGGGAGGGCTGGGTAGTACAGCTCTGGGTAACAACGTTAACAGTATCCTGGCTGCAGGAAATGAAGACTCAGGGCCCTAACAGCAACAGCGAAGATAGCCAAACAACCGAAGTCCCACATCTATCATATGCAATCTTTTTGTTACTATATGCAATTGTAAAGAGAGGGTAGCTACCAGCCCCACCCTCAACCCACAAAAGAGGTCTTTGTAGTAAAAGATAGGCTGACAAGAGAAACACAAAAATATGGCTTCACATAAGGTCTGAGTGGCTGGAGAGTTTTCAAAAAGAAATGAAGATACAAAGAAATGGTGAGACTTTTGTGCTGGCTTGTTTGTTTGTTTTTGTTTGTTTTTCTTGAGCTGGAGTTATCTGGGAAGAAGAATCTCAATGAAAAAAAAATCCCATTAGGTGGCCCACAGGTGAATCAATAGTGTACTTTCTTGATTAATGATTGATGTGGGAGAAAACATCCCATGGGGGATAGTGGGGCGTGCCATCCTTGGGTAAGCAGTCCTTGGTTGTATATGAAGCAGGCTGGGATGGGAAAGCCATGGGGCACACTCCAGAAAGGAGCATTTCTTCAGTTCCTGCCTTCAGATTTCTACCTTGAGTTCTGTCCTGACTTCCCTCAGTATTGGAGCATAAAATGTGAACTGTAAGATAAAACCCTTTTCCTCTCCAAGCTTTTCTCCTCTCTCTCTCTCCTCTCTCTCTCTCTCTCTCTCTCTCTCTCTCTCTCTCTCTCTCTCTCTCTCTCTCTCTCTCTCTCTCCTCTTCCCCATGAATCACTAACTGAGAGAGAGAGGAGGCAGCCTGAGCCGGGCATAGGTGTTTGATTTCTTAAAGCCCACTTCCAGTGACACACTTTCTCTAACAAGGCCAGAACTCCTCACTCTTCTAATCATTCTCAAACAGTTCACCAGCTAGGGACTAAGCATGCAAATATAAGAGCCTATGGGGGCCATTCATCACCACAGCTTTACTTCAGACACACAGGGCAGCATAAGCAGAGAATGTTCTGGATTCAGATTCTATTACTTTAGTTGCCGTGTTCAACACCATCGTAATGCATAAAGACAGTCACACAAAGTACTGACCAGAATCATGTGACCCTCCTTGGTTAGCCCATACCTAGGAGTAGCTGCGACACCAAAGAAAAATCTCAAAGAATTCTACCACCTTCTCTCCAAGGGCAAGTCTGTTGTGCATCACAAGTGTGCCCTGCAGTGGTGACATCCCTAAAGAGGCAGGACCACTTGAGGGCAGATACTTCCTCCTTCTGTGTACGAGTGCCCATTACAGAAAAGGAGACTGGTATAAAATTGAGAGAAGTCTCTACAGACCTAAGATTTGAAACCACTGATCAGTTTTCACTAAGAGGTTTTAAAAATCCCATGTATCAGCCAGTCATGACCCACATTTTCTCATGCAGGTAAGACTGATAGTTACATTGCACAAGCGAGCATGTTCGTACGGCACAGACACATCACCCTATGGGCAACTCCCTTCATTCTCACATCTCCACAATTTCTGAGCTGTCCCCTGGGTGTAGGCTGGTCGGCACATTAATGTCTTTGTTTCCACTCTGCATCAGGAGAGTCCTGCTGCTGTGGTCCTGGGAGCAGCTATGGTGCTAGCTTCCTTAAATCTGAAAAAAGTCCTTTTCAGAAAAAAGTCCTGTTTCATGGAACCCTTTGTTTTAAGAGAAGAAAATGCGTGATACCCTTCTCTATTTCCAACACAGAAAGAAATATTTTTTTTCTTTCCTATTAGACACATTTGAGTTTCTGCCTCAATACAGGACTGAGTGTAAGAATCATCTCCCAGGTTTTCTCAAATTCGTTTGCCTTTACTGTTCTTTCATCTTCTTCTACAATGAGGCCAGTCTGAGAATGACTCTTAGAAAGGCAGCCATGTCCTCGTGGTCTCTGGGAGTAAGATTCGACTGATGTGTTGGCTCTTAGTGCTTCGCTGCTGGCATCAACTGCGGATGGATTTTCTTTGGAAGCAGGTTATAGCTAAGAGAGCTGCAGGGTGTCAGGCCTGCGTTGTTTTCCATCGTTAATGAAGCTCTGTCAGAGGGACTGGAGAATGTGTGCTGGGGTTTATAATTCTAGCCGCCTGTGCTGGTCCTGATGCTCAGGAAATAGCACCCAGAGGAGACAAAGGAGACGCACGTGGGCGCAGGCGCCTGTACCCAGCAGAGGAAACACAATGACAACTGCGGCAGGGGCTGTGGGGAGAGAGCAGAGGGCGTGGTGCTAGATGCTAGAAGCTTCTGACTGGGGTACAGTAGGGGTAAGCAAGCTTGCTCTTGTGGAAATAGCAGTAATAAATGCTCAGATGATTTGGGTTTTTTTTTTTACCCTGCCTAGAAATGTAAAAGACCGTTTCTTACCCCAGGTGCCCACCTGCCCTCTAAATCTGCCCAAATTTCCTTCCGTCCCCACATTTGGCATTTAAAACCCTCATGGATAAATCTCTGTGAAGCCATTGGTGTCCTTTGCCTCAGTATTAAAAACAGAGCAACAGCAATGCAAGGCCAGAATTTATCAAGGGCTTGCCACATACAGAATCATGCCATCAGATCATCACGTCGGTTCTCAGCAATCCCATCCTGGGCAGCCCCCGGGGAGGATCATCCTGCTTCAGAAATGTACAAGCTATGTGTGCATGAAGTATGGAATCAGGAAGTGGTAATCCCCAAAACTGCCTCCCTTCAGGACCACACCTTTAACATGAGAAGGGGTGGGGAAGGGAGGAGAGGAGGGAGAGACAGAGACAGAGAGACACAGAGAGAATAACAATGAATATATATGTGTGTTTTTGTTATCTCACTCTCTGAGTACCTGAGTCTGTGTATTTGAATTGGAGCATTAGTAGATCAGTCTGTCTATCTTCCTTTTTCTTTTCCTTTTTCTTTTCTTCTTATGATACCCAGTACCCCATGTTCAAGAATAAATGAAAAATTATATCAGTAGTGAATACATCATTTCTGTGTTTTTCTGATGAAATCTGTGTTGGCCTATGTCAAAGGAATAACCACACTGTACACAACACTGGCTCATTCCTCATTTAGTAACAGCGCAAGCTTTTATCCCAGCAGGTATAGCATTACAAGTGTATTTATTTTATGTAAAAGTGACTCCCAAAGCAGTTATGTTGACAGTTTAAGTATGGCATGGTTTTATAATTATTATATTTTACTATTAGTTATTATTCATGTCCTAGTAAACCTAACTGATAAATTAAACTTTATTATACATAGATATGTATGGGAAAAAGAAACATGATATACATGGGTATAAGTAGGAATTTTGTACTATCTGTGGTCCTGGGCCGCCTCTGCGGTTTTGAGATGTATCTTCCATGAGGGGGCTGCTACTTTAGCTGTGGAATACACTCAGGAAACCCCTCCTCTGAGCCCACTCATGATCCAGAACAGCCTTGGCCAGCTTCTGGAAGCTCTCTTCTCATCTTTCTGCCTCACTTCTTTTTCTACACCATAAAATGGCTGCTGCCCATGATATTGGGAGTGCTGGGCCTAATGAAGTGTGAGCCTACTTACCCCACCAAAGCTCAAAGCTGCTCAGGAGGACCTGGTTTGAAACAGAGACAGAGAAACTTCTGGAAATATCTTTTTTAGGGACATGTATTTTTTTTTTTATCGCCAAGAAAAAAAAGCTTTATGGTTTTTTTTTGCTCAAGACAGTCTGTACATCTGTACACTGTCTCTTTGGCACCAAGTTATGATAAAATTAAAATATAACAATAGGAGTTGATTACCTAACTTGTATCCCTACAAATGACAGTGCCGTAGAAAGGGCTGAGCACAGAGAGCATCTATGGTCTAAAGTAGTTCAGAATTAGCAAAATCGACTTCCTTTGTTCATTGTTCTTAAGCGAGAACATTTTCCACCACTTGATTTGATTAACAAAATGGTTTGTGAAGAGGGAACTGGAAAGATGGCTCAGTGTTTAAGAGCACTGACTGCTGTCCCAAAGGACCCAGGTTTGATTCCCAACAATGACATGGCAACTCCCAGTTATCTGTAACTCAGTTTCCAGGGAATCTGAAGTTAGAATGCCACCTTCTAACTTCCAGGGTCACATGGGGCATAGACATACATACAGACAAAACACTTATGTACATAAAATTTAAAAAGTAAAATGGCCTTTATATTTGGAGGGGGAAATGTTCATTTTCTGTTGAGAAATGACACACAGCATTGACTGAGATCTGGTTGCATTTCCAATGCCTATTCATATGTTTTGGATTTTTAAATTAATACTTACAATCCATTTTCATTTTCTTCCATAATTTTATTGGCCTTTTACCCAAATCTGACATATTAAACCTCCTCAGGAGAAAGGAAAATAAAAGGCTATCCAAACCGTTACTCCTGCCCAAATAATGTAATAACATCACAATAATTTTAAGATAAAACATATAGTCTAGACTAAAATCCCATAAAAGTCTCACTTTTAAGCATAATGATAATTTATCAAATCTTACTAACTACTTGTTCTCATGCCCCCTACTTACATCCAAGTGTGCTCTAGTCTCTTGTTTTACAGATGATCTTTTAATAAATAAAATATTTTTTTTCACCACACACAGTAATGACACTGAAGGTGTTGGGAAGGGTCCTAGGCCGACTCACAGCTCCACTGTTAACTCACACTGAGCCCGGATCCCTTTGAACTCTGCTGGTAAGAGGAGATGTATTGATGACAGAGACATTGGAACTTAATGAGAGGGAGTAGCTCTCTTCAAACTGTCCCCACCTCTGATGTCACCATCACCTTCCTGTCCTGCTTTAGACCCCAAGGACTCCTCTCCACTGTTATTAAACTAATGCCAACCTGCCCTTCTTACAGTCATGGTTATGTCCCTGTCTGGAGAAGGAATCTTGTTTATTTCTCAGAGACAACTGAGCAAGGACAGGATGTCAGTATCTTTCCCTCGTCTGTTTTCAGGCCACATTTTCATTTTTTATTGACAACTCCCTTCATCAGTGTCAAGACCAATTTGAAGCAAAATGGCACTAGCCAACCTAGATTGTTCTCTACCTTGGTCAGAGAAGTTTCATTTTAGCAGTGGACAGCTGTCAGTAGGAGAGATACATGAATGATCAAAGTGCAAGAAGAAGACACTGAGTTCTCAGCCCTAAATGGGGCATCTATATTTAATCCAACACCCTACACCTCTAAGACTCAGGGAACAAGTACAGAAAGAATGAAAACGCTGGCGGATGGGGAGGCGCGCTGTTGTCTGAGTCTATCACCACCATGATTTCACAGCGGCTATGTTAACTAAGATCCAGTCAGCCAAAGACAGTGTTGATGATCTCCAGATCCCTCCCTATACTGAGATGCTGTTGGCAGCGGACAGTGGCTAGGGGTAGGGAGCATCATTCTTTACTGAATGAGTGGACACTGGTAGCTTCATGATGCTTCTGTGGATGGTCACACACCACGCATATGTGTGCAGCACTAGCAAGGCTAAAGGACATACATTGGGAGCAGGGAATTATGGGAGAACGTGGGAGGAGATCAAGTGAGAAAGTTGGGATAGTCAAGATTGTATTTCATTGTGTTCATGTATGAAGTTTTCAGAAAGAAAAAAAATTTTAATTACAAAATGTGTCACCTCACCTCCTTCACCTTGATGTTCATACTCTATTTCCTAGAACACACTTCCTGGCACTTCAAATCCCCCTTCTTTGTCTGGCTCTTTGTTCTGAGAGGCAGGAGAAATGGAAACAGAAGAGCTATAACCACAAGTCTCCGCCCAGCCAGCATTTAACCCTTTGCCAACCCGGCCCTTTATCTTACCAGAACAACAAAGGCTAATCATCAACAGAAGCACTCCTTTTTTTGAGGCTTAGAAGGTTTCCCTACTAAAACCACTACTTAGTGAAACCTTGCTGCTACTAAAAATGTCCCGTGGTATTTTGAGCCACTTGAAGTGCTGTTTAATGTATATTATTTTGGAGTATCCTTAGTGATGAAATGTTCTGGTCCTCTGTGGCCTGTATGCATGCAGCTTTATGCTTCTGAGAAACAAATGAAACTCGGGGCTTTTGTATGGATTTATACCTACCAGGGAACATATTAAATATTTTAAGGCCCCGTTTGATGTCCAGATTACTAGAAAGAAACCAGCCACATGAATAAGTCCTAAGATCAAATACTCTATCAGATATAATTCACTAGCTTTCCCAGAACTGATTTTGTGGACTCTGGCTATGAATTTGTGAGCTGTTTGGTTTTTGGGCAAATAGATTAGTAGTGGACTTATATTTTGGATAGAAATTATGTGTTCTGTGGTGTTTCATGGTTTGTTATAAAGTACACTTCACTTTTTTCACCTTAGATATTATACCAATACTGCTTTGAAACCTCTCTCTCTCTCTCTCTCTCTCCTTCTCTCTCTCTCTCTCTTTGTGTGTGTGTGTGTGTGTGTGTGTGTATGTGTGTGTGTAGAGTGTATGTGTGTGTATAGAGTGTATGTGTGTGTTTTGAATTTGGTCTGTGTGTATAATTTTTGGCATTTTAGGTTGAAATCAGTTTGATTGCATTCAATACAATATCCTGTTACTTAGAAAATATTAAAGACTGTTTGACTGACATTAGCCATATGGCACCAAAATGGCTCTTTATTATTAACTTAGACATTCATGAAGTGGATGCATGAAGTAGGAGGAAATGAAGTCAAGATTTTTTAAGGGCCAAGAAGAAACATATTAAATGCCAAATAATAGAGAAAACAACTGTTTTGAGACTCGAATATTCCCGGTCAAGTTTGCTAACTCGGGTTCCTGCGCTCAGCACCCCGCCTCCCATCATGAGTGACATAGCCAGTGGTGTTCTGTTAAATTCACCACATGTGCCTGGCCTGATGGGATTAAAGGAAGATCTTAGATGTGGTAAGAGGCCTCACATAGTTGATCTCACAGTGAATGCGGCTTAAAACATCTTTTGTTGATTAGACATTAAAGGGTTAATATTTTGTGAAATGATGTAGAAATTGCTGTGAGTCTCACAGAGGAATCACCGAGTAAGATCTCCTCCCCCCTCTACACACACACACACACACACACACACACACACACAGCCCAGTGCACACTCAAACGAAACCAGGGATGTGGGAACTGCGATGTTCGTTATTTGGCTCTCATTTTAATTACAAGGTATTTTGTCACAGTGCGAAATGATACTCAGCAGCACCTTTCAAATAGGGCTTTAGCCCCACCCTGCTCCTTGCTTCCACAAAACTGTCCGGACAGCACCTTTTGGACATGCACACACCTGTAGAGCCACAGCTGTAACTATTCATGAGGCTAAAAGTGTCAGGAGTCCCTTCCCTGGCCTCTCTCAGAGCAGCCCCTGCAGATGAAGTAGCAGAAGCCCCTGACCCATGTCTAGGGCACAGTCACTGAGCCACATATCTGCTTCAGCACCTGTCACAGAGCCCTCATACTCAGGGGCACGTCCTTCCCTTGCTTCTAACATACCCCATAAACGAGAATGACACTGCTTGCTTCTTCTGTCTGCATGCCGTGGCTTTCTTCCTCCTGATCATTTGAGAGGTGGTGGAATACACTGCCACAGATGAGGAAAGATGACTCATAGTGGCCCCTTGGAGCCTTGTGTCAACTAAGTTATGTCGGTTAGTTTTCTGTCACTATAACAAATACCAAAGACATTCAACTTATAAAGAAGAAAGGTTACTCTGGGCTCAGGATTTTTAAAGTACCTTTTATAGATTTATATATTTTATATGGATAGGTGTTTGCCTGCATATATGTATGTGTATTGCATGCATGCAGCACCTCTGCAGATCAGAAGAGGCCCCTGAAACAGGAGATACAGATGACTGTATGCCACCATATGGGCTACCTGAGAACTGAACCTGGGTCCTCTGGAAAAGCAGACAGTGCTCTTCTCCACTGAGCCATTGCTTCAGCCTACTGCTCGTGATTTTAAAGCAGCGGTTCATTTATTTATTTATTTATTTATTTATTTATTTATTTATTTATTTTTATTAGTTATTTTCTTTATTTACATGTCATATGGTTTCTCCTTTCCCAGTTTCCCCTCCAAACAAACAAACAAACAAACACAACAAGAACAAACCCCTGTTGCTTCCCCCCGCCCCATGCTTGCCACCCTACCCTCTCCCACTTATTGACCCTGGCATTCTCCTACACTGGGGCACAGAATCTTCACGGGGCCAAGGGCCTCTCCTCCCATTGATGATTGACTTTAGAGCAGTGATTCTTAACCTGGGGATTGCAATGTCTTTGGGGGGGGAAGGGGTCAAATGACTCTTTCACAAAGGTCACATGTCAAATATCCTGCATATCACATGAACATGGCTATTTAAAACAGCAGCAAAATTAAGAGTTATGAAGTAGCAATGAAATAATTGTATGGTTGGGGGTCATCACAACACAAGGAACTGTATTAGAGGGTCGCAGCATCAGGAAAGGTGAGAACCACTGTTTTAAAGTTTTTCCTGGTGGTGTGCTAGCCTCCTTGTTTGGGGTCTGTGGCAGCTAGAGTGCATCGTGAAGCAAAACCACATTCTTCAGAGAGTGGCAAGCAAGTGAGAGAGGAGGTCTTAAAGGGAGTGACTTTATCTCAAAAAGTTAACTTCCTCTGTATCCTCCATCCACACCCAGGGGAGGAGGGGTCCCTCATGGCGAAGCACAGCTTTTATCCTTTGCTTTACCATATGGCAAAAACCCAATGTGGCAATCACCTTGGTCTCCCTTACCTGTTTCCAAGCTCTATCTCCAGATCTCTCTGGGGAAAGGGGGTGGACACCTGGCCTGGGAATCTGGATGCCAGGGTGGAGGAGGCTGGGTCCAGAGGCTGCAGCACAACACAGAGGAGGGTAGAAGATTCACTTGTCCCCCAGTCTTCTATACGTCTGTCCCTGTGCCTCTGCGTTCTCCTCTCTGCTGTCTTGTCTGCTCAGTCTTTCCTGCTTAGGCCTCGTCTGTTCTGTTATCTCTCTGTTTTGATCGTATCATGGACCAAGTGTACTTTTATAACCAGCTATTTATAAAATTATACCCCATGTTCTTAACTTTGTAAACAATAAAGTACATGCCCTCCTTGTTTCTCACATTTTTTTTTTAATGTCAGCCTTTATTTTGCTGAACATAACTTTCTGAGACCCAACAGTTCTTATCAAAGAAAATGTTCCCGGTGTCTAATATAGTTACCTGGGCTTGTATTCCAGTGATGAATACATAGATTTTTATTTCCATGTTCTTCAATGAGGGTAGAGACAGTTTTGTTTGAGGCTGCGGGCACTGATATTGAGGGGAGAGGATGGAGAAACTGGGGAACATGCTTTGGTGACTGTCCCCTCCACACCCAACAAAGATTAATCCAGTTCCAAATACCAACAGCAGAAGCCGGAGAACCTTGTCCTAAAGTAGGGTGAACCTGCCTGGGGCTGCGTCACAGAACCGGAGAAAAAGTTTCCATGTTTATTTCGGGGAAGCTGAATCTTCTTTAAGCTACAAGAGTTGGCTCTGGCCTCTGAGCTCATCTCCATGGCTGGGCTATCTCTGCCCTGTGTATTCAGTGATCCTCTCCTTTCTTACATTGCTTCACAACATTTTAATTCTGGTGACATATTTTCCCCAATGTATTGCATGATAATTAATAAAGAAGAAAACCAGAGATGCATTTGACTCTACTCATTACTGAATAGGTGTGATTTTAGAGAGAGCTGAAATCATTTTTTTTAATATATTTTACTTGTATTTCTAATCAACACCTACCGCACATTCTCAGAAATATAATTATACAATTTTCTAGCTGTCTGTTCTATGAGAATTTGATAATGAAGTTTGCTAGTGTGCCCATTTTCCCAAGCTGTCAATACTTCTAAGGTAAATTTAATTTGCCAACAGCTTATAATACAGAGCAACAAGCACATCTTCATTTATATATTTCATTTTTTTGCAAAATGTATTATTCCTTTAAAGGGTCGTTCTATGTCACCAATGTCACAGGGGCCAGGGTAGAGGGATGCTGAGCTGTGAGGACCCACTGTAGTGAGTGGAGGGCAGTGTTGTGCTTACCATGTCAAAGAGAAAGCTCAGAAGTTAAAAAAACACCAACTGCTTTTCCAGAGGAGCTGGGCTCATCTCCCAGCATTCCCGTCTCTCCCTCTTTTTTCCAGGGAACCTAATGCCCTTCTCTGGCCTCTGGGGGCATCAGACACACGATGGTGCACAGACACTTGCAGGTGAAACGCCCACACGCATAATATAAAAATTTAAAGAACAATGTGCTCAGGTTCATCCGACATTCTCTTGGCGATTTGCATATTCATCACTGCACCGCATGTTAAGTAGGCATATGCTAAGCAGTGCTGAGAAATTCAGTTAGTGGTCCCTCTGCACAGCTGAATTAAACTTTGGTCGGCCCCTCCTGCTTGTTCATGGAGTTTTCCAGCGCCTGCCGTCAGCATCAGCTTGACAGTCTCCCCTGGAGAGTACCGTGTGGCCTGCTTTGTTTCCTCTCTCCTGCTTTCCTTATTTTCCTTTCTTCTTCTCAACTATCCCGCTCACACACACTTATACTAAAACACCTTTCAGCTGCCTCTCTTAGGATCCTGGGTCTTAGGAACAATAGTTAAAAAAGAGAGAGAGAGAGTAATAATCAGATAAAACCAGTACCTTTTGTTCTCATAATCATTTTGATATTCAGAGTTAAAATTCCCACTGTTATTTTAGGAAAGGGAGGGTACAACTAGCATTGAGGGATACAGTCCCTGTCCTTCCCACTCCCCTGTAACCAGATCATCGTTTTCTGCCTATAATTTAAGGAATTAAAAGAACATAGCCTAAGCCTGAGAACATGAAATTGGGCCTGGGGAAACGGTTTAGTGGGTAGGAGCATTTGTTGACTGAGCGTGAGGACCCGAATTTGAATCTCTAATACCCATGTAAAAGCCAGGCAGGGATACATGTGCTGTGATCCCAGCACTGAGCAAGTGGGCCCCAGAAGTTCACTGGACATGGAGCCTTGCCAAAATACCAGTTCCAGGTTTGATGAAAGATCTTGTCTCAGTGGAATGAAGTAGAAATGATCTTCTCCTCTGGCCCCTGCCAATACACATACATGTGTTTCTCTCTCTCTCTCTCTCTCTCTCTCTCTCTCTCTCTCTCTCTCTCTCTCTCTCTTTCTCTCCTCTCTCTTTCTCTCTCTCTCTGAGTGTGTGTGTTTAGTTGTTTTTAAACAAAATTAAATACTCAAAGGGTAGTCTTCAGCATTCAAACAAAATATCACTAAATGCCATAGCAGCCTTGGGCCTTCTTGTTGAGAACATGAGTAACCTAGGTGGAGGAAGTCTCAGAGATTAACAGAGCATGCTGGTCTTGCAGCAGACCCAGGTCAGTTCCCACCACCCACATCAGGTAACTCCAGCTTCAGAGCTATCCAGTGTCCCCTCCATGAACACCTGCATTCAATACATACACATAATTTAAAATAATACAAACAAAGCTTTAAAAAAGAAAATATGAGTGATCATAGACAATTTTGTTTTAATTTTTAAAATTAACACATAGTGTGCCTCTTCATTGGGTACAGTATCATAATTTGTGTAAAGTGCATTTTAGTCAAATGGGGTGATTAGAATTCCAAGCTCTTGTCTTTCCTTTCCTTGGAGCCTTCAAATTCCTCTCTTCTGGTTCAGTTCTGATTATTTGTGGACACAATCTATGTAGTATATGGAATGTCTCCTGCTCATGTTTGCTCTTTCTCCAAAGAGCAAGGCTTCCAGATGTTTCTTTATACACTTACCCGAAAGATGTAAGTAAATTTCTTCCCAAGGATATGTAACAATGAGAAACATACCTCATTGGTCTCCCACAGGCTTTCCTGAAAGACATGGCTGTGACCAGTTTAGTGGGCCTTGACGAGAATTCATATTGCAGCCCAATTTTCCAGGATAAGAGATTTATAGGTATTTCATAGTTCCACGAGCTCATCTAGTAGGTGTAATTGGGACGTACTTAGGCTTTCATAGACTTACTTGTGAGTTCAAAGTAGGCCTTTGTGAACAATGATAAAGGAGACCCATGAAAAATCTAAAGAGAGGCCTAATCAGTAGCACATGCTCACACTCACACACATCCTGTGTTCTAGTCTAGGTATTTATTGGTTTCACATAGACTTGAAGACCTCTTCCATACAGATATTTCCTGTGACTGTTATGAGTGTGTGGCCCCTCAATTCCAAGTGAAAGTTTCTTGTTATAAACACAAAAGTTAACACGGAAATGAAACTATGTGAGAAACACTGATCTGATGCTTTAAGAACATGCTGGTTACCCACAATGCATCTAGTTGTACCTTCCAGGATTCGATGTGTAATTTCCTATGGTATTTACTGAGTCAAGCTCACAACTATTCTCACTTTTTTGTTGTTGTTTTTTCTTTTGTTGTTGTTTTGTTTTGTTTTGTTTTTTTGTAAGTGGATGGGTTAGGTTTCTGGAGACTCCAACATTTCCTTATCATCACCACCAATAAAATCCTTGCAGCTGATGACAGAAGTTGATTGACGTACTGCATTGTCAGATCACCTGTTTCTTATTCCATCCATTATTGAATCAATGACTTTTGATGAGGAAAGAATTATGGACTGTGGTCCATCCAAGTGTCACTCTGCATATTGGTAGGGACATCCTTCAGTCTCACTGAGCTAGTGAAATGCCATCCTTTGCTGGCACAACCTATCTGGAGCCACATCCCACATCCTCTTCGCTTACTAGAATTATTAGATCAAGACACTTTTCATTTCTCATCACATGATGACCATCCCCTGGTTGCTTTCCTGTCAGGTCTTACACCTCAGTCTATCCTTCAAACTACTGCCAACTGTTTTCTCTAATATGTAATTCTGTTAGCATTATTCTTATTTTAAAAAAAATTGATAGATTCCCTCATCTGCTCTAAAGAGTTCCAAAGACCCTACACCTTCTGGCTCTTACCTGCCTCCATCTCCTCCTGATTGGGTAAAGCTCTATACTGGGCTGCCATCTCCCCTTCCTTCTCTTGACTATGCTGTTCTACATCCTGACATGCTTTTACTTTTCTTAGTTTATCAGGACTTAATCTGTGTTGCTCAGCTTTCCACTGCTATGCCTGAGAAAAGTCAACTCAAGGATGGAAGGTTTATTTGGCTCATGTTTCAGTCCATGGTTATTTGGCTTTGTCATTTCTGATTTGTAGTGATGAAGATTATCAGTGTGGGTATGTAATAGAGCAAAGCATCTCATCTCAAAGTGACCAGAAAAGAGAGAGAGAGAGAGAGAGAGAGAGAGAGAGAGAGAGAGAGAGAGAGAGAGAGAGAGAGAGAGAGAGAGAGGAGAGAGAGAGAGAGAGAGAGAGAGACCAGGGGAACATATACCTAAAAGCATGCTTTAATGACACACCTCTTAGTAAGCAACTTCTATTTATGCCCTCTTCCTCAAGTTTCCATAGCTCCCCATAAGCCATCAAGACCTGCATCTGTCAGTAATTAACCAGTCTGTGATGTCATTAGTGACTCCATCATTCAATCACCTCCCAGAGGCTGCACTTCAGTACACTTCCACAGTGGGCACCAAGCCTTCACTATCCAGCATTTGTAAGACATTTCAGATCCAGATAAAAACATAGGGTTTGAGTTTGGCCTGTTACTGTAGCCTGCTCTATTGGCCTCCCCTGACTCACCTACACTCAGGTGAGTGTGGTGTTTCTAGTTTCAGCTTCCAGAGGGACCTCCATATACCTCTTGTCTTCTTTCCCAGCACACCAACCACAGTGCTGAAATGATCCAAGAACGCATTCGTTCTTCCCATACATCTAAAAGTGCACCTAAAGTAAGGACCATATCCTCTCCATCTTAATGTGCTGATGCTGAGAACATGGGAGATGGAGAGAGAAACATTCTGTAGAGCCTTGTCAGATTTCTCAACAGCAGCATCCATCTCGCTCTTTTTACTTTCAATGAAAACAGGTCATCAGCAATTGTCTTTGTTCTACTTAACCAAGTTGTAACAGCATGTTTTAAAGGTTTCACCTGCTCTGTTACTACTGTGTACAGTCTAATCAAAATTTCTGAAATCTGTGTGTTCTGGGTGCACATTTTGTCTACTTTGTTTTGAAATAAATATTTTAAACATGCTTTCCCCTGGTTGGTGTGGGTGTGTTTATGAACTTGATATTTTATCTGAAGTCAAGGAAAATCACTCACCTTAAAGTTTTCTAAGGAAGTTTGGGGGCACAGAGCAAATTTTGTTGATAAGAATTTTATGTTTATACCAATTAGAAAAAAGAATTCATAGGGACATCAGTGTGGTACTTGTAGACTTTTTTTAAACTATGTACTTGTGAGAGCAGACACATCCTTTTATTTTTCCCATTAAAATTGATTACTTTTGCTAAGTAATGATAATTATGAAAGTGAGTCTACCTTTAAGTTTATTTACTATGGGCAGTTCCTGGTGGGTTTTTGTTTGTTTGCTTGCTTCCTTTGGGTTTTGAATTTGGTATATATACTGAACAATAAAGATCACTGGAACTTATGCTTTCACATGAATTGATCCTTTGTTTATGTCTAAAATCTTGTCATAAAGTAACACATGGTTTTCCATAGACCAAAAGAACAAGGGCCTGACTAGGCAGCTTATTATCATTTAAAGAAGACAAATGCCGGGTGGTGGTGGCACACGCCTTTAATCCCAGCACTTGGGAGGCAGAGGCAGGTGGATTTCTG
>NW_022196898.1:5972489-5979543 GCF_008632895.1 Mastomys coucha
AAAAAAAAAAAAAAAAAAAAAAAAAAATGATTCAGACAAAGAGTCTTAAGAATCATGTACATGTAGGCTCCATGGAAGGTCCATCATACTTTGAAATAGATACAACTTAAAAAATATGGTTCCTGGGGTTATACAGATGACTCAGAGCATAAGAGCACCGACTGCTCTTGGAGAGGACCCAGGTTCAATTCCCACCACCCACATGATGGCTCATAACCAGCTGTAACTCCCATCCTAAGGGATCTCATGCCTTCCTTTTGCTTCTGTGGGCACCAGACGTGCATATGATACATAGACGTACATGCAAGCAAAACCCTCAAGCACATGCAATACAATGAAAATTATTTTTAATAACAAAGAAAACACCGTTTCTGAAACGGAACTGATCTAACACTAAGTGTTGTCCAGGAGAACAGTGTAAACTTCTAACTACAATTGGCCTCTCGTTTGTTTTTGCAAATGAGTATTAAGGATGATTCTGAATGATCAAAAACATACTTAAAAGTCAATCTGAGGAATTTTCATCTGAGGCTTTATTTCTTTCCTTTAAGAAAAATAGGCATTTACGACCATTTAAGTATGGACTGCAAATACTCTCCAATTTGGAGTCACTCTTTCTACTAATCTTCATTACACCCAAGCATTTGAAAATGATGGTCATTGTCTATAAGAGTTTTGAGACAAATGTTGGTGAAATCTAAAGTCCTTGCTCATCTTCTTCGTCCTGTCTACTCCTGGAGTTCACACATCCACAGCAGCCCAGAGAAAAAAGGAGTGTGAGGGAGGGAAGGGAGAAGGGAGGGATGGAGGGAGGCAAGGAAGGAGAAGATTTGGGATGTGTATGCTCAGGGCTTTGCATGGCCTTCCTTCTGCTCTCTCTGAGTCCTCCTGGAACACTCTGAGTACTTTTGTGGCCCTGTGCCTACTCCTAAATGTAGCACAAGTAAGGAAAAGTGTTGTAGCATCATATGCTTAGAACACTCCAGCATTTCTTCCACACCCAGGCTGGAGAGACTCCCTCCTTTCTGTTGCAAAGCCCCTCCCCAGGGCAGCCGGCCCAGCTCCACTCGAGGTCTGGCAGCAGAACATACTAAACTCTAGTCTATCTCAGGCTCCAGGAAGCTCTGTTGTCCCAGGTCAGTCATCGCCTTGACTTTTTCATCTTTAAAATGGAGTCACATTGGTGTCTATTGAGAACAAGAAATTAAATTCTGGATGTTAAAGAGCTGGCACAGGGTCTGAGACAGACAAATTATAGGAATGGTAGATATTGATGATTTTGCTGGAGTCGTTATCTGTCTGGCTTCCTTTTTTAAAGCTAGAGAGCAAGTAGTGTTGTGTTTTGTTTATATGTAGTGTCTGGAAAACAATAGCTACTGAGGAAAGGTTTGCTGAGTGGATGGAATGGGTTTAGAATAGAGTTTGTAAGTGAACAGCTGGGAAACCACACCATTCTGGGAGATCTGCATCCCCAACGCCCCCCACACACATACACACACACACACACACACACACACACACACACACACACACTTTCTATTTTTCCCTCACTTGTGGAGGCCCTGTGCCTCCTTTAGTCCAGAAACTACACCCATTTCTCATTTCTTCATTCATACACATGGAATATCTTAGTTAGGGTTTCCATTGCTGTGAAGAGACACCATGACCAAGACAACTCTTATAAAGGACAACATTTAATTGAGGCTGGCTTACAGTTCAGAGGTTTGGTTTATTATCATTATGGAAGGAAGCATGGCAGTGTCTAGGCAGGCAGGGAGCTGGAGGAGCTGAGAGTTTTACATCTTGATGGGAGGACAGCCAAGCCAGGAGAAGACTGGCTTCTAGACAGCTAGGACAAGGATCTCAAAGCCCACCCACACAATGACACACTTTTTCCAACAAGGCCACACCTACTCCAACAAGGCCATACCTTCTAATAGTGCCACTCCCTGGGCAAACCACCACATGAAACAAGTAGTCCTGGGCTCCTCCTTCCACATTCAGGTGTAGCTTCCTGTGTGAGGGGGCATATCTGCCATTACACTGCTGGAAATAGACTGGGTGTTGACATGCTACCATACAGGGAAATCTGTTTTATTTCATGTTTTAACATAGTTCTTTTCTATTTCTATATCTCTTTCTTTTCTGGGAAACCCAGACTTTGTGATTCTTCTTTCCAGCCTAGAAAATATCCTTGAATTATCCAAGGCTATTTATCGGCTTGCTTACACCTGGAGACAACCAGGTGGATTGGCTGAGGCTGTTCTGTAGCTGGGCTCCTGCCTGGAGCAGGACTGACAAAGGCATTGCCTGTGGTTTGCGTGCAAGTTAGCTGCCCAGTGACCATGGAAAATCCCATGAGTGGATGATAATCTTGTGAAGATGAACTCTCTAAGGATAATACATCCTGGATTCCTTTCAGGGTCCTGAAGAATAGTCTAGAACATTTGTTTAATTGTCTGATAATTGTCTTTTGAATTTAAACTTGTATCTGACTCACATTGCCCAGAGTCTAAAACACAGAAGCAACTCAAAATATGAGAGTTTAATGGATCAAAAAACTTGAACAGCATTTCCCCAATAGTGTGTGTGAAGGATAGTTCCACTAAATTAAATTAATTGTAAAGCCGTTTGTTCATTAGTGACTCATTTCAGAACTGTAGAGAGAAAATGGTGGGTTACCTTGACTTTGATGCATACTCGGAGGGTTGGGGATGTAGTGACTAATTTAGAAACAATTCAGGAATACCTATAGCTTGCCTTACATTTTAATGGAAGATCTCAAAGAATAAAAATGTAGAAAGCACTACCAGTGAGTAATTGGTGCAGGCAATTAGGAGAGAAGAGAACTGTTCTTAGAAATGGTGGTTACATAACAGGGCCTGCCACATATTCTTCGGGAATGTGAGGGCAGACCGAGAAGAAGGCAAGAATCTCTCATTGTGACACACAGCTGATACCAGCCACCATACAGTCCTTGACTCCTTCAAAACCTTGGGTTGAATCCCACAGTGGAGCTGTTACAGACCATAGAGTGAAATCTTAAAATCTCAAGGATCAAGAACAGCAAACATATAAGAGGAGAGACTGAAAAATATCCCTCCATCAGTCTTGTCCTATACCCAGCCAAGAGAGCGGATGAGTTTTAAAAGGGGGAATGGCAGTGGAGAATAGCCAAGCTGGAAACTGTCTCCAGGATGAGTGCTCCGCAGAGCTGTTTCTCAATAGAGCTGTTTCCTGCCTGCGGCTGAAGACACTGGGACAGCGTCGATGAAGAGCAAAATGCTCAGACCTTTGTTTTTCAGGCATCACAATTTCTTTATAGTGGCTTTCCCGGGAGAGGATTCATGCTCTACATATTTCACAGAAGGTGGAGACCTGGGTGGTTGTTAGTACAGTCAGAGGACAGCATATCCGTTACTGTGATCACCTCAAGGCCTCTTTCTCAGTCGAGAAATAAACCTCAGACCTGCTGAGGGCGCCGAGAGTCATTTTGATTCAAACAAACAAACAAACAAACAGGCCAATCTTCCATTTTAAAGCACATATTTATACTACAGTCATTTAAAATAAAAGTAGCTATAATTGGAGATTAAAAAAAATAAACCCTCTGACGTATTCTCACAAGAAGACACCTTGAAGAAGTGAAAGTCTTCAATATCATAGTCCAGCCTGTCTGTGTGTCAATCAATGTTCCTGTCCTTTCTATAGATGTTTATAAAACTTGGAGTCATGTGTTAATCCCTTAAGGCAACTCTACAGCAAAGGCCTCTGGAGTAATGCACATTGCTGGCCGTCTCTAGGACCATTTGTCATGCCACTCACATCCTGAGAACAAGCCCTGAAAATGCTAGGTGGCCTTTGTTCAAATGCCATGCAAGACGGTATCCTTACAGCAATTAGTAACCTGTAAAAGGTAAGGTTATCCAAAACAATTAAGTCTTTATGGGAAAACACTACAAGAAGTTAATCTTGAGGGCCAAGGAATAAATGTTAAGGAATCCACCCTATAAAGGGCTGAATTTCCTAATGTATGAACATTAAGTAGTGAAAAAAGAAAGAACAATGCTAGGAAGTGGCTGTGGGATATTAAGAGACAGGTTACAGAAGAGGAAATGCACATGGCTTATTAAATATATAGGGGAAGTTTTAAATTCATCTTGTAGGAAAGAAATGGGCGCAGACACAACAGTGAGCTCCCATCTCTACTTGAAAGATAAGAGTACGTGTTTTGAAATCATGGGGATTCCTCATCCAGGCGTAAAGCTCATGAGATTAACAGTACCAGACCCATCAGTCCCTAAACACATTAATTTATTGTGCCTCACATAATTTATTCAGCAATCTTGTCCATAGAAACTGTGCGCATAAGTCTATTGAAGCATACTATGGGGTTTATCGTGTACTCTTTCTGATCTCAAAACATGTAGAGAAAACAGCTAAAAACCACTGACTGAAGTATGACTAAACAGAGTACAAAATAAATATTTAATAAAATATATTGTCACTAATGCACATTGGGTCAATTTAGATGAGCCAATGCGGTAAGTGGCCCAAAAATGTACTGCCAAGTGGGGACCATGAATGCTTTGCCCACTGCCACTCATGACAAGCTACCTAAGAAACTGCAGTCACTTGGTTCCCTGCAGTTGCTGAGCTGCGAGTTGGGGGAAGTTAGGGAAATGCAGGTTTTACTCTTCTCTTGTAACATATTTTAGTTGAGACTTAAAAGTTAACACTATCTTCACATTTTAAAAAGCAACCATTGCGTACTATAGAGTATTGGAAATGAGTGTAGTGTAAACCGAACGTCAAATTTCTCGGTGGGATGGGAGAAGAGAAAAAGCCTGTGCCCAACACCCTTCAGCCATGCCGTGTGCCTGTGCACCATCCACTCTGCTTTATAGCTTGCTTTTGTCATTATCAGAGATTGCATGGCATTACGTATCACTTCATAAGCTATAGCCATCTACTGGTGCGTTTTCATTTTGTTTCCCACTAGGAACTGAAAGAAGGTTTGGGAGAGAGTAGAAATCAAAGTAGTAAGAGAGGTTTATACAAAAAATTTAAGGAGTTGCACCGAAGATTTGGACCCAGGGAAAGACAGAGGGGATGCTACAGGACACAGCATGGCCTAGGTCCCAATCTTTATATTGGTTATTAATCATTTTATTCCTTTAATTTTTGCATATCTGGACTTCTATAATATCAGAGATGCTCTTTACAAAAGTAACAAATCCACTGTGGAACTCTCTTCAACGATCCTATCTCCCCCACCTTATCCCCGCCCCCACAAGCAGGAGATCCTCCTGAAGTGTTTTCATCCTGTGTAAATGAATGCTTCCTAAGATGAGTCCTATAGAATTCACTGGACTCCTGCTGAGCTAAGATTGTCAAGTATCCCACATCTCTCTTGACCTAAATGATGTTTCGGAGTTCTTTCTTTTTGTCAGAGTCATGATGTGCCAGGGGTGAGGCAGAATTGCTTCTTATTTCTTAAATAAGAGGGAAACAAAAATATTGCAATACACTTCAGTTAATATTTTTTTTTGGAAAGAAAAGTCAACATCTCCATTTGAAACAGTGAACATGGCTTGACACCCTCTGTTTTGGAAGCAGAAGACCAAATTTGCTTATAAGAATACAGACTGACCTTGGAATTTGCATACAACTGCGATTTAACGCAGCAAATATTTGAAGATGTTAAATCTGTTCCCAAAACAGGTTATCTACTGAACTCATTTTGTGAATCATTTTGCCAGAGACAACAGCCTTGCCGATTGCCGTAATGACTCATTTATTTGGTGGCTGAAGGCCAAACGTAAATTGAATATCATTTGATTTCAAGCAGTCTGGCCACAAGTCAACTCTAATGTCTCCCCTCTAGCCAGACTCTTTCACTGAAAGACCACAATCCCCCCCCCCCAAATCCTATGTACAGCCATTTAGATGGCTGCTGTCACATGGTTACAGTATTTATTAGCCTTGAAAAGCTATAACCAGGGCCTGCCTAAGTACTGCTCAGGGAGTTCATTTCAAGCCACATTTGACCCTTGTGTAAAGGTGATCTTCAAGTGGATTTAAAGCAGATAAATCAAGTTTTCAACCTAAAGCCTGCTTTCTCCTAATAAAAGAGAGGCTTTAGATGTTTCTAACCTTTTCTTCTTTTCTTCACTTCTGAATTGAAGATTAATCACATGTACCCAGAGATGTAATTTCATGTCTGCCATTTGAAATAGAAGGGGAAAGAGATCAATGGCTTAAGAGAAGTTTTCTTTAAAATTAAAAAGTACAGCTAACCATCTTTTTAGGCAGCCAATAGTGAAGGCTATGTCTCCTTAGATGGAACGTTAAGTCAAGGGAGCTGAGCATGAGCAACAGGAAAATATACAGCACTTGTACGGGAAATGCTTCGTGTTCTAAGTAATGCACATAGACTTGTTCTCAAGAATCAGCCTGTTCTTAATGTGTCTCCCTTCTATACACAATGGAAGGAGAGAAAATTATTTATAAATCGGTTTCTCTTCAGAACTTTGCCATATATGCATTTAAATTCCACAAATGTGCTGACAGTTTCCTCTGAACATGTTTTTAGAGGCACAGCTTCGTACTTTCAAAAACAGCCTGCTCTCAGAACTCTGAATGCTGGGATAGGAGACTGGCAAGTTTAAGGCCAGCCTAGGTTTGATAGTAAGATCCTGTTTCAAAAACAAACAAACAAACAAACAAAAAATATCTCAAGGCCTGTGACATGCATCAGATCATAGGTAACTACCCTCCTTGATTTTCATTTTTACAGAATGAAAATTGTCAATTATAATGTTTAAAACACTTTTTACATCTGTTCTCTCTCTCTCTTTCTCCTTCTCTCTCCTCCCTCTCTCCTTCTCTCTGTCTCTCCCCCCCCCCCCGTGTGTGTGTGTATATGTGTGTGTATGTGTGTGTATGTGTGTGTGTTTGTATGTGTGTGTGTTTGTGTGTGTGTATATGTGTGTGTTTGTGTGTGTGTGTGTATGTGTGTGTGTATGTGTGTGTGTGTATGTGTGTGTATGTG